>NC_090270.1:226920216-227239859 GCF_040414725.1 Anabrus simplex | reverse complement strand
CAATTTGCCGCACTTTTTAAATATTTGTTAATAATTTCGTTGCTAGCTGCTGTAGGGCTTAGGGCACTCGTTTCATCCCTCCCCTCCCTCTCTCCTGCCTGACGTCGATTATCGTCAGTGTATTGCCTGCTGCGTTCCGGAGTAGTTTAAATTTTCTTTTCACTTTCGCATCTGCCGCGGCAAATTGCCTTCGAGCGACCTCCTCGCGTAGTGTATTCTTACATACCTGCATTTCCAAGAAAGTTACTTAAGTAAAGTTCATGAGGTTTATTGTGGCTTTCAGTGAAGTGTGGTGCTGTAGTCTTATCTTGAATTGTGACCAAATCATTCATTGAATGTACAAATACAGACTTTGAGGCAATGCGCTCACGCGCGACCTCTCGCGTTTTTTAAAAACTCACGTAATTTTACCAGATTTTGCAAAAGCATTATATTAATTTTTACAGCTGCCTCTGTGGATCCGTGGTAGAGTGTCGGCCTCCGAATCCCAAGATAGCAGGTTCAAACCCGGCAGAGGTAGTCGGATTCAACACTTCATGTCGTACGATGTCGGCATGTAAAAGATCTCTGGTGATACATTTGGTATTTACCCGACAAAATTATTTAAAATCTCAGCCATAGACGCCCAAGAGAGATCCGGTTTACTCTGTCTGCCATCTAGCGGACCTAGAGTAAAACGGAACGTCGAAATTGACGAGTAGACAGCCAGATGGCGTCAAATCGAAATGTCTGCACACGGTAGCTGAGGCCATACGATTATTATTATTATTATTATTATTATTATTATTATTATTATTATTATTATTATTATTATTAAGTTTTACATTGAGAAAATATTGTTCATCATCATCGTCATCTGTTTACCCTCCAGGTTCGGTTTTTCCCTCGGACTTAGCGAGGGATCCCACCTCTACCGCCTCAAGGGCAGTGTCCTGGAGCTTCAGACTCTTGGTCGGGGATACAACTGGAGAGTATGACCAGTACCTCGCCCAGGCGGCCTCACCTGCTATGCTGAACAGGGGCCTTGTGGAGGGATGGGAAGATTGGAAGGGATAGGCAAGGAAGAGGGAAGGAAGCGGCCGTGGCCTTCAGTTAGGTACCATCCCGGCATTAACCTGGAGGAGAAGTGGGAAACCACGGAAAACCACTTCCAGGATGGCTGAGGTGGGAATCGAACCCACCTCTACTCAGTTGACCTCCCGAGGCTGAGTGGACCCCGTTCCAGCCCTCGTACCACTTTTCAAATTTCGTGGCAGAGCCGGGAATCGAACCCGGGCCTCCGGGGGTGGCAGCTAATCACGCTAACCACTACACCACAGAGGCGGACCATTTGGTATTTACCCGACAAAATTAATTAAAATCTCAGCCATAGACGCCTAAGAGAGATCCGGTTTACTCTGTCTGCCATCTAGCGGACCTAGAGTAAAACCTGAACGTCGAAATTGACGAGCAGACAGCCAGATGGCGTCAAATCGAAATGTCTGCACACGGTAGCTGAGGCCATACGATTATTATTATTATTATTATTATTATTATTATTATTATTATTATTATTATTATTATTATTATTATTATTAAGTTTTACATTGAGAAAATATTGTTACTGGGTAATTATGTTAGTACTAGATGAAAAGCAGTTAAACAGGGTACATATTTATATTTTTATCAAAGCATTCACAGCAAAAGGAAAATAGCAGCTCATTAGAGTATTAAGCGTGAGCAATTTGCCTTCGCGCGACCTCTCGCGTTCTAAACGGGTTGTTCACTTATTTACATACTTATTTATGTAATGTGTTCCTTGCTTCACTGCCCTCATGTCCCTTTTTGATGTTTTGAAAAATGTCCACATGGAATGTAGTTATAAGGGCTTAAGTGAAACTCGGAATTGACTCGCATAAGATTTTTTAGTGGTACTAAATGCAAACTGCTAATCTAATCGACCGGATAACGATGATTAAGAGGTAAGGTAAGGTAAGGGTTATTCTGCCCGAAGACAGGTCCGAACCTCCGCAGAGGTGTTCCTGAGCCGGAGTTTACGTGCGGTAGGGTGGCCAGTTCCTTTCCGTTCCTCCATTCCCTTATCCCCCACCAACAGCGCGTGGCAACCCATCCAACTCCTGACCACGCCCAATGTTGCTTACTTCGGAGATCTCACGGGATCCTGTGTTTCAACACGGCTACGGCCGTTGGCTATGATTAAGAAGAGGATTGTAAATATTAGGAATATATTATCTTGCTTTATTATATTTTATTTACCTAAACTTCGTAGCAATATCCCTAGGATGTTTTCAACAGTGAGTTCCTTGCCCGAAGGGATAGAACTATGGACTTTTTTTAGCTTTTGATGTTTTTCAAAAACAAGGAAGTATTGATGTAATACATACGTATTTTTCTAAGGCATTTGATTACAGGATGTTTTTAAGGAATCCGATATCCGCTCTAGTAATATCATCTTACAGCAGCGGGGGCTATCCAATGGATGTGACGAGGGACATGGGAAGGTCTGAAACATTGCACGTCTATTTTATGCTCCTGTCAGTCACAACTCTTGACAAGGACGCGACTGAAGTATACGTCCATGAGACTCGCCGATATGATATAATCAAACTGCTCAATGTATCAACGGGAATCCCCACAGGATTCAAACTCCAGTAAGCAGGCAAAGTTGGACAGAATTGCACGAAATGCAGATTGTTTGAAACAATCATAAAGACCGAGGGTAATGTATTCATCGCAGACATTAGTACATTTTCGTTCTTTAAAAGTGAAGTTAAAATCAATAGCCCATTACAACTAATTTCTTTACAATATATTATTCGTTAGCATTTTTTTTACCTTATTATTTTTTATCATTCATTATCCGCATTAATTTCGAACTACGTCACCATTTGGCGATTAACTTCCACACGCAACAGGGAAAGAAAATCAGGACTACGACAAAACATTAAATAATAATAATAATAATAATAATAATAATAATAATAATAATAATCTTAATAATCTTATAGAATTATAAAAGGAAGTTTTGTCTGTCTGTGCGCGATGCCCAGCAAAATCTACAGCACGCAGAGATCTGAAATTTTGAACATAGGTAGATGGAAAGGGGTCCGAATGCACTTCGAAGCCGGAATTTTCATTTTTGCTTTCTTTGGTGAGTTATGAACGAAAAACCATCGAAAAACGTGCATTGGGACTGTCACCAAGATTAAATACATCGAGTCGCTGTCGCTAGGCAACGTACATAAAATAGGTAGAGAACACAATATTCAAGGAGCCATTTTACGTCCAGGGCGTAGGAAACCGTTTTTGGTCTTATATGGTGTGAGGGCATACGACGCTGTTGATGCTCTGCAATGAACACGGCTCTGAAACTGATGACGAATATTATTGAAGCCACCATCATGACTGAGCATGCTGCAGACGAAGCGTATAACTGGGTAACATTGTCTTTGGAATCTCAGCCGGCAACCAGCAGTCAGTTCGAAGCAATATATGTGGGATTTTCTTGAACCGAACCGTAACATCACTGCTCTTTACATTCAACTTGTCCGACTCGTTGGCTGAACGGTCAGCGTGCTGGCCTTCGGTTCAGAGGGTCCCGGGTTCGATTCCCAGCCGGACGTGGATTTTAACCTTCATTGGTTAATTCCAATGGTCCGGGGGCTGGGTGTTTGTGCTGTCCCCAACATCCCTGCAACTCACACACCACACATAACACTATCCTCCACCACAATAACACGCAGTTCCCTACACATGGCAGATGCCGCCGACCCTCATCGGAGGGTCTGCCTTACAAGGGCTGCACTCGGCTAGAAATAGCAACACGAAATTAAAAAACATTCACCTTAAGAGTACAAACACTGTATCAACAAAAACGTATAAACACAAGGTAGCTTACTGAACTAAAAATGTTTCCGTAATGTGGGAAGGAAATAGCTGTAGTTTCCACAGAAACAGTTCTTATTCTTTGAGTAATATTGTTATTGATATAGTGTTCATTTTTCGACTATGAAGATTCTGAACTAATTAAATTTGCTTAGCCTTTCGTGGGACTAAATAATGTATGATTATATGACAATTATACAATGAGAAATAGTAACATAAGAAAAATGACACTTAACAGTAAAATGCAAATAAATGCCGAATAGATTTACAGTAGATTCAGTTTCAATGAAAGTCCACAATGTTATGTATTTATTGATAGTATTTACTGCATAGTGGCATATATTTGCTCAGAAATAAAACAAAAAATGTCTGAGAGACAAAATGAAGGAACCCTTGAAAGACTTCCTTCTCTGGGAATATTTTACGCCCGAAGTAAATAATAAACTTATTACTGCCGTGCGGTTCTGTTCACTATACGGTCCGCACCCTGGCTTTAGAAGGAGTACGATTTTCAACAACGCAAGCCAATAATGTTAACGAAGTATTATAGATACATTGAGTGCTTAGAGGCCTTCTCCATATCGGAAGTTACACTGCTGTTAGGAGAAGGACCATGTCAGCGAGGTGGTTTCATTTCTATAACCGAACTTCTTTGGTAGCAGGACTGCTGTATGCAACCAACGTCCTCTCAAGTTATGACCAAGATGGACGTAAAGTTGATTGACGATGGACATCATCAGAAGATCTTGAAGTCACCAACTGGGCATCAGAAGATTTTGGAGTAGCTAGTTTATCAGTAAGAAGATTTTGGAGTCGCTAGATGACCATCAGAAGATTTTGGAGTTGCCAGCATATCATCAGAAAGTATTGAAGTCATCAGCCGATCATCAGATGATTTTGCAGTCGCCAGCCGATCATCAGAAGATTTTGGAGTCGCCAGCGGAACATCAGAGGATTTCGGAGTCGCCAGCGGAGCATCAGAAGTTTTGGAGTCGCCAGCTGTCCATCAGAAGATTGTGAATTGAGCTAAGATGTGTGTTTTTGTGTGGGGGGGGGAGGGGAGTGGTTGTGGTTGTGTGTGTGTGGGTGGGTGGGTTTGTGTTTGTGTGCGTTTGTATGGGTATGGGTGTGTGTGTGTGTGTGTGGGTGTGGGTGGGTGTGTGGGTGTGTGCTGGGGTTTACCGGTTGTAATGTACGAATGTCATTATGTAACAAATTTCATTTCATTATTGGGTAAGGGAGAATTTATTATTCGGTTAGAGTATCTGGCTGTTGTATGGGTGGTACTGAGTTCAATTACGAGCCCTGTACAGGGTTCTTCTCGGCTAAGGTGTTGCCTGCTGTGCAGGACTCACACAGCCCAGAATAAATAATTGAGGTACTGCTTGATACAATCGGTGCAGAGCTCCAGGGGCGAACAGTGTAGAAGGGTATATTTATTTGGGGCTGATGACCTAGATGTTAGGCCCCTTTAAACCATCATCATCATCATCATCATGAAGAATACCGGCGGAGGATAGCTGCAGTACAGCGGAGATCAGCTTTAAGAATTACAGAAGATGGCTTACGGCAGACGAATGGAACGATGGCAGCAAGGATGGCAGGAAGATCCACGAGGGAAATGGACTAAACGGCTGATACCACTGGGTAGCACGAGCACGCGTTACGCAGCTCTTGACAGGCCACGGACACTGTAGAAAATTTCTACATAGAACAGGCAGAGCGAGCAATCCATTGTGTGTTTATTCTAATGATGCTGACGATATACTACTGCTGTACTAAACTATGAGTTGTCACACAGATCTTAGAAGACTTGAACGAAACGAAATGTAATATTGTCAATAAATCTAATGTTTTTACATGTTTTACATTGTGACAATAACATTGATTTCATAACTTTAACAAAATGTATTTTTATTTTGTGCATAACAGATTTATGTGTAATTAATTCGTATAGAGAGGATCACATTTACAGTATAAATAACGTGGTTGCTGACACATAATGTAAATGCAAACTTTGAAACCTTGAATGAATATCGATGGCCTACTTCTAATAACACGTATCTGAGAATGCACTTCCTATGTTTACGCTTCCTAACCATATATAGCTATGCAGTCTATCATAACAATTTTCGTTGTGTTCCTTTTTCTCTGCACACGTGGAAATCCTTGAAATTGTACAGGTTGGGAACCACAAATCTATAGCACTCAAAGTAAAAACAGGCGTAGTTCAGGGTTAAGTTACAGGACATTTTCTCTTCCTCGTGTATATAAATGCTATTGTGAGTAATTTAACATGCAGATGATATTGCTGTCATAACAAGTGGTAATGAGTTAACAAATGTGGAAAACGAAAGGTTAGAGCTGCTACAGAAATCATTCAATCAGTAGCAGGCTGATAAACTATTTTTAAATAGTAACAAGACGGAATTTATTTCTTTTCACTTAATTAAATGAACTTAAGATGAGAATGAGCATAGTTCTGTCAAGTTATTGGGAATACATTCGGATTATAAGTTAACCTGGTATACTCACGAAAGTTATGTAAAAGACTGTCTAGAGCCTTACTTCGAAGACTGAAAGAGTCATTTAATAGTAATCAGATGTTATGTGGATGCTATGCTTTCTTCCATTCACATTTATCATACTGCACCATATTATGAGGAAATTCGACAGACGCACAAACATTAAGTGGCAAAAGATGGCAATATGATGAAAGCTATAAAAGGGAAGGCCAACAGGGAGTTATGCAGGCCTATGTTTCAAGAACTTGCTGACTCTCCCATCACTAAACATATTTCATTGCATTCATTATTTTCAAATGAAATCTCGATGATCTGACATCCCGTAGAAATATTCACTCATAAGATACACGGAGAAAGGACGATTTAGATTTCCCAAATGTTAAATTGTTGAAGACACAATCAAATGATAGATATAATGGGATTAAATTGTTCAATAAGCTGCCTACCCAATGGAAAGATATGCCCTAAAGTAACTACAAAAAGTCATGGGTTCAATATCTCAAAAATGGCTGTTATTGAACATTTTCTATTCACTATCAGAATATGAAGAAAAAGTAACGCTATTGTCAAGCGGCGAATATGAAAGTCAACACCTATTAATAGATAGATAACACTGGTAGTTTTGATCAGCTCCAAGGTTACTATTCAATAGACAAATAGCCCAAAGTATCATGATAAGCTTTCATTTCACTTTCCATATTCGCCGCATGACAATGGCATTACTGTTGCCATTGATGCTTTCACGGCCCGTACTTATAGACATGAAGTAGGCTTTTGGGCTTATGTCGTGTCAAGAAAATAAGATGAAATTCTTTACGTTTCGCAGAGAACTGTGTTCTGCATCATCAGAAGGAAATCTCAAAGGCTTCTAAACATGAGCTTTTGAATTTAGACGATATAATAGAAATGGAAATGGTACGTTCACTCGTCACCAGATGGCTTCCCGGGCGCGGCACAGCGCTGGCGTTCAAAGCGGAAGCTGACGGAACAATCAGAATCAGTCTAAGAGGGTTACATAACATGTGTACGTAACATAGGACATAGACAATTGTATGACATAGACACAAGCCTGGAATGGCCTTACATTCACAACACCACAGACCGAATTGCCAAGGTCCTCCGCAAACACAATATTAATAACCTTGTCTACATTATGTCAAAAACTTAACATATTAGAGACAAGAAACTTGGTATTTGGAAAATCCTTTAAAAATACAAGATCCTGTACCTTTTTGTTTTCTGAGAAGGCACTTAACAGGGGTGAAAAGAAGTGAAAAATAGTTGAATTATTCTTTATGAGGATACTTATATCTTAGAAACTGAAGATGTTACAGTCGTGAAAATTCGTGTTTGGAATCTCCTTTTTAAAAATAAAGAAATATGTATTTATTTTTTCGACATGAGAGAAGGCTGTTTCCCACATGTACAGTTATATGTCACATGGTCGTCTTAGCTCCAAAAGATAATACCACAAACATGGTTTACAAAGAATTTCTGGTGTAAATGAAACTCAATTTTTGGGCGAGTTTTTATACTTCAGGAAGTTTCAGGTAATGTCTTAGTACAATGCTGAGGAACGATTACTTTGATCAAATTACGAAATCCACGCGAGCGAAGCCACGGGTAATTGCTAGTAATAATAATAATAATAATAATAATAATAATAATAATAATAATATAGCGGGCAGCGACAGGAATATGCTCTTATACATTGAGAGAAAAATATGCAAAATGTTGGTTATTCCAGCCTTATAATTTGATTTTGAATTTTGTGCAACTAAAAGGAAGAATGAGCGGAAACTGCATGTGGCTAAAATGTGAATACTGCGCCCGGTTCGTGGGGTGAAATGGAAATGGCGTATAGATTTTTGTACCGGGAGTGTCCGAGGACAAGTTCTGCTTGCCAGATACAGGTTTTTGATTTGACACCCGTAGGCGACCTGCGCGTCGTTATGAGGATGAAATGGTGAAGACACCACCCAGCCCCCGTATCAGCGGAATTAACAAAATTATGGTTAAAATTACCGACCCTACCGGAAATCGAACTCGGGACCCTGTGACCAATGGCCAGCACGCTAACCATTTATCCATGAAGCCGGAAGATCCGTAGGGTTGATAAAATTTGCAGCAATGTTATACATCAGTCTTTGAGTGTGACTCCGATAGAGACAAAGCTTCAAGCTTCGGAGCTGGCATGAACAACTGGAGATGAGTACTGGGAGGTGTGCTGGGCACAGAGTTGAACGGCGAACTGTTGAAGGTGGTCCACCAAAAATGCGATGGAAAGCTCGAGTCATGAATGACCGAGAGAGATCACAATTTCCCCCAAAATAAAAGGTCTGAGATAGAGGATATTGCAGGAGTGCGAACAGAAAAGCCGTTCCTATCTGATTGGCAAGAACTATGAATAATAATAATAATAATAATAATAATAATAATAATAATAATAATAATAATAATAATAATAATAATAATAATAATAATAATAATAATTCATTCATTCATTCATCTATTCATTCGGACCACATGACACGGTTTTCACTTTCTTGTCTTCGCAAAACTTCTTCGTCCTTTCTGTGACATTTTCTTTCTTCTGTCCAGTTACTGCCTGATTTCCTTTTTGGCTTTCTATGGAAATTCGCCATCAAATATTGCTTTCCTAAATTCTTTTCTACTTTCGTTGTGTTCCTTTTAAATGCTCCTTTGAAAAATGTTGGTATTTTTATTTATTTTGACAGTGCTTAAAAGAATAGAAAATCTGTCTTTGTCCTTTCTGTACAGGTGACTAACGAATCTTTCTTCCCCCCTGAAGTATGGCCTATTTTTGCTGATGCTTTGTATAAATCTTGTTCTGGTTTGTGTACGCCATTCTCCCAAATACGTCCTATAATTTCCCTTAGGATTCTGTTTTCTGTTTTGCTTGTTCTTCTATCTGGTAAGGTATTCAAACAATATGTTGCATCTAAAGATGCTGCAACGATTACAATTTTGTAGTGTCTTAATTAATGATTCCCTGATATGACTTCTTACTGTGTATATTGTTATTGTATAAATGTTAGTGGTTTTACGACCCATAACTACAAAGAAACATGGTAACAAGAACTCGCACGGAGAAACTTAATTTCACAGGAAGATATAGGGATACTCTGCAGTAGGGCACTGATACGCATTACTGTTCGTCATATTCATCAATCTTGTCCAAACACTTGTTCAAGCATCTCTGGAGGCATGAAAGGAATATCTGGATGCCAGGTCAGGGCTGTATGGAGGATGGTACAAAAGGTTGATTTCCTCACCAGTCGAGTGACAGTTACTGTGACACACTGAAGCGATTGCGACTTCTTTCAATAGGCGAAGCGTTGCTGTACGACTACGCCAGACCGCAAGCAGCCAACAACACACGTGAATTGTTACGGCGCTTCTGCTAGGAGTTACTGGACCATCTTAGACTCCTGTAGGCGTTCCTTTTTGCTCATATGAAGCAACCGACACCTCCCAATACCAGTTCTTGTTCAACTGGGCTGGTCAGCGACTGTCCCGCAATAATTAGAGGACAACTGTTGCCAACAATTGTCTCATCAACTGGCATTGTGTAAACTAGGCATAAGGATGGGCTGATGTCTGCTGGGCAAAGGTAAGATGCAACCTTCTCAGAATGTAATTTAGTAACGACTACACTGCTCCTCTGTAGGTAGACTGAGATATTAACACGGCTGGGGTGGGGTGTCTATCTGGAATTAGCGTAGACAATGTTGCGCGGACAGAAAATCGACACCACCACCTGCCTCAAGTCTCAAACATAATACGGACGCACCGTTTCTTGATAAAGGTTTTAGCCCTCCGACCGGAATAGGGTCTTGGGTGCTATTTCTTAACTTGTTCTAGCTAGAGCTGCATTGATGGTGGGGTGAGGGACCTGTTGAAATGGAATAGGAACTGGTCAGAATGTGACCTGCACCCTTTTTAGGGGTGACTAATTTAGGATGACCTTGGGTCGCTTATAGTGGAGACCAAGCGTATCGTAATTGTCCAACATGGTGATGAGGGCATTGGGCTTATGGATTAGTCCAGAATAGAATTGCGGGACGTCTTCCTTTTTCTGGTTCTAATCTCATCAATCTTTAGGGATTGTTGAATGTCCCGATTCCGTTTAAACCAGTTTGCACCTGAGATGAGATGCAGTGCACAGTTTTGAATGCGCTGCACCTTATCCAGGTAGGTTTTGGGTACCATTCCCCAGACCGGACTGACATACTCTAGAATTGGTCGAAGGGAGATCTTGTACAGCGTGAGCCTGTTTTCTAGATTAAGGCCTTGATCGTCTTTCATAAGGGGTATAATTTCCGATCAGCGTCTGTTCGCTTGAGCCGAAATCGAATTTATGTGGTCTTTGAAGGTGAGTTCTCTGTTTAGGGTAACTCCTAGGTATTTGGTTGTATTTTTCCATCGGATCACTTCGTCAAAGGAGATCAGTGGAAGTGGGTCAGTCCTGGTACGTTTTGGAAATTGAGTTGCATTGCTTTTGTTTACATTCATTTTGCTTCTCCACTTTCGAAGCCATGGTTCGAGAGAGGTGAGGGCATCTTCTCGTCAGAACTCTGCCTTTTACATACAACAGGGGGTACAAATGGCGCCGTATTTTAAACGAGTTTGCACTGCCTTTGACTGGCGTATCGTTTAGGTCATAGCAAAGCCCCTTACACACGGCAACGTCACTGAAAGCAGCAGAATTGTTCTCATAATACGTATCTTTCCAATATTTATGGCCATAAAATTTTGTGCCAGATCATCGACCTCTTTGTTGTCGTAGATCTTAATAAGTGGAGCTATCCTGTGACAGGGCATGGTAGTGTTGTGTACTGGATCAGCTGCCATATTGCTGAACATAGATCTTTATTCTACATATTTCTTTCAGTTTATAGGGTCTCTTTATCCTCGCTGTAGGTGAAGTGAAAGGAAGCATTATATGTACCCTCTTCATATCGTAAGAGACTACTAAGAGGGGAACAACCACAGAACCTGTATTCTCTATCTAGTCCTCTAACACTAAAAACATATTGTTACGTGCCGGTCCCGTGCTTTCGGTACTTCCAGGAAGGGGCTGGTGACTCAGGCGACCTGGAATCTCCCAGCCAGCTTGTGGGGTGGTGTCGGCCTTTCCGTGTATTATTCCCGGCGGCCGGTTCACCTGCGAGTTCCTTGGAGATTCAACGGGATTGTTCTGCCTGTAGTGACATCGTGAAATTTCTGGCTCAAATCACGCGAGCTATAAAAAGGGAGGCTGGCCGCGGACAGTCAGTCATTGTTGGACTTGGAGTCAGTGTTGGACTTCGTGTGAGACTCTGTGTGTTGGGGTTCGGTGGCTGGGCTGAGGGCGACAGAGGTCGTAACAATCGCTAGTGTCACACGAGGTCTGAACCAGGCGTTCTTGTGGTGGTGTCGGAGAGACCAGTGAATTTGTAACTGGAGGCGACAGAACGGTAGGCTGTACTGTGTGTTCGTGTAGTTCTGTGGACTGACGATCGCCGTGAACCAGCGACGAAACGCGCTATCGTGAATGCGAGGATAAATAGACCTGTGTTCATGTTCGCTGTTGTGAGTATCGTTCTGCTGTTGAATACTGTTGGGCTGCTTAGTCGTTCACTACATGGGACTGTGTGAAGTACATCTGTGGATCCGAACCAACGAACAGTCGTCGTGTGTTGTATAGCTAGTGGCGCTGTGTTCAAATCCAGCTGTCTACACACAGCGGCTGTAGGAGGTGACTGGACTTTGAAAAAGTGAAAGTAAGGATTAGTGTCCCAGGTAAAGAAACGGGCTGGATCCTTGCTGCGCCATAAGGTAGAGAGATTTGTAAATAGACTGGTAATTAGTAGTGTGGCCATTCATAAATGGTTAGAATTGCTTATGTTTAAATATGTATGTGTGTTCGCATTTATTGGGTTATCCTGAAATAAATTAGAGTAATGGAACAGATGTAGTTTTATTCATAACAATATCCATGATTGTATGCTTTTCCGTACGGAGGAGAAATTTATATATATCTTCCTTTCTAACCTTCTTACTAAATTTAAATTATGTAGTTTTAACGAATTATAGGGCTAGTTCCATTTCGTCCTGCGGGACTAATTTAGGTGCAAGCATATGGCTATAAATTTCAAAACGATGTACGAGTGTTTTACCCTCGATATCATCATCATTTGTCCTTTACTCCAACTAGGCCTACTCAAAATTTAACATTCCTTCAATGTTTTGAATTTTAGTTTCTTTTCTCCCTAGTCGCCGTTTGGGTTCTGCTTAGGTAAGGGTGAAAAGTCTTGTACATGCATTAGGGCCAACTAGGGCTGGAATCCCTAGACTGATGTACTCTTATATATTTTCCTAGTGCTCTGAGAGCACTTGTTAATTTCTAGAAAAAAAATATAAATTTAATGTTATCAATTTTATTAATTAATTATATTTTATTTACTTTGTTAAAAAATCTAAAAGATTAGAGGAAAGACACAAGTAAATTGGCATCAGTATCTCTAATAAAACACTCGAGTGTTTCCTTCTCTCAGTTACGTCGCCCATCTCTAAGGCTCTGTCGCTTCTTAAATAACAACTCCAACTGCTATTATTATTATTATTATTATTATTATTATTATTATTATTATTATTATTATTATTATTATTATTATTATTATTATTATTATTATTATTATTATTATTATTATACAATTTGCTTTACATCGCACCGACACAGAGAGGTCTTATGGGATAGGAAAGGCCTAAGAGTGGGAAGGAAGTGGACTAGTCAGTTACGAGCGAGACATCGGGAAGTGCAGACGTGTGAATGAGCTGAGGTGCGCAATATGGGAATAACGATACAGCAATACAGGCTAAGAATTGGAAGATGGCATGGTGCAAGGCAGTGTTGGAAGGAAGGTGGAGTTGAGAGAGGAAGAGAAATTAGTGGTTATAAAGGACTGTTGGAGATTATGTTGTGTGCGACGGTTATTGCGACGCTGCTGGTGGTAGGAGGTATAGAAAAGAATCCGGGTCCAAACCAGGGACCGTTCGGCTGGGAGGAGCTTGAAGAGATCAAGAGAGTGGTGAAGGAAGCAAGCAAAGGAGAAGAAATTAAGGAAATGATGCAGGAACACCAGGCAACCCAAATGAAGGAGATGAAGGACTTAAAAAGTTTTATAAAAGAAGAAATTGGAGGTGTAAATGACAAGTTAGCGGAGATAGAAGATGAGGTAGAGAGCTTGAAAAAGAAGGTGGTGGTACTGGAAGAGGAATTAACAGCAATGAAGAGAGAAGTGAGGTTAGCGAGGAACGAATCGGCAAGAAAAAATGTGTTTGTGTATGGTGTACCTGAGGAAGGAACAGAATCAAAAGTGGAATTAGTATTGAAAGTGGTGGACATAGTTTCGAACAAAATGAAGATAAACTTTTCTGAAGTTGATATAGATGATATATATAGAGTGGGAAGGAACAAGGGACATAGGCCGGTGAAGTTAAGATTAATATCAACCCTGATGGCTGATATACTTCTGAGGAATGCTGGAAATTTGAAAGGATCGAACATTTATTTGAAGGCTGAGATAGAGAAAGAAGATAGGATGCGGTTGGAGGTCTATAAGCGGCATATGTGGCGTGCTAGAGCGGAGGGATTGCGAGTCAAGATAGTGGGGAGGAGTCTGGTTACTTCAGGCAGAAATTGGTCGCGATCGTGGACACAGGAGGAACTGCTGAGGATGGAAAAATGTGAGGAGGAAATGAGTTGCAGAAATCGAGAGCAGGGCGACATCAGTACGGAGAAGGAAGAGAGAAGAGGGGACTGCGGTGTCAGCGGGCAGGTAGCGAAGACAGCAGAGTCCTTGGTGAGTCAGAACAGCCCAGGAAGGAGTGAATCAACAAGTAGGACACTAGACCGAAGTGAAGTGGACACAGGTAGTGAAGAGGTGACGGGAAGGGAAAGGAGTCAGGGTAGTGACTTAACCTCCCCAAATAGGAATAATGCAGAAATAAACCTGGAGAGAAAGCAGGCGTTAAATAAGGCGAGATCCTTAAGTTTAAAAGATCTATGGGGTGGGAAAAAAGGCTCTGGCACGGAAAAGGGGAAGGATGGGGGTGAGAAGAAAGAGAGGGATGGGGTGGAGCCAAAAGGAAGAATCACGAGAAGTAAGGGGGGAAGTGGTGAAATGCAGAAGTATAGGGAGGGAGGGGGAGGAAATAAATAACTAGATATGGTGATAGGGATGCTGAATATTGAGGGGTTGATGGGGAAGTTAGGGAATAAGGAAATTGTGGATTTAGTGAAAGATTTTGAGATTATTGCTCTAGTAGAGACGTGGTTAGGGAAGGGGGTTGAAATTACATGGGACGGTTATAGAGTAGTTAACGTGTTAAGGGAAAAAATAGGGAAGAGGGGCCGAAACCCAGGGGGCATAGTAGTTTTAATAAGGAATGAGATAGCTGAATGGGTGGAGACGTTACAGACTAGGGTAGAAGGGGTAGTGTGGTTGAGAGTAAAAATGGGGAAGGGGGCAGCGGAAGCAATTTGTCTGGCACTGCTTTATAACCATCCGAGCGATTCAGTGTATGCAAATAAACATTTTTTTGACGAACTGATTGAAGAAATAAACACAATTAAAGGAATGTATGTAGAAGATGGGATGATTTTATTGGGGGATTGGAATGCGAGAGTGAGCAATAGAGTACCGGTATACGGGAAAGAAGTAAAAGTAGACGGGATACTGCAAAGGAAGAGCAAGGATAATGTTGTAAATAGTTATGGAGAAAGGTTATTAGAGTTATGTGCTCTAGAACATTTATTTATTTTAAATGGGTGGATGAAGGGGGATAGTGTGGGTGATTTGACGTATATTACAACAAATGGAGGGAGTGTGGTGGACATAGGAATAAGCTCAGAGATAGCGTTAAGGAGAATAATAAGTTTTGAGGTGTTAGAATATGGGTTGACAGAACATATGCCTATCAAAATAAAATTGAGAACTTTGGTTGCTGATGAGAAGGGAAAGATGGAGGAAAGTAAGGAGAGGTATAGGAATGGAGGATGGAAGTATGTATGGGATGATAATACCAAAGAGAAATTAAGACGGCATTTGAAAGAGGAGGGAGATATATTAAGGGTAGGAATTGAAAGGGCGGTAGAAGGGAATGATATGGATAACGTGTTAAAATTAATTGAACTCCCTGTATGGAGGGTGGGGAAGAAAGTGAGGAGAAGTGTAGAGGGAAAAAAGAATAAAATGAATGGATGGTTTGATGAAGACTGTAGGAGAAAACGTGAGGTTGTAATGAGAGCCCTAGCGGAGTTTAGGAAGGAGGGTACGCAAGAAAAAAGGAAGGAATATTGTAAATTGAGAAGGGAATATAAAGAGGTATTGAATGAGAAGAAGAGAGGATGGAAGGAGGCGGAAGCTGAAAAAATAAATATATATTGCAGAGAGAAGAAATTTGAGAGGATTTGGGAGTCAATAAACAAGATCAGAAGAACGAAACCGGAGGGGAAGGGAGATAAAATAGGAGAAAACGAGTGGGTTAGGCATTTTAAAAGGCTTTTAGAAGGGGAGAGGAAATTGGGTAGAGAAATAGACAAGTCACAAATTGGAAGGGAACTGGAAGTAGGCATTACAATATTGGATGGGGAGATAACAAGGCAGGAGGTAATTACAGTATTAAAAAATGCTAGACCCAAGGCTGCAGGAGGTGTGAATGGTATTTCCAATAGTGTATGGAAAGAGGTAGGGGCAAATGAACCGATGTTGAGAGGGATTGTGAAATTCTTTAATAGGTTGCTGGAAACGGGGAAATTTCCTAGAGAATGGAGGATGGGGGTATTATGCCCTATTTATAAAAATAAAGGAGCTAGTAGTGATCCAAACAACTATAGAGGAATTACACTCCTAGACTCGCTGTCAAAGGTGTACACAGGGGTTTTGGCGAATAGGATAACAAATTGGGCGGAACAGTACGGTAGGATATCTGAGTTCCAAAATGGATTTAGGAAAGGATGTAATACAGTTGATAATGTTTGGATTCTGGACACCTTGATTACAAAGTATGTGAGGATAGCAGGGCGTAAATTATTTATAGCAGCGATTGACTTAGAAAAAGCCTTTGATACGGTCAGTAGGGAGGCGCTATTTTTGAGATTAGGGGAGGTTGGAATGTCGAAAAAAATGAGGGTGGCAATTGAAACTATTTATGAGGAAGTGTTTGTGATGATTAAATTGCAGGATGGAAGGTTGAGTAAGTGTTTTGAATCGAAAAGCGGGGTGAGACAGGGATGTAAGCTATCCCCGATATTATTTATATTATTTATAAATAATATTTTAGAGGGTCATGGTGGAGATGCATGGCATTGCCCTTGGGTAGGGAAAATGGAGGTTCCGGGGTTGCTATTCGCGGATGACCTATTGATTTTGGCTTTGACGGCAAATGGTTTGCAAAAAGGGTTGGACAAGGTAGTTGAATATACTAGGAAATGGTCTCTCAGAGTAAATGTAAGAAAGACTCAGATACTGGTGTGTAGGAAAAGGGGTGGGAGAAAGAATAAGGAAGTCTGGAGGCTGGAGCAGGAAGAAATTAAACCAGGGGGAAAAATTGAGTACCTAGGTGTAATAATTAGTAAGAATGCTTCTTGGAAAAATCAGTGTAAGAAGGCAAAACTTAAAGGAAGAGGAGCGCTTGCGGTAGTAGGGGCATTAGAAAAGAAATTTCCAGACGTTAAATACAAAATTCAGAAAACGGTGTTTAAATCACTGGTAATGGGCAAAATGCTATTTGGGGTTGAAGTATGGGGAATGGAGGAAGATAGGAGTGAACTAAACCAGGTGGTGGCGAAATTTAGCAAGATCATGATGGACCTACCGAATTGTACAGCCAATGCCGGGGCCAGATTAGTCTGTAAAGAATCGATAGAGGTTGAAATAGCTAAGAGGGTGTTCAAGTACTGGATTAGATTGGAGGAAGGGAAGGGTGGGGCGTTAGTACAAGAAACGTTTAATTTTCAGAAAAGTATGACGAATGAAGGTTACTGGGTGAATAAGTGCAAAAAATGGTTACAAAAGATTGGATTGGGGGTATATGGAGAGGTCTGGGGGGATGGTAGGAATAAATGGGTATGGGAAAGGATAAAGGGAAGACTACTAGATATGGAAAGACAGAGCTTAATAGGGGAATGTAGAGAGAGAGTCTCTTTATCAGTTTTAAATAAATTGGTGGAAGTAATAAACCCGAAAACGGAGTTTGAGGGTAGAAGGGATAAGAGAGGTTTGTATTGGTGGTTATTGGGTGTTCCGAGGAATAGGGGTTGGGTAGGTAGTGAGAATAGGGATAGATGTGTGTTATGTGGAGAGAAGTGGGAGGACCTGCATATTTTTAATCAATGCCGACCTTTGGCGGAGATAAAGATCAAACTACTAAGTAAGAAGGAGCTGCATATGGTAGGGGAAAGCTATAAGATAACATCTTGGTTATGTAGAGAGTGGGAGAAAGGAACGAATATAACGAAATTCTTAAATGTGGCCAGAGCTATATTTATAAAGAAATTGAGGGAGTAACAGGGGTTGTGCAGATAATGTGGTTTGTGCTGAGGGAGAAAGGGGGAAGGCATTCTGCTCAGAGGAATGGATATCCGCCCTGAGCAAATGCGGGAAGGGTATCATGGTAATCATGATATCAGAAGAGGGGGCTTTAGTGTTAGGGGAAAGGGGGAGAGCACCTTGCCCTGTGGAAAGGTGATCCGCCCGGGGCAAAGGGAAAGCCTGAGAAAATTAGGTAAGCGTTGAGAAAAGGGGAAGTTGAGTAGGTTTGAGGGTAGTGTAAAGCTTAGTAAAAAAAAAAAAAAAAAAAAAAAAGCGAGTTGACTGAGTGAACTAATGGACTTGGAATGGAGTACTGTCTGTTGGTGTGTAAATGAGGAGTGAAAAAAAAAAGGGATTGTTTGTGAGGAAGAAGTATAAAGAAGGTATATGTGATAGAATTGAGATAGATTAAGTGGGAATGTAGTTAAGGAGAAAATGTTGGCAGTATGGAAATTATGAAAGTAGGTAAAAAAATAAATAAAAATTAAATGGTGTAGATGCCTTGATGAAGGGTGTAAAATTGAGGGATTCTTGATGTTTATGTATTAAGTTTAATGTGTAATAGTAATTTAGATAGATTAAGGGGGACTGTAGTTAAGGAGAAAATGTTGGAAGTATAAAAATTAAGTCCAACGGTTTGAGGCAAGTGTGGTGTTGTAGATATGAAGACTGAGTGAACTGATGGACTTGGAATGGAAACTGTCTGTTTGTGTGTAAGTGAAAAAAAAAAATTGTTGATGTTTAAGTCTTAAGTTCAAGAAGGTGAGATGTAGTGGGCGGGAATAGTGCGAGAGAGGAGAAGGTGGCGTATCAAGGGAAGAGGGACGGGTTGGGGCTTGACCCAACCCAAAGAAGCTAGGCTTTAGCATGTCTGCACGGCAAGAAAAGAAAAAGAAGAGGGAAGGTAGTGAGCTGACAATGAACAGAGAAGGTGTGACGTATATAGCGGAAGTGTGTGACAAGCCATGTGATGGGTCCGGTTTCCGCCAAGCTGGCTTGGCACACATGGTAGGTAAGGAATACATTGTCAGCAGGTGTAGGTGAGAAATAAGATCAGTTCTCACGTGGCGAGGCTGGTCCCTGCGATCAACGGGTTGGTGGGCATGTATTCCATACCAGGGCTGACGCAGAGACCGGTCTACTATATATATATTTTTTTTTCTAGGTGGTTGGTAGGAATAGGGGAATAGGGAAATAGGGTAATTTGTAGTGCGGTGCTTCCTGCACGTTTGCCGGCTATCCGCGTGCGTGTGGGAGGACACTGAGTAGATTTAGAGGTAAATAATTTTGCTAAGTAGTTTTAGGAGAGATGTAGTGCCTAGTGTTTGTTTGTTTGTTCTTTTTGTTTCTGGGTTTCGCTCTGTCTGTCTTTATTACCTGTAAAGCCGATGGTGTATTCTAGGGTGGGTAATAAAGAAAAAAAAAAAAAAAAAAAAAAAAAAGTGGACTAGTCTTAAATAAAGTACAGCCCCAGGATTTTTCTGGTGTGAAAATGGTAAACCACTGAAAACCATTTTCAGGGCTGCCGACAGTGGGGTTCGAACCCATTATCTCCCGAATGCAAGTTTACAGCTACGCACCCCTAACCGCATGGCCAACTTGCCCGGTATTATTATTATTATTATTATTATTATTATTAATGCTGTAGTAGTAGTTATTGTTATTATTATTATTATTATTATTATTATTATTATTATTGTTGTTGTTGTTGTTGTTGTTGTTGTTGTTGTTGTTGTTGTTGTTGTTGTTGTTGTTAAGAGCATTGGCCTGGCAAGCAGACAGCACAAACTGAAGTTCTACGTGGTCTTTGTGATGGAATTATCTACAGTGTTCCTAGGCTTTGCTGTCTCTCATAGTCCAGGCCTCAGTCTAAATTTAAAGTCCTTCAGATAGCCGGGAATAGAAATCATTCTGAAGTGTAGCCCCTTTGGCGATCTACGGATCAATTTCGATGTCCTGATCACAGAGACTTCTTGCAGTCCTACGGAATTTTAATCGACGCTTCCTCCAGATGTGTAAAGAGATAGTGGAACTGGGAAAATACCCAGGGTGCGAAATTGGAAAGAAATGGTGGGGGGTGAAGAAGGAACATAGTGCTTAAATACTGGTGTTTATTTCAGGTAGTATCCGGAGGAGGAGGGGGTATAAAATTCCCCTGTAAATAAAATACCCCCTCCCTCAGAAAAATGTAAATTGTAGATCTTTTTGTTCGAATTTTGTTGTGATAACAAGAATGATAAATATTAGAAAGTTATTCCAACCAGCTGAGAAATTTATGATAGACTGTCCCTTTCTTATGAAAGGCCAGACGAGGCGCGATTTCTCCTCATTTATTGCTTTATTAGCGGAACCTTCGTCTACCAGGGCTAAGTGCTGACGGAACAAATTTGTTGGTTTGTACACACCTTAAGTGAATATTGTTCTATTGATACCTATCGGAAACATGTTATCTCCAAGAAGTACAGGGAGTGGTGTAAGCTCGAGCAATGACAAGGGAGGAGAGCTTCAAGAAATTGACATCTTTCCCCGCGTTTCAGATGAACTTGCCAGAATGAAACATGACAAATAGGCTGCAGGTGCGGATTGCCACTGCTGCGTTGTTTCCTTGCTCAAGGTCTGGCAGTCATTGGATTTATTGCTGATGTTTCTATGAAAATATGCCCAGTAAAAATAATTAATTTCAGTAATAAACTATACGTGTTCTACATTTTCCACGTTATTTTATAATGAAAGAATCCCCCCCCCCGCCCGGGCAATTTTAGTGAGGGGGAACCTCTGAGATAAAATCGTCGGTGGGGGAAATCCCCCTTGCCCCCCCCCCCCCACCGCGATTTCGCACCCTGAAAATACCTCCATTAGGGGTAAACTGAGGAGGTCCGATCCTTTGATGAACGCAAATATCGACAAAAGAGAGGCGTGAAAATGAAAACCTCACTTGGACTTGCAAACCGAAAATTTTCTGGATTGAAAGAGAACAAGAGTTGACGAATGGAGGTCAGGTAGGAAGGATGAAAAGGAGGGGGGATGACAAAAGCAAGTGGAAGCAAAGCGAGACTGAGCCACGGGAACCGTTGTCACCAACGCAAGCTCTTTATGTTGAGAACCCTTTTCAGTCGCCTCTAACAACAGGTAAGGGCTACTGTGGATATATTGACTCCCCAACCAACGCACAGAGTTCAGCGATTTCAAACTATGTCCGATGAAGCAGAGCGCACCAAGTCGTTGGTCATGACTTGAAGTCCCACGATTTTTGCCCTCCTTACGTCGACCTGGTTCGATACCGCTCTTTCGACACTCTAACTCTCACCAACTGAGACATATTTACGTTCAATTGGTACCGTCTGCGAGACGGCTGTCAAATTTACCTACGACCACACTCCGTTGTCTTTCTCAATTTACATGGAAAAAATGTAGAGAACTTGATCACTCTAACCAACATGGATTTTGGAAGCAATTTTATATTTTTATTCTAAGTCCTTTATAAAAGCCTGATATAGCAGAGAAATTACTATGAAAATTTTATTTTCCTAGGTTTTTCAGAACAGTGGGAAAATCCACTTTTTTGCACCTCCGGTTTAGTATTTTGCTTCCACCTTCTAAAATTGTATTTTTTCTTCGAAATTTTACTGTAATGTTTCTCTAAAACGTTTTTCTGTGACGTGATTGAAACATATTCGTAAATGAATGTTCATTAATCAACAACGAAATTAAGAGGTAGGTAAGGTAAGGGTTATTCTTCCCGAAGGCAGGTCCGAACCTCCGCAGAGGTGACCCTGAGCCGGAGTTTACATGCGGTAGGGTTGCCAGTTCCTTTCCGCTCCTCCATTCCCTTACCCCCACCAACAGCGCGTAGCAACCCATCCAGTTCCTGACCACGCCCAATGTTGCTTAACTTCGGAGATTTCACGGGATCCGGTGTTTCAACACGGCTACGGCCGTTACGAAATTAAGAAAACATTATTTAATTTACCACTTGTGTTACAAAAATTTATTATACCAATTGAGGGTTAATATTATCGAAGAAATGTTACAATGAGTAGAACAGGGAATGTTGGACACAGGGTTGGATACAGTCACCTCAATTAAAAATAACAATGCGAGAGCGAGACTCAGTTAGAACCTCACGATTATTACGCACCTGTCACAGTTTAATAGCTCAAAGAAACAGTAAAACTGAGGTATTCTTTGAAGTTTCATGAGGAAATAAACTTGTGAATGCTGCGGAATCAACACTGTAACCTGATTGCCAACATACGCACCTTTGATATCCTAAGCCGAGTGTTCTGAGGACATCTGGTCTTCCTCTATGTGTCTCTGATACTGAGTACGCTGCTCCAGGGCTGTTGCCGACTCACTTGTTTTCCAACAAGATTTAGTTGTTTTATGTCCTCATCTGGCGGGAAGATTTATCTGGCTAGTTGGTAGCTGGAAATCTGGTTGTTTTAAAGTATCGAATTTTTGGAATCTTGTTCTTTTGCCAGAAGACTTGACGCAAATTTAAAACTGAATCTTCCTTCAAACTCGCCATCGTATGTTTGGAACATTAGAGATCATATGCGCCTTGAGTGACCGTGTGAACATTCGATTTATTTGATGACGAGAGGAGTGAGCTGCCGCCGACCTCGCGGTGTATGCGTAGCCTGCCTGCCTCCTACCCGGGTTCAATTCCCGGCCAGGTCAGGGATTTTTATCTGGATCTGAGGGCTGGTTCGAGGTCCATTCAGCCCACGTGATTACCAATTGAGGAGCTATCTGACGGTGAGATGGCGGCCCCGGTCTAGAAATCCAAGAATAACGGCTCAGAGGATTCGTCGTGCTGACCACACTACACCTCATAATCTGCAGGCCTTCGGGCTGACCAGTGGTCGCTTGGCAGACCATGGCCCTTCGAGGCTGTTGCGCCATGAGGTTTGGTGAGCTGCCGCAGGGCTACCAATTTAGTGGCTTTCCCACCATATCTGTAATTTTCAGAATTTGCACGATGGGAACCTTTTCTCTCTAGTAAACTGAGGGAATTTTGGTGGATTTTTAAAATAAAATAGTTGAAAACCATTGGTTTAAAGACTATCAATTATTGGTGTTACTATAGGAGGTTGGTTTGGGAATATAAAACCTGTGTGGATGTCACTGCAGCTGCAGCGTTTCCGACTGGCTAAAAATTGACCATGTTTAAGCTGATGGATCATAAAGTATAATTGTTCTTTACTAGACGCAGGTCCTTACACGATTAAGTACACTGTTATTGGACATAAACAGCCACATGAAATCTCCTATTTTCTTTTACCTCTATCTGCGTTTTCTCTACTTCCTTCCTAATTTAATTTATCCCTTTCCTGTCCTTCCTAATTTCCTCCGTTTGCTTCAGTATCCCTTGCATCATTATGAACAGTTATTGAATATCTCTTTCGCTATTCTTATTACTTTCTTTCTCGCCCTCCATCCTAGCTACCTCCGATTCTGTGCTAATTTCCATGTTCCCTCCGCTCTCTCCTATTTTATCTACTTCAGAACTCCTCTCTACGACATCCTTAGAATTCAGCGCCTCGTTTCCCTTCACCAGATTACCGCTACGCGACTTCATATCCTTTTCACTTGGTGCAGCCATGATTCTTCCAAAATTCCTCACAGGGAATGATTGTGGTAGGAGACTTGGATCTTGTAACCGAAGGTTGAAGTGAACAAAGAGCTTCCACCCAACAGCAGCACGCGTTCCATCTTCAGACGAAGTTCGTCAGATTGAAGTGTGGAGGAAAGTTAACACTTTTAGGGCCATAGCCGGCAGCAGGTTACCATATTCCGCTGTGAACGTGGAAGACTGTCAGCCGACTGGAAGTTAGAGTAATGCATTGGTGAATTTTGTGAAAGGGAAGATCCAGTACATCTTCTGACCTGTGTCCTCTTGGCTGAACCATGAAGTGGGAAGGATTCATTCAGTGTAAATAAGGCTGCTAATTAATATAACGGAAGGTGGAGATGCATACACTATGAAGGCCGGTTTTTAAACGTCAGATTATTAATAATAGTAATGAGAGGGCAAGGTCTATCAAGCTTAATTCAAACACAACGGCAAGGTTTACCAATCAATTGAAACAATATCCAATCGCAATGTAATAAAAACCTCAAAACTGTAATGACTCAAAATGAAATAATAAAGCCACACATACAGTAGAAGGTACTCACCATGTAAGGTAAGGTAAGGGTTATACTGCCCGAAGGCAGTTCCGAACTTCCACAGAGGTGTTTCCTGAGCCGGAGTACGTGCGGTAGGGTGGCCAGTTCCTTTCCGCTCCTCCATTCCCTTACCCCCCGCCAACAGCGCGTGGCAACCCATCCAACTCCTGACCACGCCCAATATTGCTTAACTTCGGAGATCTCACGGGATCCGGTGTTTCAACACGGCTACGGCCGTTGGCACTCACCATATAATACCGACAAAATGGTGATAGGTTTTGGCCATGGTCTTAATCGGAAAAAATGAGCTAATATGAGTTACTGAATGGTTAGTTAATGACTTAAGCTTCTTCTGAAAACTATAATTTCACTGTAGCACAGATTTCGATTAATCAAATAAACATAAGTAGATTAATCGAGTAACTGGGAGGTGCAAGATATTGATTATGTGTAGACATCAATCCTACTTCAAGTAATACCAGTGGAAAGTGAACACAAAGTTTTTACTAAATAATAAATTTAAGGTAAATTACATGGCTTTCAAAATAATAAATACATGAGAAGCTTTTCAATAATGTTCTAGAAATGTATTAATTGACTAATTAAAGAAGTAAATTATTGCCGTCAATCTCGAATAGATCCCGAGTTAAGTTTCGATCGAGTGAGAAAATGGACTTCCAACAGCCTTGAAAATGATTACTAAATTACAGATTACAATCAAACCAAACCAAACCAAACCCCATGGCACTACAGCCCTTGAAGGGCCCTAAGGCCTGCAGATTACGAGGGGTCGTGTGGTCAACACGACGGATCCTCTCGGCCGTTATTCTTGGCTTTCTAGACCGGGGCCGCTATCTCACCGTCAGATAGCTCCTCAATTCTAATCACGTAGGCTGAGTGGACCTCGAACCAGCTCTCAGGTCCAGGTAAAAATCCCTGACCTGGCCGGGAATCGAACCCGGGGCCTCCGGGTGAGAGGCAGGCACGCTACCCCAACACCACGGGACCGGCACAGATTATAATAACGTGGACAAAAGTTTACAAAAACACGGTGCGTTGATGTGAAGTAAATACAACAAGATACTAGAAAAAATTACATAACTTCGCAGAACGTATGTCCTTTCATATTAAGTCACGATGAAGTCAACCTAAGGACACTTTCGATAATATTTAACTAACTTCACCGTGTTAACCAAGGCACACGGATAATATTTTTACGTGCCAGCCCTGCCGTGGCCCCTTTCGGAACTCGTGAGTCAGACGATCGGGGAACTCCCAGCCGGCCTTCAGGGCGTGAAGAACTTTTACGTGGTCCACAGTTGTCAACATAGGAAGAAAAACGAAAAGAATGGTATCTTTCTGGTACACGAATAAAATTCCACAAAAGTATTGTATCAAAGTTCTTTCTTAGGTTGACGTTTTTAATATGCTATTTTCGCTTGTTCACTCACTGAGCACGCTATCGCAGCCGGCTTCTGTCAGTGGGTAGTTACAGTAGATGACGGACAACTTACGGCCAGAACCCATGGTGTTTGGGGCTTATTTTACTATCAATAATATACGGCACTAGGGAAGCCATAAATAACCTACATTACAATAGGGAAAACATAAGCCAATGTCAGGTTTACTAAAAAATTAGTGGTCGTTAATTGCTACGTATTTCACTTAAAGACAATAAATCAGTTAAAACCACATAAATCAAGTGTTCAGAAAACAATAAGCTAATTTCAAGTGTTGTTAGTAAGAAGGCTCACAGTAGTCAGTCTACTGAAAAAGCCGCGTGAGTAGGCTAGGCCAGGGCTGTCAATCACTGAGGGTTTCTGGTAAACATCACACAGTACTTAAATTAAGCACCGTGTTAACGGCCTTTCCTTTTTATTCTGGGGGTACTTTCCATCTAGATATTCAATAAGTGCTTCCTAAAGGACTGAATCTTGCCGTGAAAAAAAAAAAAAGAATTTCAAGTTGCATGTCTTCTTTATCCTCCTCCCTCTTGTCCTTTTCATGATCCTGTTCTAATCTCCCTTCCTATCCCTTTTTTATCTCTGTCTTTTCTATTACTTACCCTTCCTCTCTATCACTTATCTGTTCTTTATCTTCCCACTGAAGTTCTGTCTGCTGTAACTCATACCGATTTCTCACCGATACGTGTCTTGAATTTTTCACCTGAGTAGACTCCTTGGTCTTTAATTTCCTTTCCGTTGACACATTATCCCACCTGTGTTCCAGTTTGTATTGAAACTATTAGAAATATCATTCGCCCAGGAACATTAGCCATTCGTTTAGCTGCTAATATAATTGCAGGTCATCTTCGTTTAACTCTTTTAGGGAATACTGGACCTTCCTTGGCAGAATTTCTCCGCTTCCTTCTCCTGCCTCTTGTATACCTGCCGGATCATGTACGTTTTTTGAGTAAGACCAGCCTGCACTTCTGTCACGGATATTGAATCAGTAATGACAATTAAACCATGCCGAGACAATTGTGATCGTTTATCTTTCCAAGCATCTGCAGTTTAAGTTCTGTGGTGGGGGAAATTTTACAATGTAGGAAAGGGGCACACGATACCTAAGAATGGACTATACTTTGATAAATAAATATATTGTTTCTTTAGCCCAGGGCCTCTCAAACGCCCAAAATCTCATGCGTGCAAATCGAGGCGCAAAAGCTCCGTGCACTGTGCATCGGTCGCGCTCGGCTTCGCTCGAACCAACGCTTCGTCTCTGGGCTACTCGGCTAAGCTCGGCTCTACTCGGCGCAACTCAGCTCGGATTTGGAGCACTACGGAGCAAGTGTGGAACAGGGAGACAGGGAGAGCGAGCAAGACAGGCGTGAGGAAAGAGAGAGTAAGCGCTATTGCTCCAAATCGAGGAATGGGGGGTCTGCACTCTGGTCAACCAAGCGAATTCGTCTTTTGCAACGTGCACAGTGCATGCACCAAGCGCATGCACCCTGAGAGGCCCTGCTTTAGCCCATGAATGGATTATCAAGGTCTGAAGAAAATTTATTCTAAAAATTGACGTAAAATTATACTTTGTCGCAAGGTAGCCTCTACATGAGGGGAAGTATTTAATAATATTAACATAAAATTAAATAAGGAACAGCCAAAAGGCTTGGAGACTGCTACAGTACTCATTAACGATCAGACTAAAAACTAGTTCATGCTAATGTCTCGGCGAACAAAATTGCACATCAAATACATACCAAAGGAAGAACAAATCACTCTCTAGGGAACTGGAATACAGAGTTCACCAAAATGCAGAATTCAAAAACAATTATCTACTGCGACCACTTGTCCTGAATGAGCTACAGAAAGCTATTCACAGCTGTAAAGAAGATAAATCAGCAGGGTTTGGTGAAATCATAGTAGAACAGATCAAATATTTTGTTACAGTTACATAAAGAAAGGCTTCTAAATCTCTTCAGTAAGCGCCTTGCCTCTTGGATGATTCCAAAAGTACGAAAATCTCATACGATTGCAGTTTTGAAACCTGGTAAACAACCATGAGACGCTGAAAACTTCAGGCCAAGTATAAAATACTGGAATGAATATTACTAAAGCGTCTGTTGGGAGTAATATAGCAGCATCTCTTCCCACAACAGGCTTAATGAGAAGAGCTTCATAGCACAGACATCACATATAACTCAGTATATTGAGGACGGTTTTGAGATGAGGAAGATAAAATATCTGGCTTTCATGGATCTCTCTGGTGCTTGCGGCACCGTAAATCACCTAACATTATTACACAAGATGTATAGAAGAACTTTAGATATCATGATGATCAAGATGATATTCACTGTTCTAGAAAGTCGTCATTTCTTTGTTGAATTTCAAGGACGATGGAGCATTTGGAGGAACAAACCAAATCGCCTACCTCTCAGGGTAGTGTAATGGCTCCAATAACGTTAAACATTTACACTGATGACCAGCCGCTACAGGAAAGTTCTAAAAGTTTTAGAGATGCTGATAACCTGGCAACTTCTATGCACACTGACATTTTTAAAGAATAGGAGATACCGCTAACTGATACTGTGGGAAAGCTTGAAATATACTGCCACAGAAATCAACATAAACTTAACCTTATTCAACTCAAATTTTCGTGTTTCATCTGCAACTTGCACAGACTTCCTAAGTATCTTCGTAGGAAAATTTACTGAATCACTGCCATACTCCCAAATATCTAGGAGTTACTGTGCACCGTACATTAAAATTTAAAAAACCACAGTGGAAACACAAAGCACAGGGTATGTGTAAAAATCAATTTTCTCCGTGAGCTGCCAGGAATCAGTTGGGGAATGCGATCACAAATACTCAGAATATCAGCTTTGGCCCTGTGCTAATCCGCAAGAGAATACGCAGGCCGAGTTTGGTATAGGTCAGCGCATACAAATCAGGTTGACATTGCACTCAATGACAGCTACAGAATTATTACTGTCCACCTGAAACCTACAAAATCCACTATTTATCTGGTATGGCTCCTGGTGAGAATTGTAGACAGAGAGCTGCGTATGAAAAAAGACTGAAGGCCCCTACATCAGACGCTCTTTAGGTAATCCTGGGGTCGTCCAAGGCATGAATCTAGGAATAGCTTCCTTAGATCAATCATCAACCTTGAAGGGAAGGAGATACCACCAGGATCAAAATGTGGAAGAAATGAACTGACTTCCTCTTAAACTGGATGGAACCAAAGAGGATCCTCAACTGTGATCACAAGGAGGGTTGGATAATATGGAAGATACTAAACAGATTTCGAACGGGAGTTGGCAGATCTAGACTGAATCTGAAGAAATGAGCCATCTGATACAACCCTTTGTGGTTGTGTATATCAAATGCCATTTCAACAGTTTATCAGGGTTCCTTGTTCTAATGCTACTTATGTCACCCGATACTGAGCAAAGAACATTTAACTTATTGCACTGCCAGTCTACACATCATCAAGAACTTTTACCTCAAATTTGTACATAAACATTTTTCCATAACTCATTGCGCAGTATGTGGATTTTGTGTTTGTGAAGTAATCCCATATGTGCAACAATTGCTGATTAATTCCATGTGCTTTTGGAGAGTAGTATTCACCTATGTTTTACATGGTATAATAATTATTGTACAGTAAGGTAATTCTGACACGACTAAAGACCATATTACCACGCAAGAAATCATTCCGAATTTGCTGACACCCCAGAAAGACCTCGTGTGACGAGCAAGAATGCATAACGTGGAGTTTCCAGCTTGCTGAGTCACTCGCCACGCTTTGTGATCGGTGCAATCTCCAATGTTCATGACGTCGTGGAGAAAGGAACACTGTTTTCTGTTGCCTTCATGCATTAAAAAGTTTTCCACTCACCACTACTCTTACTGCCATAAAATAAGAGTGATTTCTACAAATCTTTGATATGTTCCAGAATTTCCAGTTTCTGGAACTGCAGATTGATTAGTTTATTTGTAGGTACTTATCATTTCCAAAAGGCTACGCACCCTTTTATCTCGTTACTCTGCATTTTGATATGAAGATGTCTTATAGCTGGAGGGGTCATTCAAAAATTTATGTAACGAAATAGTGTCACGTAACAGAATGTGTGACGCCATGTTACCTAGTAACAGTACCTGTACCTATCAATACCTCAGATCACATCTGCACGGTTGCTAAGTCAATGTGGCACAAATTTTATTTAAAGCCAAACATGTGATCGTTTGATTTTCCAAAGGGAAATTTAATATATTTTGTTTTTCTTCACATCTTCGTAACTATGATCTTACATGTTCTGTGTCACCCCCTCCAATGTTCTTATTTTCTTATATTTCTATACCTTCATTCCAAAAATTTGGACTTCACAGATGTCTTTTATAATGAAAATATGCAGTTGCTTGTGCTTGGAATATGATTTTTCTTCTAGTTGTTTATTTCATGAGCGCTTATAATTGGCTCTTTTTTCCCTTTCAGTCCACCTAGTTTGTAGTCGTTCCTCCCCATCGTCACACATTTCCACAATCTCTATTAGATTTTCGTCATTCATTTAGAAATTGCATCCTTCATTGTTATTAATAAACTAGCACCAAATGAAAATATTAACTAATTATTTTCGTAACGGTATTTCGCAGACTCCTGATCTGTACATTTCTCTGATATTTTGTCAGTTATATATGAGAGGTAAAATCCACTATGAATTGCTGCCCTGATACTAGGTAAACAGAAAAGTTTCAGTCCACTGATTAATCCATAAGGACAATGAGAAATTAAAATTAAATGCATTTTCTTTTCATTGGAAATTTTTTAAATGTTGTGGAATATTCATTATTTTTGGGCAGCTACCCCCCAATGGATTCTTCTTCTGCTTCATGGTTCGATTGGGCCTACTTTGTACCACGCTTGTTCAACTGTTGGGGTTTGATATTTGCCCAGTATTATCACATTTTCTGCCAGTGTAACTCCTTTCTTTCATCTGTCCGAGGGTAACTTTCTTCCGGAGTTTTCCTGAAATAGACTTCTTTCAGCGTATGTCGTACAGACCGTCTATCTTGAAGATCTGACATTCCCAGTTCTTTAATGTCCTTCTCAGCTTCTGTCAGCCAAGTGGTACTAATCTTTTTGTCCTTCTAGAAGATGAACAAGCAATTGGTCAGTCTTTTGGGAGGCAGGTTTAGTATATGGCCATTGAAAGCTACTCTCCTTTTCTTAGCTCAATCAGAGAGCCTCTCTAAATGTTCGTAGAGCTCGGAATTTTTCTATCTCCCTGATGGATTCTGATGATGATGATGATGATGATGCTTGTTGTTTAAAGGGGCCTAACATCGAAGGTCATTGGCCCCCTGATGGATTCTATTTACTCAAATTGCATTTAACTTATACAGATGACAGTTCTTGTAGAACAGTAGCAGAGAGTGGAAACGTTCTGAAAATATTCGCAGAGATTTTTTTGTGATAATTCCGCGTGCACCAAACATATCAATAACTTCTTAGTTTTAATTTTATACTTGTATCCCAGGTCACGAAAGCAAGGCTCATAATGCCTTTTCTTTTCTGTATCAACCTCTTTGGACTGCTATTCATTTCACTCAAATCTGACTGTTGGAACTATAATTAAGCATTTGTTGGAATTCCCATCAATGACAACAATGTCCGTTCATTTCATGTTACAAAGGAACGTTCCCTAATTAATCGTCTCCATGTGAAAAATGAGCGATCACATGAACAGGAAACTTAAAATAAGCATTGTTGAGCTTATAGGAAGGAATTGAAGCCTACCCTCAAAGAAAGGTGTGTATCATATTTGGCAACTTTACAGGAATGAAAAGAAAAACAGGTAGTTCTTTATATAATGGAGGTCTGGGTGTAATTTTTTCTGTAAATAAAACACTTTCTTCTTCTTAGTTAAATAATATATTTGCATGTAACTGGTATCATAGACGAATGAAATTGAGAAAACAGCAAACTCCTTGGAAGAAAGTTATGTTTCGCCAGATAGAACGTTGTTCTGAAGTACTGTCGTGTTTTACATACACGATAACTCGAAATAAACATCGTTTTGTAAAAAAATACAGTATCAAGAAAGGAATATTAATGCAATAATCAAATGGCCTCGAAATACAGGCATAATAAATGTGCTCCGTATGTTACTATGTGAGTAAGTGAATAATTTTCCTTGTGTTGAGGCGAAAAATACGATGAAAATTCGACATCAGGAAATACTCAAAATGGGTACATTATATTATAAATGATTAATTATGTGATGTTATATTTATTACTTATAATACATTTGTTGGCTCGTTATTTAACTATAGGGTTTAAACGTTTTATTCTTATTTAGTTGGTTACTTTTTGTATGTTTTACATGTGAATTTTTGTGGATATAGATCTCTAGAGCACACCGAGGCCTAAGAAGGAAACAAATATTTCAGTAACAAACTAGTTTGTCAAATAGTAAACGTATTATCTAATATATTACTATGAAAAGCACGTTGCGCGAGTATAGTCCTTAAACAACCAGCTACGTGATTACTACGTTCTTCCCTTATCTATGTTGGAAGTTACACATCTTCCACTACACGCCCTGATGATGTACAGCTTCTACGTCTATCCCTCAATCGTTTGCGTACGTTGTCCTTCCAGTTCAGTTGATTAATCTTTCTCTTCCTGTTATTATTCAGTGTTAATATCGATCAAGGTGATACACTCAGATTAGTAATTTCGACCATGTGTGTTTATGTACAACGTTCTTGCAGGGAAGCCAACATTCAAACAAAAACTTCTCTCTCATTGTTTGAATACAAAGTCAACTTTTGGTGCCAAGATATTCTTTAGTTGATATGCAACTTTATTCCATGAAAATCTCAACCTTTCCAAATACTGATATACAACAGGTTTCAATTCCAAAGAACCACTTTTAATGCGTTGCCATGTTCCTAGTTTTTGTGAACGTAGCTCTATCATACTACAAAGTGTGTTCTTTATTCAGGACAGCTTGCTGTTCGACTGCACTAAGCATCTTCTTGGGTATGCTGCTACCTCTCTTGATATACAGGTCCTACCCAAATTTTTAAGAAACCTGCATATTTCATGAACATGATTCCTATCCTTAAACTTTTAGTCTAAGGCATACGATTGTTTACAGGGAACTAGAACATATTTAGAGGAAAATTTTCTGAAATTTGCATTAAAATATCGCTCTTTGTCCCGAAGTTATTAAAGTTGTTCTTTATAATAATTGGAAAAGAAAATAGCTATGTTTTAATACTTGAGATATGGACAGTACATTATGAGAATTGCAATTATAATTTTTGTTGTGGAGAAACAAAGATATCGATAGAATATTTATAATTGTAATAGAGAAACAGAACAAATTTCCATTTAAGAATATCCCCTGTTTTATTGCTCGCAACAGAACCACAGAAAGTGGTAAAAAAAATATTCCTTCACCTTGGATGGACAGGAGACCCCTCGAGCTACCGAGATCATTTGTGTGTTACGTTGTAGCGCTATATCTACAATACAATGTGATGCAGAAACTATCTATGTAGCTTCAGGGGCCTCTTGACCAGCCAAGTTCAAGGAATGTTTATTTTTTACACTTTCTGTTGTTCTCTTGAGAGATATCAAACGGGGGACATTTTTAAATGGAAAGATATTCAGTTCTTCTATTACAATTATAAATATTTTTCAGGTATCTGCTTTTCTCCTTAACAAAGATTATTAATGTACCCCTCATATCGTACTGTCCAGATCTCCTCACGTATTAAATAACAGCTATTTTCTTTCCAACTATGATACGTTTGAAACATAGTAACTTCAAAACAAAGAGTGATATCATGACAATTCCTCTAAATATGTACTACTTCCCTGTAAAAAGAAAATCGTGAGCGTGAAAGTAACATTTTAAGGACAGGAATCATGTTCGTGAAATGTGCAGGAGTCCTTAAACTTTTGGTAGGACCCTGTACATCTCTTCAGATAAATTCATGCGCGAATGTTCGTTTCGGTCTTTCAGGTATGACGAACCATGCAAATTTTGTAACCCATAATCTGGGTATTATATCTACCGAGATCGGTAGGCGTAATATAAATAGTTTCCTGTCCACAGTAGGGAAAGTTTAATTGTAACCACCCGGTATACAGGGTGGTCTGAAACAACGTGAACCGGGTATATGAGCATTAAAGTGTTGGTCATTTTAGAAAAAAGTAATTCGATATTTCTCGCCGTTGTCATGTTATTAGCTGTTGAAGTTAGCCAATCAGATCACTTCGAGGGCGGATTAAAATGGGCTTTGTGAGGCAGTGTTGCTAAATATGCACATGAATTAATACCGGCTTGACAGCAAATCTCGTCTATTCACGAGCAAGACTTCTCTAATAATTGTTATTTTATTTACGAGATGTCCTTCTGAAGACGCCGAGCAAAGTTCTATATGAAATTCCTTGACACAGCAAAAGCCCAAAAGCTTATTATCATATCTACTATTACGGGCCGTGAAAGCACCAATCTAAATTTCAGAAAACAACAGTCGAAAATAAATAAAACAGTAAATAATAGAAAATTCAAACCACGTTCAGTCTTTCATTAATATTAACATTTACACAACAGGGTATTTCACTCAAAGTGGGGCGGGCCGGTCTGCGCAGCGCAGCGGGTAGATGGGTCAGCTGGTCAGACGAGCGCATGGCAACTCGCTGAACTTGGGGCCGGGAGAGCGCCCGTATGCATCGCATGTAAATATCAAGCACACATAATAACGTATAATCAAAGTAATATATTATATTATAGTCTAATTTCTCACCTTGGCACAGAAGATGTTTAAAATGTCTTCCACTTGCATCTACACATTTCTGGCTTCAGGTAAGGAAATTTTAATTCATATGCATTAGTTCATCTACCGAGATAGCCTAAATTTCTTTCGTGATATTTTGTTAGAGTTCATCTACAGTGTGAGGGTTTGTTGCATAAACCTTATTTTTCAATTTTTCCCATACATAAAAATCACAAAGCGTAAGATCCAGGGACCTTACAATGGTTAACTGATTATTCTGTTGTCAACAGTTTCCTCAGTTAAATTTAATGACTCATTAGCCGTATGCGCGTTTGCCGTGTCTTGCTGGAAATATCCAGAATGGCAATCTGTCAATTGTTAAAAGATAGTACGAGAATGTCATTCCTATATCTCTGCCCAGTGATGTGGTTTCAAAAACTATAGGTCCTATTATCCTGCCTCCTGTTACTGCCGCCAACAGTCCCATTTTCACACTGTAGATTAACTCAGACAAGATATCACGAGAGAAATTGAGGCTATCTCGGTAGATGAACTAATGCGTATAAATGAAAATTTCCTTAGGTGAAGCCAGAAATGTGTAGATGCAGGAGGAAAACATTTTCAACATATTCTGTGACAAGGTGAGAAATTATTTTACTTCGATTATGCGTTATTATGTGTGCTTGTTATTTACATGCGATTCATACGGGCGCTCTCCCGGCCCCAAGCTCAGCGAGTTGCCATGTGCTCGTCTGACCAGCTCACCCATCTACCCGGTGCGCTGCGCCGGCCCCACTTTGAGTAAAACACTCTGTACATTTAATAGTTAATCCAGGAAAAAACGCTTAAGAAGGCTAAAGATATGCAATTTCTAATAATAACTGGACGGAATTTCCACAGCCTTCCACCAGACACTCGAAAAGAGCGGTTACATGTTGATGAACGATGAACAGGTATTGCGAGTGTAGAAGATGATCGTGTGTTATGTTCATGAGAGGACGAGAGGAGATTAATCATTGAAGATAGATACTGGGGTTTTGTTTCATTCAACAATCGAAATATGAGAGTTGCAATGTGAAGGTACCGTAGTGCGCCGTATCCTGACGGCTCATTTCCTGTATTAAATTATATCAATTGGTATATTAAATTATATTATGAACGTGGACTGCAGTTGGATATTACAAGAGTTGCATCTTAAAGCTGAGATCGGAAGTTCAGGAGACAGAGAGGCGTGGGATACTTGCTAGGAACTTTCCAGTGACTGCGAGAAGCTTCCAATTTTACTTCGAGTCAGCATTGTCCGCACGTGTAAGAAACGTTAAGCGACGAGTTGAGTTGAGCCAGTTAGAAATCAAGGGCGAGGCTACTTCGAATACTGGACAGCGCAGAGTTGTAACTTCAGGATGACCAACATTGTTTTACGCGTGGTGTGTTCATCAAGAGAGAGCGGTCAGTTCTGTTATTTAAGGCTTTTCCACGGGTCTGATAAATAGAAATATTCAGGAATAAATTATGAGACTCATCTGAGCCGTTGCCTTATATGAGAGCATTTGATAACAATTTCAGTGGATTACAAAGACACTGTGTGAGACAATAGCTCTGAACTTCGGTGTGATACTTCAGTGTACGCGAGACGCGTAGTTGCTGCCACGTGGGCAGAAGTTTGACTTTGTACGGTCGTATAGACCCGGAACAGTGCAATTTACTTGTGATCAGTGTTGTTTAAACTGTGTATGACAACTAGACAAGTGCGGTATGGCACAAATTCGTACATTAATTGTACAAACTATATCTTCCGCCGCAGTCGGGTGATTGAGCGAGAGACGCTTTTCCGTACATTACCATCGGACCGGTCGCGTTCGCGAGAGACTGTTCGATTCGATCTGCGTGTGATTGTGAATAATTTATTTGTGCTAAGTTACTCATGTTGGCTTCCCATTACAGCCTACAGTGGGTTTATTTCGGTGCACCGTGCACAGAGAGCGTTATTCAGGGACCAGCTTCAAGAAGATGGCATCATCAATTGTAGAGAGAAGGATGGATGCATGTGAGCAAAGTGTGTTATCAATGGAGTAAAGTTCTATGCCAGCGAGAATGTAACTCGCCTAAGACGTCCTGGGAGTTGCCAAGATAAGTCACATGTGATATTTAAGTGGCATGCTTTGTGGAATACGTTAAATACTAGTGAGGTTTAGATTAAGGATTTTCTTTAGCATTAATTTCAGTCAGATGGCATGATTTCATTTTATATGTTTGTAAATGTAAATATGGACAGGACTGGGTTGCATGTTCTCTTTTTCATTTTATTACTTTATAATTAGCTAGATGGGAAACCTAGGGAGATGATAGATTTTATTTTGATCTTTATTTGTGTGAATTTATGCATGTTATCTAGTGTAGTGTTACTCCTGTTTTATTTGATATAGTTAGAAGGAGTAGAAAGCCGAAATCATCAAGAGTCATACACTCGCAACACCGAGACTTAATTCTTATTTAATTTATTCAGAAATTAGATTCAGATAGGCTGTTTGTTTGCATGAATTTCAGGTGCTGTAAGATGTGTGGAGCTGCATATATGCCGTTGAATTATAATAGGACCTTTTAAAATGGATTGGAAACTGTTTTGGGCAATGGTCAAGCAGGGAATCGAACCTTGATTTATAATGAAATTGCTGATGGAAATGCAGGATAAATATGTGAGTTTAATGCATGCTGAAATATATATGAAGTCAATGATGCGGGCAGTGTGCATGCCTGGCAATACCATGAGAAATATGTGAAGCGAGAATTGGCCTGTGATTTTGTTATGGAGAAATATTATTGAGATTTAAAGATGCCGTGAATAAAGTGTCAGGCCAAGAGATCATTATATATGTGTTGAGAAAGATGTTAGCATGTCTGCAATGTATATGTCTGAATGTGAGTTTATGAGCAGTTGTTGAAATATTTGCTAGTTATCAAGATCAGATTATCAGCCAGAATTATAGCCCAGTTGTGAAGTGAAGAGTAGCTTCCGTGCAGTAACCTTGTCAAGTTTTGAGAGTAGTCTTGTGTTTTATTATTTACAGCTGATTGCCATGAAGGAAATCTGGAGTAGACGAAGAGCGCTACCCTGCGCTCCGATGCAGTATTATGAACGGGAGTGTTGCCCGTTGTTTTCTTTGTGTACATTGAATTATGTTGATTTGTTTCTTTACAGGATTGTAGATTTATGTGATTTATTGTGATTTTGTTTGATGTCTTGTTGTAAATGGGGAAGAGCCCGAGTGCTGAGTTGATGATTAATGTTATTCTAGTTCCGACTAGATCTTTGATGAACCGCGTTTCACATGTCGAGTCAGTGTAGTATGCTACTTTTTCACCCACCTGATCCAGTGTAAATACTTTGATTATTTAGCCCATATTGATTGATGTAAATATAGAGTAGGGAAAGACCTCTAGTGTTTAATCGTGTTTCATAAAGTCATTGCCCTATACAAACGGAATTAGATTACGTGTAGATGCACTTATCGAGGCAATCCTCCCACATTAAATAAATCCATTAAATTGTGATCATACGACGATGCTACTCCGTGTAAACATGAAATTTGGACTATCACGTTGATTCGTATTGATACTTTCAAGTAATTAATTTTGTAATTTGAATTTACATTTTCATTTTTGTTTTGCGTTGACATTGTTTGATCTATATTTTAACATAATTTGTTGGATTTAATTATACTTCGGAGACACTTTGAAGCCTTTTTAATTTGATTTTTATTTTGTTGATATTAGAATGGTTCGGATTATTTTGTGCAATAAACCTTTCTTACACCATATTAATATTTTGCATTTGATGTAAACCTCCATTATTCCTGTCATGATACTTAGAGATAAGTTCAAACTTCTACTTTAAGGCTACCCGAGACAACCTAACCCACTCTCTACCCACATGAGCTTAGTCGGATGTTGAATCAGGAAATGGTGGCATCGTCCTTGACGGTTCCTACCCCAAGGTACGGTACAGTAGTTTGCCTATTTTTGACCAGGGGAGTATTTTATAATATGGGGAGACATGAGATGAAAATGTAATTGAAAATACAATCCTAATACTCGATTTCATTGCCTTCTGTAGTTTCGGTGTTTGTTCCATGGTGAAATTAATCATTACAAAATAAGAGTCATTAAGCATGGGAAATATGAGGGTCTGGATATGTTTAGCTTTCATGCTGTCTGGAAGAAGACATTAGCGAGTTGTGAGAGGTTGAACTGACGTGTGAATATTTTCCTGCGAACGGTTGTTTTGTGGTCACCCCACTCTAATGTGTCACTTACGATAACCCCCAAAAAGTTATTTACTTCGGAAAGAGTATAGCTACAGGGTACACATGAGGTGGACGTGGGTGTAAAGTCCAGGATGAAGAATTGAGGGTAAAAGTTACTTAGGTGAATTATTCCTAGGACAATTAAAGAAAAATACTCTTCATTAGGTTCCAAATAGGGTGAGTTTAATTTAGAAACAGTAATATTATCTATTCAATATGAGAGGCTAAACATATGCAATTCCTAATAATAACTGGATGAGATACCCACAGTCTTTCACCAGCCACTTGAAAGGAGCGGTTGTGCTGAATTAACCAGGTAAACACTTCGTTTCCGAAGTTTGAGGTGGATACTACTCATGTGCTTCCTATTGAAACACCTTGAATACTCAATCCTATACTAGAGTAAGAAGGTAATTTTAACTTTAACACTGACTGGGATGAGGGTACCTTTGTATTCACAGAGTTCACATAATGATTTTTGACTCTTTTAAAAGTGTGTGTATGATCCCCAACAGATTTATATTCAATATGGTGGCTCTCCTGCCACTCCCCCTGCAGTTCAGATTACATTTCAAACGTGACATATTTTAATCGTTACGTACTGTACATTTTTTCTTTTCTTTTATTTCTTTCTTTCTTTCTTTCTTTCTTTCTTAATCCATTTACACTCCATGGTTGTTTTTTACCCTCGGACTCAGCCAGGGACCCCACCTCTACCACCTCAAGGGCAGTGTCCTAGAGCGAGGGAATTTTGGTCAGGGATACAACTGGGGAAGAGGACAAGTATGTCAACCAGGTGGTCTCACCTGCTATGCTGAACAGTGGCCTTGTGGGGGGATGGGCATATTGGAAGGGATAGACAAGGAAGAGGGAAGGAAGCGACCGTGGCCTTAAGTTAGGTACCATCCCGGCATTTACCTAGAGGAGAAGTGGGGAACCATGACAAACCACTTCGAGGATGGCTGAGGTGGTAATGGAACCCCCTCTACTCGCTTGACCTTCCGAGGCTGAGTGGACCCCGTTCCAGCCCTTGTGCCACTTTTCAAATTTCTGGGCAGAGCCGTGAATCGAGCCCGGGCCTCTGGGGATGGCAAGTAATCACAATAACCACAACACTACAGAGGCGGACACCGTACATTATTCTAGGGAAATATAACAGCTGGAAAATAAATTCAGTAAACTTATTTAAGCGTCTAAAAGCTAAAAGTATATCTTTCCCTAACATATAAGTAGTTATGGTACAAGAAGGAATAATTTTCTTCATGGGAGCCCATTTTTGTAGGGTAAATATTTTTGGTACACTTGTAAGTCTTTGCCGGCCCCGCGATGTACGGGTAGCGTGCCTGCCTCTTACCCGGAGGACCCGGGTCCGATTAACGGCCAGGTCAGGGATTTTTACCTGGATTTGAGGGCTCGTTCAAGGTCCACTCCGCCTACGTGATTACAATTGAGGAGCTATCGACGGTGAGATAGCGGCCCCGGTCTAGAAGGCTAGAATTAACGGCCGAGAGTGTTCGTCGTTTTGATCACAGAACACCTCGTAATCTGCACATAGAGTTAATAAATAATACACTAGAGGTAGCATTGGCGCTACCGTCTACGAGAGAATCACTGCAGCGAGCGGAGCATGTTGAAATCGCAGCTGTTTGGCAAAAAGCTCACTCCGCTGTACTCATCAATGTAAATTGAGGACTTTTAAAACTGTATGGATATAGATACGGTTTAAATTTCTTACATGTATACATTCTCAGATACTACAGTATACTTGCGATCCTTCTCTCCAGTTAAAAAAAAACGCCCTAAAAGCATAAATACAGGAGAAATGCGTGATAAAAGAGGACAGTGTTCAGCTGCAGTTAAGTAACACAAAATCGATTAACTGTTCATATTAAGTCTTCTAACAACATACGTTTAGAAGGTGGGCACATATATTTCGCTATCTTTTGTGTAAATGACCAGAACTTTGCTATAATTCTGCTCAACGACGGAAAATGTCCTCTCTCGTACGAAGCGGATGAGAGAGTTCTTAGGCCTAAAAGCGTTGGCGAAATTTTGGGGTAAAGTAGACAAAACATTATCATCGCCAGTTTGGACGCTGGCTTTCTGAACCAAAGTTGGCAGGTTCGAGCCTGGCTCAGTACGGTTATACTTGAAGATGCTCTTGTAGATAAATTTACCCACACATGAAAAAACTCTCATAGGAAAAAATTCCGACACCTCAGCTTCTCTGAAAACCGTGTAAGTAGTTAGTGGGACGCAAAGCCAATATTATTACTTTTTTTGCTGGTGGCTTTACGTTTCACCGCCACAGATAGGCCTTATGGTGACGATGGGATAGGAAAGGCCTAGGAGTTGGAAGGAAACGGCCGTGGCCTTATTTAAGGTACAGCCCCAGCATTTGCCTGGTGTGAAATGGGAAACCACGGAAAACCATCTTCAGGGCTGCCAACAGTGGTATTCGAACCCACTATCTCCCGGATGCAAGCCAATATTATTATTATTATTATTATTATTATTATTATTATTATTATTATTATTATTATTATTATTATTATTGTTGTTGTTATTATTATTACTATTGTTATTATTACTGTTGTTGTTGTTGTTGTTGTTGTCGATGTTTTTAAATGCGATTACAAGTGGAAATATGACACTCGCTTGTGGTTTCAACCTATTATGGAGTTTTTATTTAGCTTTCCCTGAAATGTATGATTTGCATTAAGATTCTAACTTGTAAAATGATTTCTGTAATGGAAAGGGAAGTGGTAAATTATATGATTGAAGAGAACTGAAAAAATACTTAAAATAATTTTTACAATTTGCTTTACATCGCACCGACACAGATGGCCCTTATGGCGACGATAGGAGAGGAAATGGCTAGGAGTGGGAACGAAGCGCACATGGGCTTCAATGAGGTACATCCCCAGCATTTGCCTGGTGTGAAAATGGGAAACCACCGAGCTCGACAGCTGCAGTCGCTTAAGTGCGGCCAGTATCCAGTATTCTGGAGATAGTGGGTTCGAACCCCACTGTCGGCAGCCCTGAAGATGGTTATGTGGTTTCTCATTTTTACACCAAGCAAATGCTGGGGCTGTACCTTAATTAAGGCCGCGGACGCTTCCTTCCCACTCCTAGCCCTTTCCTGTCCCTATCTGGGTCAGTGCGACGTAAAGCAACTTGCAAAAAAAAAAGAAATGGGAAACCACGGAAAACCATGTTCAGTTCTGCCGACAATGGGGTTTTAACCCACTATTTCCCGGAAGCAAGCTTACAGCTGCGCGGCCCTAACCGCATTGCCAACTCGCTCGGTCAATTATTTACGTATTATGCTTGTATATAGTCCTATATGCCATTTAAAGGAATAATATTGACGAAAGTAAAGGACTCAGATGTTCACACGGAGTTGCACATTCAGGCTCTAAAAATCCGGTAAGGTATGAATGGGGACTGCTACATGTATTGTACGAAGGGAAAGCAACAAACTGTATGTACAGAAAATATTTTCAATAGGCTTTAATGCTATAAATACACACAGAAAGTGATAAAACAGCACAATTACAGGCTATCATGCACAACTTTTCTTATTTTCTTTTTTGTACCAATTTGCTTTACGTCGCACCGACACACAGAGGTCTTACGGCGACTATGGGACAGGAAAGGGCTAGGAGTGGGAAGGAAACGACTGTGGCCTTAATTAAGGTGTAAAATTTGAAACCATCTTCAAGGCTGCCGACAGTGGGATTCAAGCTGACAGCTATGTGACCTAAAGTCTGCAGCCACTCGCTCGGTATCATGCACATGATTTTTCTGGATATTCGCTTTCAAAGGCATGGCCATTCAGTGAAAGTAAAATGGCATCCCTTATATTTCCTAAAAGTTTAATTTCAGTCTTCAAGGTAGGATCCAAAGAATCGCATTCACGCCGACAGCGGAATCAGTCGCGAAGTCAGCCCAAATAGGCCAATTCATATGACAAGTGTCACGCAAAGTATTATTTTATACGCATGGAAATGAATTTCAAGGAAACATACCTGTGAAATGATACGCCACTGCCCTTTATAAACCTCTCTATGCAGTCATAAGCTGCACAGGAGACTGGCATTTTCCTTCAGAGAAGTAGGCCTATACTCCAATTTATCGGGAAGCTCCAGTAGTGATAGTGCCAAATAATCCAGCTTTTGCCAAACAGCCTGCTCGTTCAACTTCGCACGCGACTGCAGCGCCAATGCTACCTCTAGTGTATTATATACTAACTCTATGGATCTGCAGGCCTTCGGGATGAGCAGCGGTCGCTGGGTAGGCCATGGCCCTTCGGGGCTGTTCCGCCATGCAGGGGGTGGTTGTAAGTTTTTATTGTAGATACAAATATGATGGAGTCGCACAAAAAAAAATAATTATGGCTCATATCTTACGTGAAAAGTTTACCTACGTTTGTGGCTGAAATTCATATATTTAAATTAAATTTGTTACTATTTGCATCGCTGTTGATGAACTAATGAATATAGATAGATGATACTGGGCATTTACCTTTCTCCCATTGATGTTGAAAGGCGAGCAAAATGTGGTATCAATGGTACAAGTAGTTAATTAGATTCCAGTTTATAAACCTTAAAACACACACGCTTCAAGTCCAAGTGCTCTTAAGTGGATTGTACTTACACACATCTTCATTACAGACTGTTGTGTCTTTCAGAGTTCAGTCTGCAAGCCTCTGTAAATTAAAGAAGCTCATCTAGCTATCTCTGTAGTTCTGGTTCCACAGAAGAGCCCGGATGATTAGGCATTGATAGGTCAGGCTACAAACTTATTAAAGCGAGTCTACATAACAGTTCTACTATGAGCTTTGCATAAGTAGGATGCATTTCAGAAATTGTTTCCCTATTTTAAATAAAGACAACATACAGTAAAAACTTTATTGGCACCCGATACAGCAATGCTGGAGCAATTTTTTTGACATCACCACCAGAATTTAGACATTTGTACCGTGGGATCAACTTTGGTATACCAGTGTCTGCCGCTTAGAAATGGAACCAGCGGGTGACATTCGTCTTCAGCTCTTCGTCCGTGTGAAAATGCTGACAGGAGGACAGAAATTTCGTTAGGTGCAAGGAAAGATGGAAATTACTTGCAGCAAGTTCAGGACTGCACGTTGCTGAGCGCCGAGCCGTATGTGGGCAAGATTGGATAAGCATTCCACGCCTCTTGTTTTAAATGGCCCATCGCAATTTTCGTAGAAACTTTACCGCAAACCGAACCTCGCAGTTGGCGGAAGAAAGAATACGAGCCGCTATTTCGAGCCACTCCTGCTGCGCTACTGACACCAGGCGGGACTTGTCCGGCCAGTATATGATGGCTAAGTCATAGATGTATAGCGTATGCTCATATTTTCCGACTAAATACGTTTACTTCACAAGAAAACAAGTAGGGAACCTTAATTTCTGGATGGACTACGGTCTATTAGAATCCCCTAGAAATTATGTTACTTTCTCTACATTGAGGGAGTGCGGGCTAGATAACTCCTACTGAACAAAGTAGCTGGCTGTCTAACGTATTACTGCGTAAGCACCCTGGCTATACACATAATAAATACATTCTTCCTCCTCAGAGAACGTTTGGCATTACCAGTTTGGGTTTCTAACAGACATATTCTTCGACTCAAGTTGCAACTATTTATTTACCGAACTGAACTAATCTGAACAAAATAAACCTTTCTGCGACTGTTACCGCAGCTAGTGAAGGATACTCCAGTTCATCATTTGCTTCTAGGGATACATTCCTGCAATTGACCTACAATAAATTGCCACGGGAGGTATAAGCGATGAAGACACAACGACACATCCTATTGATAAGTCTTAATGCTTCTTCACTAATCCTCGTTATTATTCATTAAGTATGCTTTACTCCACTGTAGGTGGGAGGGTTGTTCCAGTTCAGGGAAAGCATGTGTTTGTATTTCGAAGGATATGCGCTCGTAAAAGATGTCACGGCAAATTGCTTATTAAAGAAGCTCATCATCTTGTAAACAGAGGAATCACGCTTGTTAATATCACCATTGTAGCATTCCTCGATGAACTATTGCATGAGCACATGATCGTTGATTGTCCGATCAAGTATGCGAGTAGATAATTTCCTCGAGGAATTCCATCACGCATGACTGTAGAATTCTCCACCGCGTATAATTCGAGTAAACACAGTTGGTGAATCATTTTCAGAAATGATTTAGTTCAACGTTCTTCTTTACTTAGTTATTTGACCGCCAGGCTTAATATGAGTCTTATATGGAACTTTTAAGGAGCTATCTTACAAGTCGCCATGCGATGTTCTTAATAGAGGTCGTCCACCACCAGAACTCGAGCCCGATATTTCCGGCACGGAGAGTATGTTAGTAGTCCGCTGCTCATCTCCTTCGTAGAGTTTCAGCACTACTATTGATGACATCCCAATGTCACTTCGGAAGCATATGGAAACAGTCTATTGGCTAAGGTGTAGAGTGTCCGATTCGTGTGTATCTAAGTTATTGGTGCAAAATTGTTTACATCTTCCATACATCCACAGCAATAAATTACATCATCAATGGACTTTATATATTGTCATCTTGACTTCTCCTTTCCCTGTGGTTTCTATAAGCACCAGTTCTATTCGTCATGAATGAATAATTTGAGGAAGTATCATTTGGTCTTATGAACAACATCAAATATCCTCTGCTTCTCTGTCCAGGCAATTGTCCAGAAAATTTGAGGTCGCCCAAGCTTGAATTCGCCAGTTTTCTGTCCTGGCCCTTTATTGCATTTTGTATGGCGTCCCGCCGGTCGTTAATTATAACTAGAGTTCGGGTATTTAACGTCTAAAAACTGCCCAATTATGCGGGAAAATATGCTCCTAAAACCGTTAAATATGAACGAAAAATCGAAAATATGATCAAACATATGCACTTCCAGCGAACGGTTTTTATCCCTGGTTCTTTTATATTGAAGATACAGCTCATTGTACAAGTTAACTGCACCGAATTGCCTTACTAGTTCTTTTAACTTAATTCCACTAGTCTTTATCATAAATTCATTATACACTATTAAACTGTGGTCGCTACCGAAGATATTTTAAATGAATATTGCCATCTTACACAGTAGTGACAGAGACCACATCGCTGCTCCTGCAAACCAATAAAAATCTGATTAATCGGAATTAAGAATGCGCCGACTGACTCCGTGGGCACAAAATACTTAATTGAAATAGAATATAGGAAGAAATATATTTGTGTCTTAAAGAAGGGTGACATTCCAATGGAAAACATGCACTACAAGTCTTAATCTAAAATAGGATATTCTAAAAATTAGTGATGTAAATTCTGACGAGATACAATAAGCGTCAACTATTAGGGTTTTAAGCACGGGATTCAAACATAGTCAATCAATTAATCAATTACCACTGATCTGCACTTAGAACTGTCTCCCAGGTGACAGACCTAGTCTTTTCTTAAATAATTGCAAAGGATTTGGGGATTAATCGAAAATTTCCCTTGGTAAATTATTCCAATATATAACTCCTATTCCTATAAAATAATATTTGCCCCAAAATTGTCCTCTTGTTTTTCAACTTTATCTTCATATTGTGATCTTTCATACCTCTAAAAACATCACTTGAATTTATTAGTATACTAATGTCATTCCACGCCATCTCTCCACTGACAGCTCAGAACACACCACTTAGTCGAGCAGCTCGTCTCCTTTCTCCCAAGTCTTCCCAGCCCAAACTTCGTGACATTTTCGTAACGCTACTCTTTTGTCGGAAATCACCCAGAAGAAATCGAACTGATTTTATTTGGATTTTTTCTACTTCTGGAATGAAGTAATCCTGGAATCATGATATAGTTGGAAGCTTACCAGGAACGTACATGCGCTTTCCTTTATCTCCTTACTATAACCCCTAAATACCCTCATAAACATATGCAGATATTGTAACCCTTATTTTCAATACATTTTATGTGATTGCCCCAAAGAAGATCTTTCCCGATCATCTATATAAATAAAATTGTAGGGGGTCCGCTGTCTGTAATTTCTTTTGTTTTGCCAATTTTTCAGATATTTATCCGTTTTAGGTCAACTCAAGACAGAATCGGTGGTTTTTACGTTTCGTGTCTGTTTGCTTGTCTGTTTGTCTGTTCCACCATCACGTCGAAACGGCTGGATATATCTCAACCAAACTTCATATTTAGAGTATACTCATCCGGGGGAAGGTTTTGATATGCATATCATATTAAAATCTTTGAATAGACGGGGGGTTTATAGGAAAACCTGAATGGTTTTTCCACCATCACGTCGAAACGGCTGGATAGATCTCAACCAAACTTCATATTTGGAGTACACTCATCCCGGGGAAGGTTTCGATATGCATATCATTTTAAAATCTTTGAACAGACGGGGGGTTTATAGGAGAACCTGAATGGTTTTTCCACCATCACTTCGAAACAGCTAGATAGATCTCAACCAAACTTCATATTTAGAGTATACTCATCCCGGGAAAGGTTTCGATATGCATATCATTTTAAAATCTTTGAATACACGGGGGTTTATAGGAAAACCAGAATGATTTTTCCACCATCACGTCGAAACGGCTGAAAAGATCACAACCAAACTTCATATTTGGAGTACACTCATCCCGGGGAAGGTTTCGATATGCATATTATTTTAAAATCTTTGAATAGACGGGGGGTCCTCCATTTTCTCTTATACTATTGATTTTCTGTAAACTTAGTTTACTGTACGTGAAACGTCTCTTCATTATAAACAACTTTCGTTATGTTCATAATTTACGTTACTCTTCACATGACGGAGAAATTTACAATTTTCCGCTGGTATCATGCTCTGCATTGAGTAACCGACAGACCGACAACGAACCTACAGGTTACCATGGCAACGTCTCTGACTGCATGCCAGCAGGGAAGTAACGTATTGCCATTTTCCTCATCATGCTTTTAAATTTCTGGTTGTTCCTTGGGTAGAAGGCAAGAGAGGCGTCAATCGGTCTATCTGCGAGATATTGGCGGAATATCATTGGATGTTATAACCGCCCCCGAATAGCTTAAGTAATAACACCATTAGTCATCTTATCTGTTGACCTAAGAATGCCTGCGCCTAAATTTCTCCTCTGTTACCTCTTTCTAATATCCATAACTCACACCAGCATAATTTATTGAGGGGCATTTGATTTTCCAATACATTCACTTGGCATTTACATATTTGTCGTTATCCGGCTGTCCTCAGTTATAATCCATTTTCTATTACTTTCAACTTTCCTAACTGTATTATTTTCTTCCTTAATTACGCCTTATGTACGCGAGTGCTACAAACTACTGGATGTATTTCCACCAAGACTCATATTAAGAATACACCTGTCGTTGATAGGTTTGAGGGCAAATATTGTTTTTAAATCCCTGAACTGACTGGGGGTTTTGTACGAAACCGAAACAGTGATTTTGCACTTCCACAAAATATACACAACCAAACTTAATGGAAATCTACCTACCTTGGTAGAAATTAATTTCTAAACCTTTTTTCCTATGTGCATCATTTCGATACGAGGATTAATAAGGGAGATATCATTAACGGACCGTTTTTCTGTACAAGTCCCATCGGACTTAACATACGAGCGGGTGCGTGTAAAGCGTATTCCTTACAACTTGAAAACTACTGAAGACATTCGAACCAAAATTTATATTTAGCATCCACCTGTCCAAAGGTAGGTTTTAAACGTAAATAACATTTCATGTTCCGGAATGGACTGGCGGTTTATAGGGAACCGAAATGGTGATTTTACTCTTCCACAATATATACAGAACAAGACCAACCTGACTGAAAATCGACCAAACGTGATGGAATTCCACCTCTAAATTATTTTTTTTTCATGTGCATTTTTTCGTCAGGGGGATTAATAAGGGAGATATCATGAATGGTCACTTTTGCAGGTTAAGTCCAGCGGACATAGCCCAAAAGGTGTTTTACATGGAGCAGATTCCTTATCTATATAAATCAAATCGTAACGACTGTGTGCCTCTACACTGACTATTTTGGCGAAATTTTCGTACAGCTTTCCGTTTAAGGGGTAATAATGACCATCTCCATAATTTTTGGTTTAGTTTCCTGAAAGTCCTAATTTTTACCCGCCTCGCCCAAAATCCAGATTGCGGCATAATCTGCCAGAAGAAAAAGAAGATAATTGAAATTTGACAAAATTATACGGTTTAGCCTGTAACGAACGGAAAACATCCTAGATCATTAAATGTTTCACTTTTTATCCCCGAAGAATATCGAAAAATGCAGGCAATTTTAATCATGGTGCAGACCTTCGGAAATTGCTATCACATAACGGATTGCACAATCTCCGTTCAATTTGGAATGATCTACAACCTTGGTCTTATGACCTTTTGCCGTATCTGTATCCATTTTACGTTTGATTTTTCTCTATTAATCGATGTTAAGTCAATTTGGAATTTTCACATGCATAATTCATACTTTCAATTACTTATATGAAATACAGAATCATCAAACTCTTCACGAAAATTGGCCCACCCAATAGCCATATGTGAGCCAAATGCTATGTATGTAGCTGTCACATAATTATCCGAAAAGTAATGTAATGTGAGATAATCTTACAAAACCGTTACCCTGTTCCACGTTTCTAACTCAATCTGACACAAGAATAGATGACATATCATAGGACCAGCCATTTAGGCCACTAAATCCGGCGTGTCTTATGGTATAATCCTTTGTCGATATGACGTACGTTTAGTAGCAGTTAATCTGTAAATGAAGGTCTTCAATATTGTAAAGACGCATATACTTTCGTATGTCGATCTATATATATTCACTGATGTCGATTTTTAGCGATCGAGAAAGGGTGGGTCTGATATTGTAATCAGTACTTCCCACACCTTGACTGGCAGTAGCAAAGGGTTCCTTCTCCAACTCCTGTGTAACTGTCATTAGTAAGGAAAGCCTACAATTGTAATGAATAGTTCCCTTCTCGATTTGACTTGCAGAAGGCAAGTGAGAATGCAGTTTAGTTTAAAACTCCCCTACCCGATTGTGTTTGGCAGTAGGCAAGGGTGCCCGCCATTATAAAGAAATGTCCTCATCTAAAATGTGACTGGCATTAGGCATAGTGGCCTGCTATTTTGATGGAAACTCACCAACTTGGTGTGACTGGCAGTAAGCTGGCTGGCAGAAGGAAAATTGACCTGGCATTATAATGATAACTGCACAACTCAATTTCGAGTGATGGTAGGATAATTGCCTACCATTATAATAGAAACTCCTCAACTGTAATCTGTCTGGAAGTAGGAAAGGTGGGCTGCCATTTTAACGAAAACTCCCCAAATCGATTCTGTCCGCGTAGTAGGCAATGGGGCCTGCAATTATAATGTAAACTTCCCAACTCGATTGTGAATGCCAGTAGGCAAGTGAGCCTGCCGTTATCATCATAAATCCGTAACAAACACTTTACATTGGAAACAACGTACGGGGACCTCCCCATGCTGTTTCTCGGATAACGCTGAGAGACATGCTATTTTAAAACAATCTTATTTACTGCATGTACAGTATTTACTTCGATATTCGAATACAATGTAGAATACCGTAGCGAAGCACGGGTACATTCGCTAGTTATACCTAAATACTTTACTTAGAGTGATCCCCATAAGGAAATTTTACCCCATCAACGCAGTAATTAAACCTGAAAGGACTCTTCCTATTAGTGAAACTCACAACGTGACTTTTAACCACGTGTATCATCATACCATTACCTGCTGTCCATCTCACAACATTCTGGAGGTTTTTGCAGTTGCTTCCATGGTGCCTCAGCTCCGCACCCATTCCACCTGTCTGAAAACAATTCATTAAGGCATTCGCTAGTGCTGATACCAAACTCCTCAAGGCTCACCCTGTTCCAGCTCCCGTGAGCTGAGGATACAGCCATAGTCAGAGCATCTCTTCGCTTGACCGCTCGTTAACAGGAAGTTCAAAATATATGGTCCAAATATATGTACATTTCTCCGCTACAAGGAAAAGCATAGAATCGTGGATATGTTTCTGGGCTTACAAGACGAGGGAGCGAGTACAGATTCTTTGGTTGTTACCCTCTTAGTAGCCCCTTAGACATGCCGGAGTTACACATAATGCATCCCCCTTTCACTCCAACCACAGGGGAGATAACGAGTTCCGATGAATAGAAAGAAATATTAGGATCATGATCTGATCCAACACACAACATTCCCATGCCATGTCACATGATAGCCCCACCTATCAAGTTCTACGTCAAACAAAGCGTTCGTTGATTTAGAACACAATGTTGTGGCCAAACGTATTTGTAAGATACGAATTACGAGAAGAATTAAGTAGCCTTCGATGGCGTTACTATGTGTAAGGAGCTTTGCTGTGACTCACAAAACGCCAGTCAAGGACAAGGGAAATTCGTTTAAAGCTCGACGCCATTTTTACCTACTATGTATAAGGCAGATATCTAGCACAGGGTATTAATGTGAGGAAGAAGATGACAAAGACCTAGTATAGACATGACGAACATTGGTTGCATGGTTACCACTTTGACGGTTTTCTGTCCATGCTATTGATGACGCTAATTCCAGATAAACCCCTATGGTAAAATGCGGTTCACAATCATACCGGCCCAGTTCACAGCATGTGGTAGATTCTTCTCCAATTACTTTGAGAATTGGAGATTGTCCTTGGCCCAAAACAAAACATTTCGATGTCTTGAATTTGGTTACCTGGGCCCTCATCTGTGAAGATGACGTTGTTGTGATCAGGTTCCGAAAGGAATCTTCGGAAAAGGGCATTATAACCATCGCGTCAAGCATCCACATCAGCATCCCTCAGTCCGTTAACGGTCAGTAGTCGAAACTGTTTTAGGGCTAAATCTTTCGTCATATGATGTCGCATTGTTGTCCGGGGTGTGTCATGTTCATCATTTGATTTAAGAGGCGACTTCTCCATAGATGTCTGCATATTCACGCATATTTCCCTTCTCGTTATGGGTCTTCCACTTCGCACTCGATCTTCACACTTCTTGTTTCAAATCTACGCGTTTCTCATCGTAATACAACTCCTAACCATTCTTGGAAGAGATGCGTAACGTCCGGAATCGTCTCTCGTGCACCCACACTGCGGCAACCAAACGCGATTCAACAGAACCCGAACTCCCATCGTCCGTCTTCACACACAGACGCATGCATGCATCTCCCTCCCATAGTGTTCATATATATATATATAATCGCGTTAGACCTCGGAAGACCATGCGGGGAGCATTTACAGAGTAAGCATACATTTATAGTACATACATTTCGTGGTTGAAAAGAAAAAAATCATATCTATAAATTAATGTTTCAGTCTGATAAATATTGGCAAATTACAGCGTATAATTGTGGAGTAAGGTTTGATAACGGGATGGCAACTGAAGTTAGCAGTGGGGGTATTTACCTTCACCCAAGAAAAGTACAGATGGTTCTGTTGTTGGGAGTTCTTCTTACTGGACAGTATGATGTGGTTCAAGTCAGCTATTTCTCCAGGGTCTTCTGGGCAGCGAGGGTTGTCGAAGACCTTGATCCTGTGTGGATGACTCCCACAGTGTTCAGATAGTTGCAGATCATTATGAAAGAAAGGAGATAACGCGACACTGCGCTTTGACCCTCTGAAAGTTCTAACAGCCTGTGTCACTCAGACTATTATTGGGTAGTAAGATATAAAACATTTGGCTGCACATAACATAGTCTCTAGGTGCAATAAAAATAACATTGTGTTACAGCCCTGATTGTCCTAGCCCTACCAAGCGATCGCTGCTCAGCCCGAAGGTCTGCAGATGACGAGTTGTCGTGTGGTCAGTGCCACGAATATCCTCGACCGTTGGCTTTCTTCACCAGGCATTTTGAGATGGAATGAGAGGCGAACATCTATGCTGCAGCCACCAAAAGTTCTTCTCCTTCTTTCTTTTTCACAGCCTATTCCAGGTACTGGTAGGGGAACTAGTTTTACGGCCGGATGCACTTCCCGTCGTCAAACCTGTGTGGTGGGGTGTTATTATTACATGTTTCTGTGATGGTTGGTAGTGGTGGATTCTTCTGGATGTCTTGAATTTGGTTACCTGGGCCCTCATCTGTGAAGATGACGTTGTTGTGATCAGGTTCCGAAAGGAATCTTTGGAAAAGGGCATTATAAGCATCGCGTCAGGCGTCCACATCAGAATCCCTCAGTCCCTTGTTTTTTGGGACAAACAATAATACCCAGTCCCCGAGCCCGATGAATTAACTAGACGGCGACCAGGCCGTCAACCGGAATGAGGACGCTCTGAACCGAAGACCACGACGCTGGCTGAACCAAAGACCAGGACAGTTACTAAACTTTTTTGTTATAAGTTGCTTTAAGTGGCACTGACACTGATAGGTCTTATAGCGACGATGGGATAGGAAAAGTCTAAGATTGGAAAGGAACCGGCTGTGGCCTTAATTACTACAGCCCCAGCGTTTGTCTGGTGTGAAATTGTGAAACCAGGAAAAACCATCTTCAGAGCTGCCGATAGTGGGTTTCGAACCCACAATCTCCCGAATGCAGGCTTACAGCTGCGCACCCCTAACCGCTTGGCCAACTCGCTAGGGAGTTTCTAAACGTGAAAGGAGTGCCGAATCCTCTGAGTTCCATAATTTAGTTGTTCATGACAAACAGTGGAGTACCCAGGCTGGTCCAGGCTCCGCGCTCAAATGATTTATATACATCAGCACACAGGATCTTGTAATTAATGACCTCCTTTAATGGAAAGCAACACCACTTGTCCACATTATTTATTATTGCTATTAGCCAGGCCACACCAGTAGCACCACGGTTAATGTCCGCAATCTGGAAGAATTATACACATTCGTGATTTACAAGTTCAACGAAACAATGTGGGAGGGGAGTATAGCCATGGTATCCCGTGACAACCTAGAGGTGTTCAAACTGGGGGGCGAGGAGAAGCGATCACATTGAATTCTCGCATTGCTTCCACTTGCTTGTGTCAAGCTCCTCCAGGGGGCATCAGAATTAGGTGGAGGAGCAGAAGGGGTGGGTTACTGACAACAAAACTAAAGAAAAATTTCCCATACTCATTCACCCGGAAATGCTTTGTTTAGGAGGTTTTATAGAAAGTACATATTACAATGGTATTCGGGAGATAGTAGGTTCGAAACCCACTGTCGGCAGCCCTGAAAATGGTTTTCCGTGGTTTCCCATTTTCACACCAGGCAAATGCTAGGGTTGTACCTTAATTAAGGCCACGGCCGCTTCCTTCCCACTCCTAGCCCTTCCCTGTCCCATCGTCGCCATAAGGCCTATCTGTGTCGGAGCGACGTAAAGCAACTAGCATAAAAAATAGCATTTTACAATGACACGTTACCTGTTTGACATAGGCAGCTCAGGGGGAGTGCAATTCATAGCAACTCAAAGTCGACACCTAATACGGACACAAACTCAGTGGCGACTCTTGGGCGCGAAAACCACAGTGAGGGTGTTTGTGAATTACCGAATTTAAGTTTGTCGAGTGGGAACGGACAAAAGCTCTTTTAGCACGTACGACAATGCACGATATGTTTTCGCAATCACGCAATCATCACCAACCTCGGTCGGGATCAAACCCTCGATTTCGGGGTTATGGGCCCAATGCTCTAACCACGCACCCACCAGCTACATCTAAGCATTTTGAATGCTCTCAAGATTTCTTAAATTATTCACTTCTTCTTGCATCACGTGCAGTTTGCCGACGTGTCGAATACATTGCAGTACATTGGTGCAAGTACGGGCAAAGTATCTTCCTAGGTCGACGCCCCGAACAAATTGCTTTTTAAAAAAAATGTACATGTCAGTAAATCTACTACACAAGTCTGGAGTAAGTTACTGAGCCGGCATCGGACCCGCAATCTTGAGCTCAGAAGGCCAGCGCTCTGTCGCTTGAGCTACTCAGTCCGGTGAAATACAAACATTACTTTGTTGTCATATTAACGAGTTAACTGGTGATGGTGGTTGTAGTAGTTGTTTTATTAGAAGGTGTAAAATCGCGTGGTCATCAGCCCTATTGATCAGAATTGATGGTGGTGGTCATGATTATTGTTTTAAGTGAAATTAAAACTGGGCAACCACTCTCCCTTAAGACTAACCGGAGATAAAAATAGAAAGAACATCGATGCTTCAAAACATGTATGCATCGCAAAAAAGAAAAAAAAAGAAAAAAGAGGGAGGTAATGAAAGACTCCCTGGATCTCACGTGGGAGACGAAAAGAACAAGAACTCACCAAGGGAGATCGGATAAGAATGTCACAAGTATGTGGAAGCAAAGACAGACTCACCAGAATTGTAAGCCGTCGGAGGGGGAGGGCTGTGCCAAGAGTTAGGCATCCCGGTCTATTTAAACTGCCGCCATATCTTCGACTGTACTATTTAAAACTCGACTGAACTATCTTATATTGTAGAAGTTTTAACTTTTGGGACGACATGCCCCTAGAATAAAGTTTTTAGTGCTACCTAGTGTTGAGAGACTACAACCAAATAGTGAGAGTATTTCGAATTTGGTAACTTAATCAACATTCAATTTTTTATTTAACATTTTGGAGTCATCTTCGTTTTGATCCACCAATAATAAGGTTTAATATCAAAATCTTTTCGTCAAATTAAATACAAGCACATCATTTGTTCTGGAACTATCTGCCAGCCCTCTATAAAAGCTGTGAGTTTTTGTTCCAAGTGGTCTTGCTGCTGTGTATATTTGAGTGTGCTACGTGATTAAGGACTGAGGACATTTTCCTCGGGAGATGCTGGGGCGGGAACCGGCTTGAGAAGGCGGCATAGCAAGGACATGGCAGAATTTTAACTATGTGAATTTCTGCGAGTGAAGATAAGGAATATTACACCGTTTCCCCTTAGCATGTACGAGTTAGGTCGTCCAGTGTTTTTGTAATTTTAATGTAGGGGTTTTTCTCTTTCAACTTAAATGAAACATAGGTTTCTCTAGCCAGTCTTCTGTCTTTGAAATTTCTCCCCCAATGTGGATATGGTAAAATGTAAGGGCGCACTAGTGTATACCCTCGATTCCCTTCCTCAATTTTCATTTTGGGTGACTTTTTTCAACTTTTCTAATTTCATCTCCCCGTTCTAGGACTATAATAGTTTCTTCCATAGTCAGCTTGTAGCACGGCTTCGCCTCTGTGTCATCGGGCCTTATGCTCAGTTAGGTGTTTTTTCTGAATTTAAAATTTTGGAGTGCGTAAGTGTTTCACCATTCATTCTCATTTTGTTCTCGGCCTTTCTAATGTAATCTCCCTCTTTTTCCTTCCGTTTCATGGCTGAGTAGTGTGGGCTTCGGCCTCTGTTTATTTCGGAATGTGTCGATCCTTTGTTGAGTGTGGTTCCCATTTAAATAAGGGTAGCGAAGGTATTACTTAATTAATTTTGAAGGCAATATACTTTTCCTGCTTCAAGCGTCTGTGGTGCTAGACGTTTAACATAATGTAGTCTACTGGCCCAATAATGGGCGGTTTGTAAAACTGATTGTAAATTGAACTGCAGGGTTCGAGCCCCGTGCTCTTAAATGCATGCTAGAAGCTACGACTATTTTTTCCAGTTATTTACAGGCTAGTCTATTTTCACAAGATGTAAATTTATGAGACCTACGGGATCTCCTCCCCAATACTGTAAATATACCGAGCTTACGAGCTCCACTATTGTAAGGTTTTCTAAGCTCATCTGTTGTAAAGTTTCGAGCTTCTGAGCTCTTTAGGTGATACGTTCCTTTTTGTTGTTGTTGTTGTTGTTGTTGTTGGAAATATCTGGTCATAAGAAAAGAAAACACTAACTGTAACTGAATTTGTTAGCAATATTTAACCTTCGGTTTATTCCTTGTCTGTTCTAACGTGAAGAAGTGCCAAACTGAGGACTTAGCGTCTGATATCGCGAAGTGGACCCACAACATTATTAACAACAGCAACGAAGATATTAAAATTGTTAAAATAACGGGAGAGTTTGACAAGAAATGACTTCTAGGTTCTAGAACAGCAAGGAACTTCGGCAGTTGTGCCACCATCGCTGCAGACTTTTCGGTTTCTAGTACTGTCGTTTTTCCTTCAGATATCAAAGAACACAAAATCAACAAATCAACACAATCGTCAGATTATACTCGCTAGCGAGTTTATGTCTCTGATGATCTACTTGTACTTTTTCTTATCAATAGCCACCACCACAACCAGCATCATACGCTGCCAGCTTCATAAGAGCTCTATCGACGCCTTTGAAAAGAGAGACTCACGTCTTTGGTTTCTGTAGGATACTATTGAAGGTGTTTCAACTGAACTTTAAGTTTAAAATGTACTGTACGGGCAGTTCGATGTTTCGTATGATTCGAGCCGGTTTCACGAAAAATACTTTTTCACAAAATACTGTTAAGCCCTCTTCATACATTTCTCTCCAGTCCCTTTATCGCACTTGTACGTTTTTCGATGTTTCCATGTAAAACTGAACCACTTGTACTCATTTCATTTACAGTGTATAGGGTAAGGGAGGTATAGTCGTGATACAGGTAAGCTCGTAATAAATCTCTGAATACGAATCATGAACTTCCCTATTGCATATCGACATTACTACTAGTTCCGGAGTTCTCAACAGGTGGTTGCACTGGTCTTCATCGCTCTAGCGGACACATGATACTTTTTCAATGTTAAAAAAGAACCCGCCTCTACACCACAGCACGCATTGGCTGGTACCTTTAGGCTAATATTTCAGGAGCCTACATGTTTCAGAATGGATGAACAGAGATGATAAGTTTGAACGGAACGATGTTTCAATCCTTGAAATGATGAGCGAACCCTCTGAATGTAGTGGGAACAAAGAAATGCCTGTACTGGTGATGATGCAGTGTAGACGTGGTATTGCTTTATGCCGAACAACAAGTGGACGCTACGCCGACTGACACTGGGCAATTTCTCTAAAATTTAAATTCGTGATTCTTTTAAACCTGGTTATGTGCCGTACTGTTTAACCTTTCTTTATGCTCATTGAAAGCTTACTTACGTATTACCTTTAATTTGTTCTCACTTCCGTCTAAACAGAGTTTGTTTCCTTTTTGTAATTCGAGGTAGTGTCAGTCCAAGTTAGCTCAGATCACCGGGGCCCTATTAGCCATCTCAAGGATATTGCTTCTGAATGTCATTGTTATTGCCATCATCAGTTAGTTCTATCAAAATGTTGTGGTGTGATGTCATACCCAGTGGCTCTTCCCAAGTTCCTTGCCGGCAGGGAGTTTTGGGGCAGTTCTCTGCCAGTGGTCTCCAACCATCTTCCGAAAGTCATTAGTCCATCAGTCTGATAGATTTCCTCGTGGTCTCAGCTAGTCTCTTCGTCCCCACTCCAATACTACTTGGTCTATCTCTCGTCTTTATTGCGAGCAATATGGCCGATTCACTGTCATTTCAATGTACAGTAGTAGTTCGCTTCAGGACGCCGTTAACCTTTGTGACCGGTTTAGTGCAATTTTCTCCTCTCTTCCTTTCTTTCCGTATAAAATCCAGAATCCAGTCCATACCTTGTTGGGCTATTTTTATTTTTATTTTTATTTTTGTGGACTCATTCAGTATTTAGGTTTTAGGCCCATGTCAGCAGAGGCAGAATGTACTGATCAAAAGTGTTTCTCTCTAACATGTTTGAACTGAAGCTTGCCGAGTGCCACCCAGATGCTTGCCGATTTAACTTGATACGTCAAAAGAGTTTAGTTTTTTTAATTCTCCCTGCAAAAGCGAATACATTCACTTAGCTTTTCTAGTGGTGTGTTGTTGATCTGCGCACAGTATGTGGTAACTCATTTGTTGGACATAACTTTGGCTTTATTATTAATAAGAAAAGCGCACAAACGTGCAGAGAGTTAAGGTTCATTGTTCTTTGCTATATTCCATTAGTGATTTAGTGCACTTGTGGCATTCGCTGAAGTGGTAGCGCTTACAGGCCTTCCCGCAGAGGCTGCATACACACTCTGGTGAGGGTTCGTGGAAACTGTTTCTTGTGCATAGCCTGTGGTGGAAACTGTGCGCCGCGAGCCTGGTTATGGCGCTTCGTAAACTCTTGTTTGGTTCCGCCCAGTTCCGATCTAGCATCGCACCTGTTGCGTAGAATTCGGGCCAGATGTCCGCTCTCTTGTTTTGTCTTTTGTCTTTGGCTTTGGGAACCTTAATATTCAGGCCCACTGACTGACATTCCGAGGCAAAGTCTGTAACCAAGTATTGGATTTCTTGAAAGCCACTGCCAAACGATGCAATGTCATCCTCGAATCTCAGGCTCACAATATACAGGAACTTGGGTTGGCGGCATAATAGGCAGTTGCAGATCACGATGTACCCCATCTAGTCAAGACTGGCCACGGAGATGAATCTAGTTCAGGGGCAACTTCTTTAAATAACTGAATCCTGGAAAAAAAAAAGATTTAGAAAATATCTTCTTAATACTGGAAATAAAACGTGATTAATGTGATAGCAGTTCATTGTTTTGCTGGTAAGCATGCCACATTTTTCTAAATTAGTGATGTTCTACTCCTTCTTTCCTGGCGATTTACCATTACACAAGACCCAAGTGGCGGGAGGTATTAACTAATGCAGTGGTTTTCAACATGTGGCACGCGTACCACTACGGCAGGGCCTCTGAGGGTGCATGCACCAGTGCATTGCGTGGCGCAAGGGGCATAAGACGACTTCGCTGGTTTGACCGGCGTTCAGATCCCCCACTCCTCAAGTTTGAGCAATAGCGCTGTCTTTCTCTTTCCCTACGCTTGCCTCGCACGCTCCGCCTGTTTCACCCTTCCTCACTCGCTCTGCAGTGCTCCAACATCCGAGCCGAGTTGAGCCGAGCTTAGCCGAGTCTCCCCAAGACAAAACGCTGGTCCGAACATAGCCGAGTAGGACCGATGTACGGTGCACAGAACCTCTGCACCTCGTTTTGCACGCGTGAGATTTTGGACATTTGAGGGAACCTGCACTAGAGGTACGCGGAGTCGTCTCAAAGGGTACGGAAATTTATCGTAGCTTCTAACTGTTTTCAATCAGCAGTTCAGAAATAACTGCTGATTTTCAATAGAATCTTATTTTGATATAGTGTTTCCTTCTACCTAGACAGAGCCCCCTTTCCGAACTATTCGTTCTAAAATATGTGTCAGTTTGTACCTCCCATTGACTAAGTATATAAAAATGCTTATTTATGCTGCATTGCTCTCTTTTTAATTATTTATTTCGAAATCCACTCATTCACTTCAATATTTTAATAGCAATATACGGTATATAGTACAATAGTAATTGTTGCATTTAATTATACTCGTATATAAATCATTACAAGGCAATAAAATCCTCGTATTCTACTCACGAGAAAACCACGTTTCTCCACCTGTTTTCTGAAGGCTTGTCGCGTTGAAAGAGAAGACTCAAATGGTCGAATAATTGGGCTACCATTAAGCAATGAAAATGGCAGGAGTAGTTCTCAAGCCATTGCTGACCGCTCAGTTTTTGGCTTCCTCCGCAAACTTTACTCCAAAGGTTTGCTTTCACCCTGCGATGATATATATACAATACTTTATTTTTATTATTGAGGAAAAGGGTAGTGAAGCAGCTTAGCTGCTGCCTGCCACCCCAGCGACCATGGTTTTATTCCTGGTGTTGCTGAGGTGGGATATTTTTCTTTTCATTTGAAAATCCCATGATGTCAGGAAGGGCATGCGAACTTAAGTCCCCGGTCACAACTCTTTCATGCCTCGGTGCGTGCAGAGACCCTAAGCTGCGGAAGGAGATTATTATTATTATTATTATTATTATTATTATTATTATTATTATTATTATTATTATTATTGCTGTAGTTAGTATTATTTGACATCCAGCAACATCATTTGTCATTTCTGGTATAATTGCAATATGGTCGTACTTCGGGGGTACGAATATAAAATAATTGCATTTTGGGGGTACGCCAACCGAAAATTTTGAATAGCATTGCCCTAGTGCCTGTTTCTGTAGCGGATGGTATCGAGTGACATACACAAACACCCAGTCTCCGAGTCAAAATAATTCTATGCACGTCATTATAATTACCGACCCGGGACTCTCTGCATTGAATGACACGTTGACCACTCAGCCAGGGAAATGGACAAGTCGCGTTCGGTCAGAAAAAAGTAGCTAAAAGAAAATTAATTCAGAACCGGGCTTTTCTATATTTACAGTATTCCAAGTATGGAACGGACATGAACTACTTCTTCTTCCTTTTCTTTACAAGTTCCCTTGCGTCCCACCGACACAGATAGGTCTTATAGCGACGTTGTGATAGGAAAGGGCTATGAGTGGGAAGGAAACTGCCGTGTCCTTAATTAACATACAACCTGGTGTGTTAATGGGAAACCACGGAAAACCATATTATTATTATTATTATTATTATTATTATTATTATTATTATTATTATTATTATTATTATTATTATTCTTGCGTTCCGGCCTTCTAAGGACCACGTTACACTTTCAATTCTTCCTCCTTAGTTCTTTCCTTTTCTTCCAGTATTCTTTCATTGTTTCACTGTGCTTCTTTTTTCTGTCTTCAGTCCACTTTGTTCCTGCTTTCTTTTCCTTCCTCCCTTGGAATCCTTCCATTTGTAAGACTTTCTTCCTAAAAATTTTTCTTTCCAATAATTCTTCTCCTCGTATGTTGTTCCTTTCCAGGTCTTTCTTGACTTCTTGGATCCAGGTGGTAATCGATTTCTTTTCCCAAAGGTACTCGAAGATTCGTTTAGTTAGTCTATTGTCATCCATTCTGTAAATGTGTCCAAGAAATAGCAATCTCCTTTTTCTTATTGTTTCTGATATGTTTTCTATGTTCGGGTAAATTTCATTGTTACTTCTTAATTTCCAAAACTCTGCAATTCTTAGAGGACCTAATATTATCCTAATAATTCTTCTTTCTAATATTTCTAATTTATGGAGCTTGTAGTTCAGTGCTAGATATTCGCTGGCGTAAAGGCATTCTGCTTTCACTGCTGTGCTGTAGTGCTTTATTTTAAGTTTTCTTGATAAGCACTTAGTTATACCGTATGCTCTTTCCATCTTTTGTATCCTCTCCTCTATAGCAGATTTTTCTAAACCATTTCCTTGAATTGTCTCACCCAAATATTTGAATTTCTTTACCTTTTCTATTTGACCAATATCCGTTACTTAAAACTTTGGGGCACTTTTTATATTCGTCAAAAATTTTGTTTTCTCGGGAGAGATTCTCAAGCCTGTCATGTTGGCTGTCTTTTCAAGGAGATTGACTTGCATTGCTGCATCTGTAAGGCTTTCTGAAAGTATGGCAAAGTCATCTGCAAATGCTAGGCAATTTATTGTAACACATTTGTTCTTCTTCCCCAGCATGAGTGGCAATATTTTGGATTCTTTCAGTTCTTCATTCCAAATTCTTACAATTTTCTCCATGACACAATTGAAAAGGAGTGGAGATGGACCATCGCCCTGCCTGACACCTGTATTTATTTTGAAAGTTCGAGATATTTCACCCATAAATTTTAATTAATTAAAATCAATAGTTTGAATTTCGATAGGATTTTTACGTTATTTTCGACAACTTTAGGTCCTTTTTTGGATATTTCCTTATAGGTCATTTTTGGCCAATTTAAAGGTTTTCAACTTTCGAGCCATACTCATGATGCCCACTCCCCTCAGAAGGCTGGCAATCATTAAAAAGTAAAATTCCCTTTTATCTGTTTCCCGTCTCCGAGATAGCGTATCGTGGATATCGAACTAAAGTGGGATGTTCGGTTTTCAGGATAATAAACAGGATATATACAGGGATTTTTTTATTGAAGGAGATCGATTAAACTGCTTTCTAATGTTTTGAGAGGGTTGCACCTGTGATAACTACTATGTGATAATATTTCTGGAGAAATACTGACCAGCAGTACTTATGTTATGAAGACAGAGAATTCCTTGTAAATTGTCACACAATATTGAACCCTACATGACAGAATCTTACCGGCCAAAGTTCGAAGCTAAAATATTTTATGAAGCGATTTTCGCAGGCGCAATGACCACCTGATTTCCGGGCACGACGGAGAGAATTTATTTTTTACAATTGGCTTTACGTCAGACCGACGCAGAAAAGTCTTCTGCGGACAATGGGATAGCAAAGGGTGAATCTGTGGTTGCCTAAATTAAGGTACAGACCCAGTGTGAAAATGGAAAACCAAGGAAAATCATCTTCTGGGCTGCCGACAGTGAAGTTCGAACCCAAGCTCACAGCTGCACGGCCATTTTTCTCAGTACTGTGAAGATCCTCCTTATTGATGACAAGAGTATGGAATTTGCATTTCAGTCGATTTATTAATAATTCTTCGATCCTTCGAAACCGCGAAGCAGCACCGATAAGTCATGAGTAGGGCTCGGAAGTTGGAAACCTATAAATTGACCAAAAGTTACCTATAAGAAAATATCCAAAAGATGACCTAAAGCTGGCGAAAATAACGTAAAAATTCTATCGAAATTCAAATTGCTTTTAATTAATTAATGAAGAAATATATTTTAAAATGCAAAATTCGCATGGTATGCAACATAAAGTGCATATAAATGTATGAGTGAAATACTTCTTTCGGAGATTATATATGTTCAGATTAAACAGAATTTAAAAAAAGAAATTCCCGTGTTTGTTAAAAAAATGTACTTGCAAAATTTTGAATGAAATGTTTTGTTTCACCTAGAATGAATTCAGCAAACCGACAATAGATATCCTGGAGAAAGAAATTGAAATTTGTGTGACTAGAATCGTATTTGGCCTAACTACAGTAGGGTTACATAAATTGTAATTTAGAAACCTTACCTCAGTACCATGCAGTATATCACAATAGCCATTTCCAGATTTTTAGTGAAAAGGATCGTCGGACAGCGCGTTCAAACTTCTTTCCACATCAACGGATGTGAAGAGTTCATACTTGAAGCAAGTAAGATCTTACTCTTCAAAAACACTCACTTTAAAATTTTATCCTTTCAGTATTTCACTTATGTTGCACATAATTTGATACCCCTGGCTTTTTCAAGCATTCGCTTCATTTTGAATTTTATTTCATTTCATCTCTCACTACAAAACAGATGTTTAAGAGGTGATGGATGATTCGAATTGAGAATGGGCAGTACAAATACAGTCGACAGAAGGTGAAGTACAACAAAATCCGTTAAGACCTAAATATAGGCTAAAAAGGACGTATAGGCCAAAAAAATTAAAAGGGGACAAATGAAACCTACCATTTTCTGGCCTACAATCTTCGGACACTCGAGAAAAAATGGATCTTTCCTGAACTTCCAAGCCCCACTCATGACACTTCACGACACGCCAACCAGTTTCGAATGGGAGGTCACAATTACACCACGATGTTTCAATTTCAGAAACACCCCTCTTTCAAATGCCGATTCTAGTTTTGTCTTCTACATCCTGGATCTCATTCTTGTGTTAGGCAACATCTTAGGTTCTTCTAACAGTAATAATAGCGTTGGAGAACCTTGATTTTTTGCTGATTACCATGGATTTACTTTCCAGAAAGTTTGCAGTGCCTCGTCGACAGAGTAGCATTGACCAGCCACGAATACGGTATTGACTTTAATATAAACGAAACCGAAGTTTTGGTCATAAACAAACGCATTATTCCTTCATATTATCTTGTAATCGACTGAAAACATGTTGAACGAGTCTGGGAATATACATACCTCGATGCCATCGTTAACGATCAATGGGATAATTCGGATGAAATAAGATCGCGCATTGGAAAATCCTGGACTGTGTTCATCAAAATGGGACAACTGGGATTAGCCAGAAAAATGAGACTTCTACCCTGCTATGTGTTTTCCGTTGTCTATTTTGTCTATTACGGTGTTGAAACATGGACTTTAACAAAGTCCCTCAATAAAAAATTAGAGTTCTTTGGGATGTGACTCTACCGAAGGATGCTAAGAGTGTCATGGATAGAACATGTCACAAATACGGAGATCTTTCGAAGGATGAAAAAGGATACGGAAGTAGTGACCACTGTTAAAATGAGAAACATTGAATACCTCCATCACATCGTGAGAAACGGAAGTACCACCTCCCCGACAGCAAGCAAATTTATGACTGTATACCGTCGCCTGTGTTGTGACCAATAGCATATGGCTCTTGACCAATAGCATGCTTGATTTTTAGTGAGAGTCCACGTGGAGTACTTCAAAACCGTGTCGGTCCTGAATCCGGCTCCCTTATCAATGTCTCCAGCGTTGCTCAGCAGCACGCAGTTCTGTCCAGTCTCGACGCTCACCCTCAGACTCAATATAGTTGAAAAGGAGAGTTGACAACAATGTGTCTTGAGTTGGGGAAATTTTAGCAGCCCGCGGTCATTGAATGTAAACACAGCCAGACAGCTAGACTTCAAAACCGTGCCGGTCGTTAACGAGGAAGTTGCAAGAACTATATCATCTACTGCAAGAAATTGTGCAGGGTAAGATACCCGGTAAGAGTGGTGTTGGCAGTAGACGAATCTCCTGGGTAAAACACCTCAGGAACTGGACTCTCAAGACATCGCCATACTTGTTCTAACGCCTCACAACAGCGAAAGCGCAGCCAAGATGGTTGCCAACATCCGGAACGGATAGGAACTAGAAGAAGAAGAATGTTTAACTTTTGCTAACTTCGTTGGTCCTGTTCAAAAGGACTACTAAATTGTTAATAACTATCACAGTGCCGTCTGCACAACTGATGTGTACTTGCTTCCTGTTGATCTTTATTCCTGAGCCAAATCTATCACGGGCAATTTGAAAAAATACTTCAAAGTAGAAGTTCGAAAGGGTCGGAGACAGGTTACAACGTTATCTCACACCTTTACGTATCGTTATCTCTTGAGTAACTTGGTCTGCTGTATAGAGCTTCTTGACGATGCTCACATCTTTACTACCAGGCTCTTTCAGCTAGTCGTCTTTAACGTTGCCAAAAGCTTATTCACAATCAATGAAGCAGCAGTTGATTGTTGGTCGGGACGGACATGAACACACCACTCCAAAGACATGTCCGTACGAACGTATGGAGAACCGATTCCTAAGACTAAAGAACTGAAAATGTGACCATAATATTGGGAATTGAACCTGAACATCCTTCTCTTCGAATGCGTTAACTGTTCAGCTAGGAAGACCGACACATGAAAGAAATACATAAAGCTCTTTGAGTAGGGTAACTTAGGTTCGATTACCAGCCAGGTCGGAAATCATAACCACGTTTGGTTGATTCCACTGGCTTGAGGACTGGGAATTTATGTTTGCCTGAATACACACTTCATTATATACTCACAGCATACCACACTACCAGCTACAACGCAAATTTATAATAGTCTTAATGAATCTCCCGACACAGGGTTGGCGTCAGAAACGGCATCTGGTCCTAAAACTGAAACTCCTGTGGGCGCGGGTGTAGGAATATGTCCACGGTGTCCACTGCCTGTTGTAAGAAGCTAATATAAGGGAAACTGAGTCTGGTATAGCTTCCACTTATTGTGTCAGGTTCCTCACCCTATCGAGCGAGTTGGCGTGCGGTTAGGGGCGCGCAACTGTGAGCTTGCATTCGGGAGATAGTGGGTTCAAACTCCACTGTCGGCAGCCCTCAAGATGGTTTCCCGTGATTTCCCATTTTCACACTAGACAAATGTTGGGACCACGGCCGCTTCCTTCTCACTTCCAGCCCATTCCTATCCCATCGTCGCCGTAAGACCTATCTGTGTCAGTGTGACGTAAAGCAACTTGTAAGAAAACTCCTCGCCTTAATTTTCCCTATCCGACTTCCCTTGGCTAAATGTTGTTCCACCGGGCGAGTTGGCCGTGCGCGTAGAGGCGCGCGGCTGTGAGCTTGCATCCGGGAGATAGTAGGTTCGAATCCCACTATCGGCAGCCCTGAAAATGGTTTTCCGTGGTTTCCCATTTTCACACCAGGCAAATGCTGGGGATGTACCTTAATTAAGGCCACGGCTGCTTCCGTCCAACTCCTAGGCCTTTCCTATCCCATCGTCGCCATAAGACCTATCTGTGTCGGTGCGACGTAAAGCTCCTAGCAAAGAAAAAGAAATGTTGTTCTCTTCCGACACTGACGGTATTAGATTTTCGACGCCTAAGGACCTTCTCCTTCTTTTGCTGATAGCCTACGTTTATTCTTTGAAATGTCGGACCTCTCCCGTTTTGATTCTGATTAACGTTAATGCAGGATCACTAATCACCATCACCACTGCCACCTAAAATTGAGACAAGTCTTCATATGGGAACTAGTTCTCACCCGTAGTCCCCACTAAATTGTAGCAAAAGAAAGAAGAAAGTTGATGCCCTGAAATTTGCAATAGAAAATGAAATGTTGAAGCTTGATTCAATGAAGAGGTATTATAATTGGTATACAAATATTTCACTTGTTCGTTGCAGGTAATAGGGGCTGATTACCTTCGATGCTAGGCCCCTTTAAACAACAAGCATCATTGTCATCATCGTTGCAGGTAACGGTGGACAATTTAAGTAACGTTTGTAGTTAGTAGATTTATACTTAAACATTAACGTGAAGACAAAAATATTAGTTGTAAGTAAACATCCTGAGATCGACGCTAATTAGGAACTAATATTTAGATGCTCCATGAAGAAAATAAGAAGAAGAATAAATAAACATCCTGAGCGAAATCACACCAACATCAGGCTTGCTAACAAAGTAGTGGAACAAGTCATCAATTTCCCTTGCCTCGGAAGTCTATTCATAAATGATAACTTTTGCAGCACAGAGATAAGAAGAAGAATAGCGCTTACCAAACAAGCATTCAGCAACAAAAGAAATCTTCTGACCAATATACATCTAGATATTGAGATTAAGAAAATTTTTGTGATGTAATTTGTGTGGAGCGTACTCTTATATGGATGTGAATGTTGGACAATCCAAGAACAGGGTATGAAATGGCTTGAAGCATTTGAGATGTGGGTCTGGAGGCGAATGATAAAAGTCAGTTGGACTGAAAAAAGAACCAACGAAAGTATCCTGCAAGAAATACAGGAGAAGAAACAGCTGATAATAACAATACATAGAAGAGCAGCTAAATTCATTGGACATACAGTGCGCCATAATAACTTCCTGACCAATCTACTAGAAGGAATTATCTTAGGAAAGAAGGGAAGAGGTCGACCTAGGAAGCAATTCCTTCAAGTATTAATGCAAAACGTTGGATGTAGTCCCTACTGTGAGATGAAACGACAAGCTGAAGACAGAGGACAATGGTTGAATCGACATTGATTGATTGAGTTCAGTTTTAAGTGACGGAATGACCGAAGGGGTAGTGACGATCGCTGTCTATATCTTCCACCCATTACAACACAGAGTTGATATTAACCTTAGAACCATACACCTATTATTCAGAGGCACTAACCGTACACCAAGCCACTGACTACCCCACAAAACAACGACGAATTATACACATTCAGATTTACGATTTGTTTTAAAAAGTAATGAAATCACTGAAATTGATTATTTTCAATACGTGAATAATGGATATTTTCAAATTATAATAGCTTCATAATCGCTGGTGATGAAATAAAATAAAATGGTCACATAAAAAAATCTACCTTTTGGTTTTTGGTACTGCTATCAGGTTCACTTTACAACATTTGAGCACAACACCTGAGTATAGAATTTTCCTACGAATATCTTTCGTTCATTGCAAATAATAGTGATTTCAGTCGCTTTGGAGAGTCGTGACATATTCCAGACCTGAGACTGACTGTGTTGGCTGACTGGGTATCGTCAATACCATTTTTACGCAGTAGAAAGGCGGGTTCCTCTGCGTGCTGAGGGTATTTCCATTCCTCATCATACCCGGGATCTCATTAATTCTTCTGCTAACATGAAAATAAGTTCATCTGAAGCACGACAACATCTTCTTCTATAAAATGTATTTCCACCATCATCTAGAGCATTCGCGAAATCATCAAGGATATCAGGCTCAGACGTATATGATACATATAATCTTTCCATCGCTTCCAAGGTACATGTTAAAAAGGTATGAAAAATCAAACTGGCTACAAAGAAATAAAGTTTCTTGCTATCTCATGCAGGGCTAATCCATTCACCTACTTCTATTGTTATTCAGGTACTCTTAGGCCCGGTTGTATAAAACATTTGATCTGAGTTTAACGAGGAAAAATGGCTGCCAGTCAAGTTGAACTTCGATTTTCCGTTGTATAAACGCTAATCTAAGATCATCTCGTCCCGATCTAAGTTCAGATTTGACTAGCGAATATTCGTCGGTTAATCTCCTTGAACCTAGATCAGTATTCACATTTAACATTGAACTAGCCCTGAAGACTTGAGAAGTGTTTCCTTGTATCGTATCTGCGTAAGAATACCGCACCTTAATAATATCGAGATGAGTTATAAATATCTTGAATGCTAGTCGTTAAATAATATTGCTAAAGATCGCTCGATTTTTTCAGAAGTGAGGTTATATGAATATCATATAAACAATAGCCTACTGCCATACCAACACGTTCTTGTTGCTTAGTTTTATGATACTGCTTCAATAATGAATTATTTTAAATTATGTTTCAAGTTTACAAAACAAAGCAACTGTGTAATATATATATATATTTTTTCTTTAGCAGGGATGTCATATTATTCCGACTTTTCGTCTGATGAAGAAGAGTTGATTTTACGATGAGCTCCTCGCGTCTTTCGGTACAGACGGAATCCGATGATTGAAATGAGTGATCAAATGTTCAAAATGAGATTTCGTTCCTCGAAAGATGTTGAGAAACGACTGGAACTGAAGTTAAGGGACACACTACAAAAACCTACTCAAAGAAATTACCCCTGTAATCCATGTGTATGTTTTATGCTACAAGAAGTTTTCAAATGGCTGTTGGAGATCTCTTTAAATTGACAAGTCAGCGGCTTTCTCTTTCAACTTTGATGTCACCATATCGGTTCTTTTATTTTCTATTATATGTTTGTACCTTGACAGTACAATATCCACCAGATCGTCCTTTTATTTCGGTCTGAAATTCGCAGAACGCTCCTTTGAATTTCCTTCCATGTTTACTTCGCGAGATTTCAATATTATCTTCTTCTCCTTCTTCGACAGTCACGGCAGTTTCGTAGTTCATTTGTATACAGTCACGGCCAGGTCAATCCCTCCATTTATGTATTATCCAAAGGGCCGAGCTATTTCGTATTTCATTTGTTTTGCGGTGTTGCCACGTCCACTTTTTTGAACTCCGATTACATTTGAACTAAACATGTGTAAACCGAGTTCAGTTTTATACAACGCGATGAAGTCGTAATCTCAGTTCATTTTCAGAACTAAGTTCTTAATTGATCTCCAGTCAGATGTCTTTATACAACCGGGCCTTATTACCTTGGCAACTTGCAGCTGTTGCGAGAAGATTTTCCAAAAAATTAAAAATTGTGCTAGCGGTTTCCACTGACTGTTGATGGGATTTCCAGTCCTCATCATAGCCAGGATCTCATTTATTCTTCTGCTATCGTGAAAATAAGTTCATCTGAAGCACGAAGGTAGAATATATATATTCTATCACAACATCATCTTCAACAAAATGTATTTCCATCATCGTCTAGAGCATCGGCGAAATCATCAAGGGTATCATGTATGTTTTGATACACAAACAGTCGTCACTCGTTAGAACTAGTGCGTGAGCTGAGGTTAGAGAGCGTGAAGGTCAAAGAAAAGTCAATGAGGTAGGAGACTATAGGGGTTGCGAACACCAAATTACTGTGAATTAAACATTCCCTAGGGCACTCAGTGCTCCGATGTACGGTTCCATGGTTAATTCACATCCGCCTCTGACCTGGTAATTTTGACTGGAACATTAAATCGTTCCTAAAGATTCCGTCGTCTTTTTCTTATCATTAAGACAAAACAGATCCTTCGCATTACGTAACGTTAAAAGAATGGCTGTGTCTTCAAAGTGCCTTCACCGGGAACAAGATAATTGCTTCTTTAAGAAAGGTTGCAATTATGAATAATAAACGAATGATAATGACTGTCGAGACATTAAGAGACATTAGGTCATGGCTAATTTAATCAAGGGACACAAGGAGAGAAGATGGCCGGTCACGAGGAGATAGGAAATGTGCTTCGCGTTCTGAATCGTTCGGTAGAAAAGACTTTCATGAATGAGCGGTGAATGTTCTTAGATAAGTCCCGATGTGCTTGTGTGGATCGAAGCGTACAGCCGTCCTTGAAATTTTCATCAGAATCAATTCTATCAATTAATTTTGATCTTTCCTTCTGTAGCTAATGGCATTTTTCAAACTATCGATTATTTTTTCCCCTCTTCCTTTTACGGCTTCTAGTCTAAAAGAGGGTAGACATTAGCAAGAGTGAGCTATGAAGAAACGTTCCTTTACCTATTCTTATTCCCACGTAGCACGCAGTAGCACTAAGTGAGCTGGCAAGAGGTGTGACTGTAAGCTTGTACAGTATTTGGAATATAGTCTGTTCGAACTGGTCCTCAGCATCCCTCATGATAGTTTCCCATTTTATCACCAGAGAAATGGAAGAGCTGTGACTTAATTAAGGTCACGGTCACTCGTTTTCCAGTCCACAGCCTTTCCCCATACCACCGCTGCTGAAAATCTGCATGTGCGACAGCTAGCACTTTTTTTTTTTTTTTTTTTTGAAATCTTATCGCAACAGCTGCAAGTTGCACAGGGACTAATATTGAGTACCTGAATAACATTAGAATTAGGTGAACGGATTGGTTACGTGCCAGATGCGACCGTGCCGGATGCGACCCAGCCATTATCGTGCCAATAGCGACCGAGCGGATAAGCATCGTACCGCATGCGACCCATCAATCACTTACAATTGATCTGCATTAAGTGCTGTCACCAAGTGGCAGATTGCTTATAAGTAGCTAACTTGGCATTTTCTAAAATAAAGGTCTGACACCATTGTTAGCAGGTTCGAGTGCCGTTGGTCGAAAGAAAAATATAATAATTTTGCTGGCTTAACGTCCCAGTAACTACTTTTATGGTTTAAGGAGACGCCGAGGTGCTGGAATTTAGTCCCGCAGGACTTATTTTACGTGCCAGTAAATCCACCGACACAAAGGTGACGTATTTGAGCACGTTCAAATACCACCGGACTGAGCCAGATTCGAACCTGCCAAGTTGGAGTCAGAAGACCAGCATCTCAACCGTCTGAGCTACTTAGCCTGGATGAAAAAAAATCACCATCAGAATGTTGGCCGGCAGGGTAGGAAAGTTGGTGGTAGACAGTTTATAATCACTAGATTGCATGCCAAAAGCCGGGATTCAAATCCAAACATTTTCGCAGTGTTCAAATAGAGAGAGGGGATATGATGCTCTTGATGGTGATTCGGCCGTCGGATGGCGACGTAAAGCATTGAGCAGACCCCTTGGTATTATTCGAGAGGAGTAGGCTACGTGCCGAAACCGGGTTTCATCTCTCCCTACTTCATTATCATAATCCCACATCCAGATGCGCAGGCCGCCCAAGGGAATCAGGCAGAAAGACCTGCACTAGACAAGGAATGGGAATGGGAAGGAAGCGGCCCTGGTCTTAATTAAATTACAGCTCCAGCATTTGCCTGGTGTGAAAATGGGAAACCACGGAAAACCATCTTCAGGGCTGCCGACAGTGGGATTCGAACCCACTATCTCTCGGATGCAAGCTTAGGGCCGCGCGCCTCTAACCGCATGGCCAACTCGTCCGGGGGGAAAAGACGTAAACGCATCACCATGTTTCGTGTTGTAAAACGAGTTTCCCCCAGAAGTGTTATGTAAAGTAGGGGCAGTAACTACTTGTAGGACTTTTTGAAATGGCATTGCACTTCGTTTAGCTTATCTTATCTTGAGTGAGGACACAACTTATCAAATGACAATTTGTTTGTCAACGCCGGTTGCATCCGGCACGGTTACAGGTTATGCGGTCGCTAGTGGCAAGGGTCGCATGCGGCACGGTCGAATCTGGCACGCCACCAACGGATTATCCCTGCATGAGATAGCATGAAGTTAGCTAAGAATAAGAAAAAGAGTAGATAATTATAATGAGGCACGACAAACATTTATTTGAGATCTGTAAGCATGGTTCTTGAAGAACTTGATGGAGTTCTTCAGGTTAGTAATGGCGATGTTATAAACAAAATCTCTATTCAGCCCAAAGGTATTGCAAAAGTTGTTTAGTTATGGTTCTTCGAACAGCTAACATCAAGCCAATTACTGATACGGATCGAGCTTATACTTCTGCATATAGTAGTCTACCGGTTCATCATAATTTTCACATTTTGCCTGCTCTGCAATATATTTGTAGCGGAACCGCTACACTGCTTCACTCATATAGTAGTAGGATGCAGCAGTATGTTTATAGTTAAGGGATTCACATCATTTGATTCAAGAACTGGAAAAGATCCAAAGGAAAGCAGCACGATTATTTTTGAGTGATTTCCATCGGTGAATATGTAACACTCTGTGGGCTGGGAAAACTAGGAAGAAAGGGACGAGCTGCTCGACTAAGCTATGTCAGTTGTGATAAGGCATGGAATGACATTAGTAGACGAATAAGTCTGAATTCAGGTTTTAAAAGTAGGACAGTTCGAAAATAAATTTGTCAAAATATTCGTTTAAAGGAAGAGAAATTAAGGATAACTATGTAATAAAAATATTGATGATGTATGGTACCAAGACTTATTTATTGGTAAATGCTATTCCATATACTGATAAAGTAGACACCGAACAAAACGATGCTGTCCCATCGTCATATGCGAGAAATTTATCAGAGCTTATCCATGCCACTCACAGGAACCTGACTGTTGCCAATTGGTTTCCTTCGGTTCCTCTTTTCCAGTCAAATAATGAAAAATATGGCTTGACAATGCTGGGAACTCTAAGGCGTGATCAAAACATTTCCGACTGAGGGCGTTGCTGCAGCGGATATGTAACGTAGCGCGACTCCGATGTGGGTATATAAGCACGGACATGTAGGCAAAGGTATTAATGTGGCAGTCGTGTCGTGCCGAGGTGCATGCGTTAAATACGGCGACGTTATTACCAAATGCGTCCAAACAGGACCAACGTGCTGTTATTCAGTTCTTGGTTGCCAAAGGACAAACACCGGTGGACATCCATCGGAGAAGGAAGACTGTGTATGGGGGCAGCATGTCTGTCTGTCTGTCTGGCATAGTGCACCAAGTTCTATGCGGGTCGTATTTCGACTCAAGACGCCGATCGATCTGGGAGGCCAGCCTCATCCATTACGGGCAACAAGAAGCCGGCGGTGGATGAGGCCTATAGTCCTGATCTCTCCTCATGAGATTGTCACGCCTTCGGTCTCCTCAAAAAGGTCTCGAAGTGTCGACGCTTCCTGTCCAACGAGGATGTGCAGCAGGCGGTTACGGACTTCTTCACGCAGCAGGATACGTTGTTTTACCTCACGGGGATCTTCAACCTGGTGCGCTGGGATGAGTGCCTCATGCTCACGACAATTTTGCTTGATTGGCATCCCGATTTGGGACTGTACGGCCATCGAACGGAAACTATTTGATAATCCCTTATATAAAGAGAAACAAACCTGAAATAATTCCATAATTCTTGCAGTGTCATGTTGTTCGAAAAACACAATTCACCTTTGATAAGATGTTACTGTCATACATCCCGAAGAAGAACTCACAACCATGCACTACCTAAAAGATATTGACGAAAAGACTGGAAAAGCAGAAATGATAATTGACTATAACGGGACAAACGGTAGAACGCACGCTTTCGATCAGCTTTGTTAAATAAACACCACTGCATGTGCAACAAGTAGATGGCGCATAAGAGTTGTTTGCGGCATGGTGGATCAAAATGGAATGAATGGCATGGTGCTGTTCGTCCATGTCAACCCTGAAGTCAAGTGGACGAAAAGGGAATTTCTTCATGACCAGTCGTGGAATGTAATTGAATCATACCTGAGAATCAGACCGACTGTAACCACACACAGGAGAGATCTGAGGAGAACTCTGAACGAAATACCGCACATCGACAATGTTGCCCCTGACAGACTAGAACCGCTAAGTAAATGAGTAAGATGTTCGTTGTGCTCAAGACAAAGGGTCAGAAAGACAAAGATGTAACTTAAAAACTTTTCACTTTGTCGAACACACAAGTATAATACAATTACCCGTATTTACGCGAATAATCCCCACCACCGAATAATCCCCGCACCCTAACTTTGGGTAGGCTTATTATGAAAAAAAGAAATGTCAACTTTGACGCAAAAAAAATGCATCCCAATTTCGTGCCCCAAATTTTTAAAAAATGTGCGGGTATTATTCGCGTAAATACGGGTATTTACGCTGATAATCCCCGCCACTTAATAATTCCACACCCTGAATTTAGGAAGGCTGATTTTGAAAAAAAGTGCCAACTTTGACGCAAATAAAACCCGCACCCCAATTTCATGCCCCAAATTTTTAAAATAAATTGCGGGTATTATTCGCGTAAATACGGTATTACACTATAACAGACCTGTAAGAAACATACTATAAAACACGGAATAAAAATACACACTATTAAACAAGGAATGACATGTTTCGTTGTTAGTACAGTAGAACATAATCAGATTCTGTTAAGTCACATTAAAGACGCTAAATCCAACCGGCTGCCAGTCCGTTGACTCTCCATGGGTTTGGATTCAAGCCAATGAAAGAATAACGGATTTTAAATGTCTCGCACTATAGGCTGGAGAGGAGACAAATCAATCAATCGATCACTAATGATCGGCATTTAGGGCAGTCGTCCAGGTGGCAGATTACCTATCTGTCGTTTTTCTAGCCTTTTCTTAAATGATTGCAAAGAAATTGTAAATTTATTAAACATCTCCCTTGGTTTATTCCAATCCCTAACTCCCCTTCCTATAAACGAATATTTGCCCCAATTCCAACTTTATCTTCATATTGTGATCTTTCCTACTTTTAAAGACACTACCCAAACGTATTCGTCTACTGATGTCATTCCACGCCATCTCTCCACTGACAGCTCGGAACATACCACTTAGTCGAGCAGTTCGTTTCCTTTCTCCCAAATCTTCCCAGCTCAAACTTTGCAACACTTTTGTAACGCTACTCTTTTGTCGGAAATCTCCCAGAACAAATCAAGCTGCTTTTCTTTGGATTTTCTCCAGCTCTTGAATCAAGTAATCCTGGTGAGGGTCCCATACACTGGAACCATACTCTAGTTGGGGTCTTACCGGAGACATATATGCCCTCTCCTTTACATCCTTACTACAACCCCTAAATACCCTCATAACTGTGTGCAGAGATCTGTACACTTTATTTACAATCATATTTATGTGAGTAGTAGTGCTAGGGCAATTCGCGGCCAGTAGGAACAATGGGAACAACAGGAAGAAGAGACAATAGTTAACGACTTCCGGTTTGTGGGTTGTGGTTTGCGATAACGACTTCAGGTTTGTGGTTGCGGTGAAGAGTCTCTTAGACTTGTACTCTTAAGCTTCGAACTAGAGTCAGTAATGTTAACGCCCTTAGGCGTAGGACCAAACCCGGGGCCTCAATGACGTTAGGCCTACATACGTAGGCAGTGTAACATCATCTTAGACACGTCACAGCAACCGCAAACCCTAAGTCATTATCTCTTTATCTTACCTTCACCGCAAAACCTGAAGTCGTTATCGCCAACTACAAACCACAAACCGGAAGTCGGTATGGTCAACCACAAACCGGAAGTCGTTATGGTCAACCACAAACCACAAACCGGAAGTCGATATGGTCAACCACAAACCACAAAACGGAAATCGTTATCTTGTCATATCATCTTCCCATTGCTCCCATTGTTCCCACTGGCCGTGAATTGCCCTAGCCCTACTACTTATGTGATTATCCCAATGAAGATATTTCCTTATATCAACACATAGGTACTTACAATGATACCCAAAAGGAGCTTTCACCCCTTCAACGTAGTAATAAAAAACTGAGAGGACTTTTCCTACTCATGAAACTCACAACTTGACTTTTAACCCCGTTTATCGCCATACCTGCTATTGCCTGCTGTCCATTTCAGTATATTATCGAGGTCATTTAGCAGTTGCTCATAATCTTGTAACGTATTTATTACTCTGTACAGAACAACATCATCTGCAGAAAGCCTTATCTCTGATTCCACTTCTTTACTCATATCATTGATATATATATAAACATAAAGGTCCAACAATACTGCCTTGAAGAATTCCCCTCTTAATTATTACAGGGTCAGATAAAGCTTCGCCTACTCTAATTCTCTGAGATCTATTATCTAGAAATATAGCCAACCACAAAGCAAAACTTCATTAGGATAAGTTCCAAATTCCTAGATGTTTAGACAGAAATTAACATGAATATTTACAAATGTTGAGTGTGACTTGATAAGAGCTGATGATGTTCTTTTAAGAACGAAACATGTCATTCTTTGTTTAACAGTGTGTTTCTACAGGTATGTTATAATGTAATATTTATATATAACCCGTGTGTTCGACTGACTGAAATTTTTTTAAGTTACATTGAACTGAGTCGCCACTGGAAAGTATGGCTTCCTTCTCAACAAACAAACAAACAAACAAACAAACAAGAAAAGAGGCAAAAATGTCTTGCAAATGTTGTAAAAGCGTAATGTGTGATGAGCATAAAACACTTCTTTCTTCCAAGTGCGCGTACTGAAAATGTAAACAGCGATCAGTATGATTTCTAGCATTGAATATATTGTATGCACTAGCAAATGTACCCGTGCTTCGCTACGGTATTCTGCATGTTATACGAATATTGAAGTAAATACTGTACATACAGTAAATAAGATTGTTTTAAAATAGCATGTCTCTTAGCGTTATCCGAGAAACAGCATGGAGAGGTCCCCATACGTTGTTTCCAATGTAAAGTGCTTGTTACGGATTTGTGATGATAACGACAGGCTCACTTGCCTACTGCCATTCACAATCGAGTTGGGAAGTTTACATTATAATTGCAGGCCCCATTGTCTACTGCGCGGTCACGATCGATTTGGGGAGTTCCGTTACAATGGCAGCCCCACTTTTCTACTTCCAGACATATTACAAATTGAGGAGTTTTTATTATAATGGCAGGAAACTTCCCTACAACCAGTCTAATTTGAGTTGTGCAGTTATCATTATAATGACAGGCTCCTTTTCCAACTGCCAGCCAGCTTACTGCCAGTCACACCAAGTTGGTGAGTTTCCATCAAAATAGCCGGCCAGTATGCCTAATGCCAGTCACATTTTAGATGGGTACATCTTTTTATAACTGCGGGAACGCTAGCCTACAGCCAAACACAATCGGGTAAGGGGAGTTTTGAACAAAACTGCATGCTCCCTTGCCCTCTGCAAGTCAAATCGAGAAGTGAATTATTCATTACAATGGTAGGCCTGCCTTATTAATGCCAGTTACAGGAATTGGAGAAGGACCCCATTCCTACTGCCAGTCAAAGTCGGTGTGGGGAGTACTGATTACAATAGCAGACACACCCTTTCTCGATCGCTACAAAATCGACATCAGTGAATATATATAGTTCGACATACGAAAGTATGTGCTTGTTTACAATATTGCAGACCTTCATTTACATATTAACTGCCGCTAAACGGTACATCATATCGAGAAAGGATTGTACCGCCGGATTTAGCGGCCTAAATTGCTAGTCTTATGATATCTCATCTATTCATGGGTCAGATTGAGTTAGAAACGTGGAATAGGGTAAAATTTGTGTAAGATTATCTCACATTGCATTGCTTTTCGGATAATTAAGTGACAGTTACATACATAGCATTTGGCTCACATATGGCTACTGGGTGGACCAATTTTCGTGTAGAGTTTGATGATTCTATATTTCCTATAAGTGATGGAAGGTATGAATTATGTACGTGAAAAGTCCAAATTTACTTAATATCGAGAAATAGAGAAAAATCAAACGTAAAAGGGATAGAAATACGACAAAAAGTCGTAATACCAAGGTTGTAGATCACTCCAAATTTAACGGGGATTGTGCCATCCGTTATGTGATAATACTTCCTGAAGGTCTGCACCATCATTAAAATTGCCTCCATATTTCGATATTCTTCGGGATAAAAAAGGAAAAATTTAAGATCTTGGAAGTTTTCCGTCCGTTACAGGCTAAAACGTATAATTTTGCCAAATTTCAATATCCTTCTTCGACTGGCAGATTATGCCGCAATCTGGGTTTTCGGTGAGGAGTGTAAAAATTAGGACTTTCAAGAAACTAAACCAAAAATTATGCAGATAGTCATTATTACCCCTTCAACTTGTAGCTGTACGAAAATTTCGCCAAAAGAGTCAATGTACAGGCACACAGTCGTTACGATTTTATTTACATAGATATATAACGAACCTGCTCCACGTACAACACCTTTTGGGCTATATCCGCTGGACTTAACCTGAAAAACGGACCGTTTATGATATCTCCCTTATTAACCCTCCTGTCGAAAAAATGCACATGAAAAAAAGTTCTAGAGATGGAATTCCATCACGTGTGATCGGTTTCCAGTCAGGTTGGTCTTGTACTGTATATATTGTGTAAGAGTAAAATCACCATTTAGGTTCCCTATAAACCGCCAGTCCATTCCGGGAACATGAAATGTTATTGACGATTAACACCTACCGTTGGACAGGTGGATGTTAATGTAAAGTTTGACTCAAACATCTTCAGTAGTTTTCAAGTTGTAAAAAAAATACGCTTTACACGCACCCGCTCTTGAGTTAAGTCCGGTGGGACTTGTACCGGAAAATGGTCCGTTAATGATATCTCCCTTATTAACCCTCGTATTAAAATGATGCACATGAGTAAAAAGGCTTAGAAATTAATTTACATTAAGGCAGGTAAATTTACATTAAGTTTGGTTGTGTATATTTTGTGAGAATGCAAAATCACGGTTTCGGTTTCGTATAATCCGCCAGTCAATTCAGGTATTTAGAAACAATATTTGACCTGAAACCTACCAAAGGACAGGTGGATTCTAAATATCAAGTTTGATGGAAATATATCCGGTAGTTTCCAAGTTATAGACAAACAGACAAACAGACAGACACCAAAACTGAATATATGCAGATGCTCATTATTACACCTGAAACGGTTAACTGTACGGAAATTTCGCCAAAATTGTCAATGTACAGACACACTCTAGAAGTGTAGACATTTATTTCGATAGTTATTGCTTTGAAACTGTACCACGTATCTACAAACAGACTTCACCATCAGACGCCCCTTTCAGTGCTCTACATGGTTGGTCCTATGACATCTTCTCGTATCTTCTATATTTTATGGGCTAGATTGAGTTAGAGTCATTGAATGGGGTGAAATTTTGTACAGTTTTCACATACTACTTTATATTTTTGATACTCATGTGACAGCTAGAATCATAAAATTTGGCTATAACATGGCCAATGGTCATGTCAATGTGCGTGCCGAATGTCATGATTCTACCTTTCCTATAAGTGTGCCAAATGATAACATGTACATGTAAAAGTACAAAATCAACTTAGAAATCGAGAAATACAGCAGTATTTAACGTATTAGGGATAGAAATACGACGGAAAGTCATAGGATAAAAGTTGTAGATCTCTCCAAAATGAAACTCCATTTGCTTTCTGACTTGTGATACGACTTACTGATTAGCCACCAATTACCCCGAAACGAAGGTCTGCACCGTCGTTAAAATTGCATCCATATTTCGGAATTTTCCTGGGCCAAAAGTTATACATTTGCATAGCTTAGAATATTTCCTCAAAGAAAAGAGTGTCCAGCATTCGGGATTAGCACTCGCATACATACGTGGTAATTAAGGAAGAAAATAATACAGTTTAGTAAGTTGAAGTTAATAGAAAATGGATTATAACTGAGGACATCGGGATGACGACAAATATGTAAATACCAAGTGAATGTATTGGAAAATCAAATGCTCCTCAATAAATTATGCCGGTGTGAGTTATGGATATAAGAAAGCGGTAATCGGAGAGAAATGTAGGCGCAGGGATTCTTAGGTAATCAGATAAGAAGATGAATATTTGTGTTATTACTTAAGCTATTCGAGGACGGTTATAACCTCCAATGATATTCCGCCAATATCCCGCAGAATGGCCGATTGACGACTCTTGCCTTCTACCCAAGGAACAACCAAGAATTTAAAGGAATGATGAGGAAAATGGCAATACGTACTTCCCTGCTGGCGAGCAGTCAGAGACGTTGCCATGGTAACCCATATATTCGTTGTCGGTCTGTCGGTCACTCAATGCAGAGCATGGTATCGACAGAAAATAGTAAATTTCTCCGTCATTTGAAGAGTAAGGTAAATTATGAACATAACGAAAGTTGTTTATAATGAAGAGGCCTTTCACATACGGTCCAGAGAGTTTACAGAAAATCAATAGTATAAGAGAAAATGGAGGAAAACCATTGTGGTTTTCCTATAAAACCCCCGTCTTTTCAAAGATTTTCAAATGATATGCATATCGGAACCTTCCCCTGGATGAGTATACTCTAAATATGAAGTTTGGTTGAGATCTATTCGGCCGTTTCGACGTGATGGTGGAACAGACAAACAGGGCTAGGGGCTTTACGTCGCACCGACACAGATAGGTCTTATGGCGACGATGGGATAGGAAAGGCCTAGGAGTTGGAAGGAAGCGGCCGTGGCCTTAATCAAGGTACAGCCCCAGCATTTGCCTGGTGTGAAAATGGGAAACCACGGAAAACCATTTTCAGGACTGCCGATAGTGGGATTCGAACCTACTATCTCCCGGATGCAAGCTCACAGCCGCGCGCCTCTACGCGCACGGCCAACTCGCCCGGTAATAGACAAACAAACAAACAGACAAACAGACACGAAAAGTAAAAACCACCGATTCGGTCTTGAGTTGACCTAAAACTGATAAATATTTGAAAATTTGGCAAAACAAAAAGAATTACAGATAGCGGACCCCCTACAACTTTATTTATAAGAAATACATCTTATGTTATTTTTCATAACACTGTCACAACACATTATTGAAAATTACATTATTGTCTGATACAATCTCAAACAATGTTCAGGTTCAATAAAATAGTAACCAATTACCAGGACTGGTTTCCAACAATTTTAAATATGTCACTTTCACACTTTCAGACCCCAGCGTGAGGTGCGAGGTGTTCGATGGGAATTGTGGGGTTGTTTACTTCTCCCCAGCTAATTTTTCTCTATCCTATCGATCTCCTATGGTCAACTCTTTTTCTCTTCTGACCCGTACGGTATTGTTTTCGAAGCCATAGGAGTCCTTCATTTTCACGCTTTTCCCTTTCTTTTTCCCACACCTTCTTTTTTTCAAAATGTCGAACCTCTTTCTTCTTTCTTCCCTTTTTTACAAGTTGCTTTATGTTGCACCCACACAGATGGTCTTATGGTGACGATAGGATAGGAAAGGACTAGGATTGGGAAGGAAGCGACCATGGCCTTGTAACGGTTCAAATCCCGTTACAAGATGATATCTGTATTTTTATTATTATTATTATTATTATTATTATTATTATTATTATTATTATTATTATTATTATGTCCGTATTATTATCTGTGAGATTACTATTATTGTCATTATTATTATTGTTCAATTCAATTATGCAATGATAATCGTTTGCGTGATTGTAGTTAAATGTATGTCTATGTACGTGTGTATAGATTAACACTAAAAACATGTAAAGTAAGAAAGACTTGCTGCATAATATCATATATGGTTATGCCTTGTAATAACTTGTGACATTGTAACATTGCGAAATATTGCTAGAATAACTGCCGAATCATCGTTACGTCATCGTGTGCATTTAGCGGTGAGCTCACTTTCTTTGAGAAACCCAGGGTGGCGCGGGCGATTTCACCATTGTATGTAACAGTTTGAGGCGGGTGGGAGTAGATCATAGTTATTTCTGGAGATTGCGTAGGTGTGTCAACCAATGGTTATAAATACTAGGACCAGCGTCTTATAGCTTCAGTCAACGGGATGGAGAAACCTCAGTCGGTCATTAGTCATTAGTTAAGCGGAAGGTGAACAGTGAAGAAGTCAAATGGATAAGTGAACAGTGAGGGAGTCAATTGGAAGGAGAGGCCACAGTCGGTCGGTCAATGCAGTTGGAAGGAAAGGCTTTCTATGAAGTCATAGAAGGATAGGCTTGCCATGAAGTCATAGAAGGATAGGTTTGCCATGAAGTCATAGAAGGATAGGCTTGCCATGAAGGCATACAGGACAGACTTACCAAGAAGTCATCTGGATGGAGAAGAAGCAGTCACATGGATACTTAGTCGTCCGTGAAACAAAAAGGATACATTACCAAAGTAGGCTTGATACATCTACAGTAAACACCTGATCAAAGGAAGACGTCGTAATTACACTCAAAGTGTTGAAGGTACAGTCAAGTGAACCAGTGAGGGATAAATTTCGTGTATAATTGTTAAATGTCCGGTCAAGAAGAATTCATATTTAATGCCGAGGTTCTTTCAGTTGGAATGTCATAATTTTATATTCTCATCTGTTTTATCGCAGCAGTTCTTACTATTTTTATTGAAATTATTTCAAGAATATACTTTATTCTATCAAATTAATTTCTCGTTTCATTTCAAGAGTAGAATCATATAATCTCAAATTTAATGGGGAAACCGAACGCCAATCTCCTTTTCCCACAACTTATATGGTATGATGTCAAAAGCTTATTACCCCACACCCTAGAGATATTCAATATTCTCATTCTATTATTGCTGCACTGAGTTGTAGCTGGCGCCCTTCAAATAACATATGTGTAAGTAATCAGGTAAGAACTAAGTGTGAGTACAAGGTCCAATGATTGAGTATCTGATTTAATGAATATTAATTTTCATATTTTTCAATTTAAATGCATTTTTATATATGTTTAAAGTTAGTAAGTAAGTTAGGACCATTCACAGCCTTAATTAAGGTACAGCAGCCTGGTGTGAATATGGGAAACCACGGAAAACCATCTTCAGGTACCAAATAACTGGTTAAAAATTTACATAACACACAACAATCTAGACACACTACAGACCGACAGAAGAGCGCGGAATAGCGCACTGGTATCGGTACGTCACAACCCACCTATCTTTTCAAAGACGGGTGGAACATACGGATAACCAGGGATGGCTACCGACAGTGGGGTTCGAACCCACTATCTTCCGAATACTGGTTACTGGCCACACTTAAGCAACTGCAGCTACCGAGCTCGGTCCTGATTAGTGTTAATAGGCGATGTTTTCCTCTCAAATAAATAATCGCCACCCCCACTCTCCAAATTTACTCCAATCGTGAAAAATTCCATCAAAGGAGGGTATTTCCGATCCCTCTTAATTTCACATAATCTTCCCTATACGTTAATAATTATCCGTCTTGGATGGATCTAAAAAGGTGATAATGGTGTGGTGGTGATTTTTATTTTGAGGGTAATTTCAACAATTTCTAATTGCAGCAATAAAGTAAGGGGGTTAGACCCTTCAAAGATAGAAAGTAGTGAAAATGGAGGGGAAGAACCAGGTCGCCAGAAACTGGCAAATCTAATTCCGTTATGGTTGAAAGAGAACAAGTACAGGCAAGGGAGTTCGGATAGAAGAAATGAAAGCGAATAACGTGGCAGAAGCAAATTGGAAGCAATTCCAGACTCAACTATGAGTCTTGTGGTCACCACTTCAAACTCTGGGGATCAGTGGTAGAGTGTCGGCCTCCGAATCCCAAGATAGCGGATTCAAACCCGGCAGAGGTAGTCGGATTTTTGAAGGGCAGAAAAAAGTCCATTCGACACTGCATTTCACACATGTAAAACTTCTGTGATGACACATTTGGTGTTTACCCGACAAAATTAATTAAATCTCAGCCAAGAGAGATTCGGTTTACTCGCTCTGCCATCTAGTAGGCCTAGAGTAAACCAGAACGTCGAAATTGACGAACAGACAGCGAGATGGCTTCAAATTAAAATGTCTGCTATTATTATTATTATTATTATTATTATTATTATTATTATTATTATTATTATTATTATTACCACTTCAAACTCCTCTCATTGACAGCTCTGTAGGGAGGAGGTTTAACAGCATCTGGAGTTGCCCGTCACGTGTGTGGGGTCTCCAGTCCGCCAGTCATTCCGCCTTGACAAAGCCCACAACGTTGATGGCGAAACACCCACGACAAAGCACTTCAGACAGGCCGGTACATCTACATTAGTTCCGGCCGCGAAAGTCTGCCAAATAACACTAAAAAACAAGCACTTTTACAAAGACCTTGAACTAAGAATGACGTAGTTAAAACATGGAATAGAGCACGTCCTGAGCGGAACAGTCGGTAATAATTGTGTCGTGAAATTGTCGATATGTAAATTAAATACAAGGCGCCATAGTGGAGTCTTGTGAAGGTCAAAAGAGTGTGTAAGTATTGTCAGGAATAATATTCTCAAGATCCTTAGCTTGTGATATTATTTTAACACAATAATATTACAACATTTGTACGTTCCACTAAGTATTTTTACGGTTTTTGGGGAAACTGAGGTGCTGGAGTTTTGTCCCACAGGACGCTGACACATTTCAGTAACTTCAAATAACTTTGAATTAAATCAAACCCGTCAACTTGGCCTCTGTAAGCCAAAACTCTAGAGTCTGAGCTATACAGTAGGACGAGGCATAAATACATAAATAAATGAATGAATGAAGAAATAAAGAAAGAAAGAAAGAAAGAAAGAAAGAAAGAAAGAAAGAAATCCATTGATTTCTCAATGGGTATTACCATATTATTATTATTAACATTATTATGATTATTATTTAATAATGTGCTTAAAATGACAGGTGATCACAACAATTCAGAGTACTACAACAAATTTATGAATTAATAGTCTACAACAGTGATGAATAAAGGAAAGAAAATATAAATATCAAGAAGAAAATTTTAATTTCCGGGGCATTGTGTGCATAATCATGAGCATGAATGTAGATAAAGTCTCAATATCCTGACTGATCTTTTCAATGCTGTGAGAACAACGGCCTGGATGATATCTGAGCCTGATGCAGAAAGATGTAATGACCGCCGAAAAGTTGAAAGTGGGAGATCCACTACTCCAAGATGCGCTCTGTGTGCTGCTCAACAAATGTCTCGAAAAGGGTGACATCCATGAAAATTGACAAAATTCCTTCTCTTCAAAAACAAAAAAATGGGGGGGGGGGGCGGGATACTGTCTGCATAGACAACTGCCGTTCTAGCAGTCTTCTTAGTTATCTATAAGCTGTTGACCAAAATTATCACCGAATGCTTGACGAATAAATTTGCCTTCTATCAGTCAGTAGAACAGAGTATTTTCGAAAAATGGAGTGAAATTTTCCCATGGGAAAATCAAATAATAATTATGTAAAATGTCTCTCGGTCATGTCCATCCATCAACGGTTACTAAACTAAAATGACCTGCAGCCATAAGGCATAGTCTGCACGGTTGCAAGATAACAATTTCTTGCCATCCATCCGTACTTTACATAACAGCCTGAACGGTTGCTAGATAACATTGTCTTGCCATCCATCCATACTTTACATCCCAGCCTGCACGGTTGTTAGGTATAATTATCTTGCCGTCCATCCATCCATACTTTACATCCCAGCCTCCACGGTTGTTAGGTAACATTGTCTTGCTATCCATCTGTACTTAACAACATAGCCTGAACGATTATTAGTTACTATTGTCTGGCCATCCATCCATACGTTACATCCCAGCCTGAACGGTTGCTAGGTAACACTGTCTTGTTATCCATCCATTCCTTACATCGCAGACTAAAGGGTTGCTACGTAACATCGTCTGGTCATCCATCTGCACTTTACATCATAGAGAGCTGCCTTCCGTCCCGGTAAGAGCTGCAGTGGACAACTTCTGAATCTCACGTAATTTATAGAGGGTGGATTTGAATACCGGAAGGTCACTGGCGTAACCTTTGTGGATTTATCGGCAGCGTATGATAGTGTCAGCCATCAGCAACTTCTTGCCAAAGTCTTCAGTTTGACAAAGGACAGTGGGCTTACGAGGCTCATCGCCACACTTCTCCAGAATCGCAGGTTTTTCGCCGATTTCCAACAACAGCGTAGCCGATGGAGAATACAGAAAAAACAGTCTTCCCCAAGAAAGGCTCCACACAAAGCCCCAATTTTGACACAGTGGAAATAAATCTCACTAATGCCCTCAAAAAATTATCCAGCTGTTACGATTCAAACCATCTCAGACCTAATCCTGCGAAGGCACAAGTTTGTGCCCTTCATTTGAGAAACGGACAAGCACATCAAAAGGCGAAATTCTTGTGCTCAGGCATCGAGCTACAGTCCTGTGACTCTCCTAAGTATCTGATAGTACGCTTGACAGAGCTCTCACTTCCAAGAAACACTGTATGAACTACAAGCAGAAAGTCTCCACCCGGAATAACCTGTTGCGCAAACTGGCTGGATCGATGTGGGGGTAGTTAACCACAGACTAACCGCACAGCAGCAATCGCCTTTTGTTATTCCGTCGCAGAGTATGCTTGTCGCGTTTGGTACTCTTCATCACATGTCAAACAGGTGGATGAGACCTGTCGGTTGATGTCAGGACTTTTAAAGTCTACTCCGGTCGATAAGCTCTATCAGCTTACAGGGATTGCACCATCACATATTGGAAGAGAAGTGGCTGCGAACAAGGAGAGAACTCGAGTTCAACAAGGAAGTGCTCATCCACTAGACGGTCATGTAACCTCAGCTCAGAGTAGGCAGTCCAGGAGCAGTTTTCCACAAACATCTCTGGAGCTAATCGGATCAGCCGAAAAATCAAGATTACAACTATGAAAAAACGTTTCCCAAAATCCTGGTAAAGATAGCAGTAGCTTAACGTTGACCATCTGGCTACAAGGAGACCTGGACAAAATAGAAATTCTTGACTAGGTTGACATCAGGTGTGGGCAGATCCAAAAAGACCTTAGAATAATGGGTTTACATCGATGATAACAAGATCAAGTGTTAATGCGGAGAAGATCATAACTCTAAAGCACATGCTTCGATGTCCGCTGTGCCCATCTTAATGTACAGATGATGAACTCTTTCAAGGCTCACAGAATGCACTTGATGTAGCAGAGTTTTGGTCGAAATGTGTCTAATGTGACTGAGTAATTTTTACTATCTATTCTAGATGTCTCTGACACGAGAATAATACTCACAGCCCACGCGGTTACTAGGTAACAATGTCTGCCCATCCATCCTGCAATATTTAAGGAGTTGTTGGAGGAAAACAGCGGGATAGTTATAAATGGACAGGCAATTAACAATATCAGGTACGCAGATGATACTGTTGTCATAGCAAATGAATTACCTGTGCTCCAACGCATGATAGACAAATTAGTCCAGCGCAGTGAAGAGTTTGGCCTGTTTGTCAACGCTTCCAAGACCAAAGTTGTAGTCTTCTCTAAAAGAAAAATTCCAGCAACCCTGTCAATAAACGGCAGTAAGATTGAACAAGTATCCTCCTTCAAATACTTGGGTACTGTGCTAGATGAGGAATGTGATTCCAAGAGGGAGATAAAATCTAGAACAGAACAGGCCAGAAGGCAATTTTTTAGCATGAAACAGCTATTTACAAAATCGGACCTAAGTGTGCAATTAAGAATGCGAATGATTCGGTGCTATGTATTCTCCATTTTTCTCTTTGGATGTTAAAGCTGGACTCTTGACCAAAATCTAGAAAAAAGAATTGATGCTTTTGAAATGTATCTATATCGCCGCCTACTCCGAATACCGTGGGTGCTGAAAATTTCAAATGACGAAGTCCTACATCGCATGAAGAAACAAAAAGAACTATTACTTACTGTTAAAAAAGAAAAACCCAATATGTAGGTCACATTATGAGAGGCGAGAAGTACCAGCTATTACAACTCATCATTAAAGGTAAAATACAGGGGAAAAGGTCTGTTGGCAGGAGGAAGAATTCATGGCTGAAGGACATCCGAAGATGGCACAACTGCACTTCAGAAGATGCTTTCCATGCTGCAACATCACGTCCAGAGCTGGCTATGTGGACCGCCAACCTCCGCTAGGAGAAGGCGCCTCAAGAAGAAGATTGTCTGGCCATCTATCCATACATCATAGCCTGATCGGTCACTTTCGTCACATATTTTGTCACAAATTATTTCGTTACACAAATTTTTGGGATCAAACCCAGAAATAAGACATGTTTATGTCAGTTTATGTCAGAAAGACTTATTACAACAGACCACCTCTAGTGTAGCCGGGCATTATTGGAAACAGCGCTGAGTACAGTCCCCGTTAATAACTACCTTAAGCATTCGATGCAGTTGAGACCTAGGCAGTGTTAACGGCTATGGACTAAACAGTAATCGACGCCAGTTACACAAAACTCATCAGAACCCTAAATCAAAAATTGATTCTTCGAGTCATTAATTAACAATGGGTGGAATACGGAAGAATTATCTTTAAGACTTGAATACGTATTCAAGAGATTCGAAAGGAATAGTGGTCGATGACGCTTATCTGAATCGCTTACATTTTACAGATGACATATTCCTTACAAGTAGTGATCCAAAAGAACTAGCTGAAATATTACAGAAACTCAGAACAGTTTCAAAATCTACTACGGGTACCTATATTGAAAGTAATTCCTTTCTGAGGTATTCCACACTTTGTAGAAAAATTCTGTGATGGTACTCTTTATCAAAATGAAGAATGTAAGTTACTGCTTTTATCAGATTTATCAGTTATGGCTCGTCCTATCACAAAATGACTTGAACAAAATATTAAAAAATACCCTGTCCTAAAATTTGTGTTAAATAGGCCATTTTTCGAAAAATTAACTGTGGGATAATTTGGACAAAATATTCATTTATGGGAAGAGGAGATAGCGAATGGAATAGATTACCAAGGGAAATGTTGGATAACTTTCCAACTTCTTTAAAATCATTAAAGAAAAGACTAAGTAAAGAACTGATTGGGAATCTTCCATCTAAATACAGATCAGTGGTGATTGATTGATTGATCGATCGATTGATTGATTGATTGATTGATTGATTGATTGATTGATTGATTGATTGATTGATTGATTGATTGATTGATTGATTGATTGATTGATTGATTGATTGATTGATTGATTGATTGATTGATTGATTGATTGATTGATTGATTGATTGATTGATTGATTGATTGATTGACATGAAAATAACACATAGGAGCCGTGTATAAACACCGTCTCTGCTTGCAATTAGACCTCTCTAGTTCGCCTGTGCGTTTGCGAAGTGTAACTTTGCCCATCGATAATTGGGGTCTCTAGTAGTCAGTGATGTAAATATAGGCTTCCTAAAAATAGGCAGCCGGCAAGCGCGGGGAGAAGGGAAACGTGCGGTGGCGAACCAATTGGAGCGGGGAGGGGAGGAGGTGCAGAGGCGTGTCTCCAGATACGCAGTGTGCCAGTTTAGCATTGGCCAGCAGGTATTCATCGCTTATCGCGCGGAATTTGAAATGTCGCAACTTTTAGGCCCCGTAGTTAACGCCCTAATGAATATTGGCACCCAAAATTGATGCCGACATCGTTTTTACGTGTACCTCCATGTGTCTTCCAAGTTTCATCGCGATCGGTGACTAACCCATTGCCGATGTTCCCTTGTTAGAAAATATCCGATTAGTTTTATACACAACACTATTGTAACATTATTGGTCTAATGACCTTGGTCTGCAAATCTACAAGTTCACCGATATTTTAACCTCCAGTGTTGACTTCCCTATAAAAAACTTCAGTCAAGACAAGCTCCGATAGTATTCCTGAAAGTCTAGTTTCACATTATACAGGGTAATAACATTTCAATAGTGATCCATGCTTCGTGTGTTCGGCGAATTGTTTATAGGCAGACATCGTTTGCAGTTCATTTACATATCGCTGTAGATGGGAGCGGTAGAATCCATGCACGGTATCCCCTAACTGTCGTAAGAGGTGACTGAAAGGGGTAGCTCTGATGGGCTTCTTAATGGTACTCCTGGTCGTAGAAGTGACAGTGAATTTCTGGACTGTGAAGTGTCTGTTTTTACAGGTTACCAGGAATAAAGTAAGAAATTCAAGAAATAAACTATTTTAAATAAAGTAAGTATTGCTAATTACTTTATGCAAACGTTGAAGTTAAATTCGTTGCTTGAAAGACTTAAGGAAACCGACATGTTACACAAATAAATTAAATTACATAAATTAATACCTACATTAAATTACAAAGATTAGGATGAGGAGCTAACCTTACTTATTGCCCCAGCACTCCTGCTGGCTCGCGCGAGGTGAAAACATCGTCCGTCGATCACGTAGTCAAGATATATAATCTTTAGCAGGCAAATGGCCCTAGCTTATATAAGGCAGATTGGGCAATGATTTGTTAAATAAAGTTCAGCTGAAACAACCTTAAGAAGTTTAAAAAAAAAAAAAGAATAGTTTGTCAACAATTCCTTCAAAAATTCATGTATCATGGCGGTCCACAGGATGTGGGGAAATGGCAGGACCACAGGGATGGACAAATGAATGACCACATAAAGGGAGAACACCAAGGTATTTCACATTTTACTTTCTTTCTCTTTTCTCTATTATTTTCTTTCAACAATAAATAATTGGGGACATGGGGTATCTAGATGAGTCTGACATTGGCCTGTACCAGACTTCAAACTTTCATTTGTAACCGACCTCCTTTGATTGAATGTTGATCTCTTCTGACCCCGATGGTATTAGGTTGGCGATGCCTAGGGCGTCTTCAATTCTCAAGACCTCCCTTTCTTTTGGCGATATATAATATTCAGCCGATACCTTCCATCGAAGGGATATAACTCGTTTTTTTAATTACTTCGTATACATAACATTGTACACATGTTATTTTCCTGAATATTTCAATTTCAATGTGTTTTTAGAAAACAATACTATCACCAACTATGAAGAGGACAACAATGTCTTCGAAAATGCGTGTATCATGGCAGTGCACAGGATGTGGAGAAACAAATGGCAGGACCATAGGGATGGACAAATAAATGACCACATAAAGGGAGAACACTAAAATATTTCGTACTTTACTTTCTTTTTCCCCTCTGTTTTCGATTATTTTCTTTCAATAATAAATAATTGGTTAAGAATGGTTATCTATCACCCTTAATAACAAAGAATAACAAGAGTAGAGATTTTACAACATTGCCCCAGCTCTCAGAGCTTCATCACCAAGGAGGGAGAATGAGGGTCCCAAGTTCCTAATAAGTGTACTACACACTCGTCATCCTTTTATTCCTCAGAGAAGCCAACACACAGAGAGAGAGAGAGTGCTGAAAAGCACTAAGCGATCCCATAGCATAGCCTAAGAATAAAACCTAACTGGGCACGAATCCCAGAGAAAAATGTAAGAAGCACTTAAATTTGGAAAATCCTAGTCACAGAAACAAAATTTGAGAAAACGAAAACGAGGGTGCACACTCATGCTTCCTTTTAGGACATTATACCTATGAGGGTAGTTACATTCGCTGCTTGAAAGACTTAAGGAAATCAACATGTTATACGAGGATTGGGGCAAAAGTCATGTCAACTAGTTTTTTCTTGTAGATATGTGAACAGATTACAAATGTATATGTGTCGCGTGGAAGTTCTGCAGGCTTAGTGTGTATGCAGAACAACAGATGGCTCTGTGATAGCTGGTAGTAGCGCAGCAAGGGCTGTGAAATCAGCCAGTTGGCGAATGTCGTGCGAGATGGACGTAACCCGTGTTGAGCAGCGCGCTTACATCAAAATAACCGTTCTCCGAGGGAGAAGTGCGATGAAATGTCACAGTGAATTAGTGGAAGCCCTTGGGAATAATGCCCTACCATATCGTACAGTAGCACGGTTGGTAGGAAGGATTCAGCAAGGACGTGTGTCAACCATTGATGAGCAACGTCCGGGACGACCTGTCAGTGTGCGGACCGACGTGGCACGTGCCGTCATCGAGCAGCTCCTGGATGAAGACAGACGATGGACGCTACTGGAGTTAGAGAGGGCAAGTGGCATCGAGGAACGCACCGTCCACAGGATATTGCGTAATGAGCTGCAACTGCGCAAAATCGCATCGCGGTAGGTACCGCATGCAATGACGGAAGTTCAAAGGTGGATGCGCTGTGCAATATGCTCCGACCACCTCGCACGCTGGCAACAGGACGGAGATCAATTCTTGTCACGAATAATCGCTATCGATGAATTTTGGACCAGGGCATACGAACCAGAACTGAAACATCAGTCCGCAGAGTGGCGACATGCTGGATCACCAAGGAGGCAGAAGGTCCATCAGAATCCTTCCCCAGACAAATTAATGGTGATCGTCGCGTATGACGTCAGGGGTGTCATTGTTTGCCACCTTTTTCCACATGGCAGAACAGTGACCTCACAGTACTACAGGGACTTCCTGGTGCGACATGTTCGACATGGAGTTCGTGAGAAACGTCCGGATCTCGTGGACAGTGCAATAATCCTGCACGACAATGCAAAACCAGATAAAACAGAGTGTGTAGGGAAGCTACTGCGACGTTGGGGATAGGAAGAATTGGAGCACCCACCGTACTCTCCCGACATTTCACACTGTAACTTTGATATCATTCGAAAGATTAAGGAACCACTAGGTGGTAGGCGGTTTGCAACACGAGAGGGCATTGCTAATGCTGTGCGCCAACAGGTGACTCTATACACACATGGTGCGGCAAATGCTGAGGCAGATGGTATTCAGCGCCTCCCACATCGTTGGCAGCGTGTGGTTTCAGTAGTAGGGAACTACTTTGAGGGTCTTTAGGCCCATGCTTGTCATGTCAACTTTATGTGTACTGTGTTGTCATTCTTTTGCACCGGGAATGCCATATTTCCCTGTATACTACCTGCATGTTATCTGAAGCCTTTAGGACGGTATACCCATTAGAGTAGTTACATTCGCGGTTTGATAGCCTTAAGGAAACCAACATGTTACACAAATAAATTAAATTACAAAAAATGACACATTAAATTACAAAGATTAGGATGAGAAGCCAACCTTACTTGTTGCCCCAGCACTCCTGCTGGCTCACGTGAGTGTGAACATCGTCCTTCGATCAGGGAGTCAAGATATAATCTTTAGGAGGCATCTGGCCCTAGCATATATAAGGGCAGATTGGACAATGATTTGTTAACTAAAGTTCAGCAGAAGCAAGCTTAAGAAGTTACGAAAAAAATCGCCCTAACTCTTACATTTCGTACTAAGTGAACGAAAATGAATGTTCCAACATGGTTTCCTAGGTGGCACCCTAAAGAAGGAAAGTGTTGTCTATATAGTAAGCCTATATATAGGCTTCAGAACTTAATATCACATTGAGTTCATCATATCTCCACCAGAGGTAGATGTTAAAAGTACTGCCTAACTCTAGAAAGAAGCCCTCCTATTGTCACAATATTGTTATCTACCAGCACTATCGTAGGTCCCTTTGGTATTTCATGGAAGGGATGAGTAAGCCAGACCGGTAACTTCTAAGCTGGTCCAAGGAAATCCGCGAACTCTCCATCTATTGTTCTCTTCGTCTGTTTTCGCCGTGCGCCTCCTCGAACATGAAGCGAGAATAATCCTTATCTGTTCGAGGCCCGAACTTTCTAGAACTTCATCATGAGGACATAATAAGGATGCAAGCGACGAACAAGATTTGGAGTGATAGGAGAGGGACGGCAGTAGTGCGGGCTGCCGTCAGTGTCCCACCAGAGTCACAGTATCGTCATGAACAGAGCGAAATAATGAGTGTGTACTGCCTTGGAGTACTGATTGGAGTATTGTACGTATGTGTACCGACGTGCAGTCAGTGTGTGGAACAGTTGGTGTAAGTAGAGTTGGAGCAGTGGTAATTGTTACACCATCGAAATCAGCAGTCTTTCCTGAATATTGTAGTATAATTTGTTTTGCAACATTTTTGGAGGTAACATCAGGAGCTTGGGAGAGAACAAATTGCCTCGCGCTGTTGAGTTGTTGCTGTTTGTAGTTGTTAGTAGCTCCCTCTATGGATCAGAGTTAGAGTGTCTGCCTCCGATTCCCAAGATAGTGGGTCCAAACCCGGAAGAAGTAGTCGGATTTTTGAACGGCTGAAGAAAGTCCATTAGACACTCCATGTCATACGGTGTCGACATGTAAAATATCTCTGGTAACACATTTGACGTTTACCCGACTACATTAATTAAAGTCAGCCATAGACGTCCAAAAGAGTTTCGATTTAAGGTCGATTCACACATCTCCGGAACGTGACGGCGCTCTCCGTGTCCGTATCCGTCCTTTCCGACATGAATATTTCACGTCTGTTCTTACACTTTAGTTCCGTGCAATTCCGTGCAGTTATAAGTCGGCAATCAAGTGTTCCATGTTGAGTTTTTTTCGTGATGATGAACTGTTAATAATAGCTAAAATCTTGGATTAAGAGGAGAAAGAGAGGAAGAAACAGTGGGTTCATCCTATATGGAAACGCAGGGGTAAGGAAGGAGAGTTTTCTACTCTATAAAAGTGCTTGAAGGACGACGAAGTAATATTTCACGGATACACTACATTCGCTTTCAATTACTAGAAAAATTAAATAATAATTACTTGAAAAATTAAATAAATGCAATTGTTGATTAATTTTTAATAACCCTGACTTTGTAGGTGGGGGGGGGGCAGAAAGTGTCGTGCCGCGCCAAAGTCGGTGCCTATGTACAGAGATTTTCTTAATCTTAAAAGCAAAAAATTTTTGTTACCTGCCTTCAGCTTCAATTTTCTCGCCAATTTCGTCCCATACACGCTTCTTCAAACCACTATCCAGATATTTCCAATCAGCTAAATTATATATAGAAAAAGGTGTGCCTTCACTAATTCAATCAGCATTTCGTCCTTCATTTTGGGAGGTAAAGAACAGTTCAAACGTACACAGATAACCGCAGTACTGGAAGAAAGCAGAGAAGGAGAAAGGCGAGAAGAGAGAAATGACGTCCATGAAAACAAGAAAATATCGTTGGCGAGCGAATACTTATTGCCGGCACGGATCACGGAGAAGCACTGAAAGTCACGGCGAATGACGTCAACGGAAGTGTTGGAACTCATCCCTTCGTTTACATGGTGACGATATTTTATTTTCACGGAAGATGCTGTCACGTCACGGAAAGCGCCGTCACGTCCCGGAGGTGTGTGAATCGTCCTTTACTCTGCCTTCTAGTGGGCCTGGAGTAAAACGAACTTCGGAATTAACGTGCAAGCTGCCAGATGGCGTCTAGTCAAAATGCTTGCACATGGTAGGTGAGAGCATACGATTATTATTTTGTTTAGCTGTCAGTGTTAAGTAGTTCACTGTTTGGAGTAGCAATCTGAATTGACAGTGTTGAATTTGAGTGATGCAGACTTTCTCTGGAGTCGACCCAAGGAACACTCGTCATGTGTTGTGGTGGCTAGCAGCTCTGTATTTGAACCTGTCTGCATGCAGCTGCTGTGTGTGAGGAGACTGAGCGTGCTGAGCGAAATGAAAGTGAGACCTGTCAATAAGGATTATAGTCCCATCCAGGTAAAGATTGCCGAAATAGAGTCCTGCTGTGAGAGGCTCGTAAATAGACAGCAATTAGTGAAGAGTGGCTAATCATGGTTGAGTATAATTGTGTATGTGTACATATGTGTATGTACTGATTGGATCACCAAGAGAGTTTGCCGTGCGGTTAGGGCCAAGCAGCTGTGAGCTTACATTCGAGAGATAGTGGGTTAGAACCCCACTGCCGACAGCCCTGGAGGTGATTTTCCGCGGTTTCCCTTGTTCACACCAGGTAAGTGTTAGGGCAGTATTATAAGTACGGCCCTTTCTTAAGCCATCGTCGCCATAAGACTTATCTACGTCGGTGCAACGTAAAGCAAATCGTAAAAAACTAATTGGATCATCCTGAATCAAATTAGATCGATAAAGCAGACAGTGTTTTAACATTAATATGTTTCTCAGTCTGGGGGGGAGTCTATCTGGAATTAGCGTCATCTATCTCTCAACACCACCATAACCATGGCAACCAGTTTTCGTCATCTGTGTATACCAAACCTGCGGCCATTGAATTAGGCGTGTCAGGAAAAATGCGCTGTTGCAGATATGGGAATGGCGAAGTGACAGATGGTCGAGAGTCTTTTACCTCTGAGCATAGTTTGGCAACGTTGATCGTGCAGTGCTGTCTAGTCGAAGCCGGTCCATTCCAGATCCACATATTCTTTAAAGTAGTTCACTTTTCTGTATTACACAGTCCAATACAGTCTATAGTATTCAGGTATTTAAAGTTAAAGTTACAGTTACATTGTAAACCATAAACAGATAAAAATATTTTAATAAAACTGAAGCAGATTAATGCGTAATCCGTAAGTATTTATCGCGTCCTGTATCCTGCCCTGGCGCGCGCGACCCGAAGGGCCTCAACTAGCGACATTTATATGACCACTTTCCGGGAGAACTTAAAGACCCATGGAAACTTGTTTCAGATAAAACATTTAAGTTAGAAGATTTTCTACATATTTCCCGCACACAACATTTTATTGGCTAAAGAATCAAAAACGTGGTGGCTTACTGAAAATAATTTTACGGATTTAAATTTACTTGTTCTGGTTTTTTATTCGTAATCATTATTTTAATGGGTTTATGTGATGGGATAGGGACGGCAGTAGTGCGGGCTGTCATCATTGTCCCATCAGAGTCACAGTATCGTCACGAACAGAGCGGAGTAATGTGTGTGTATTGCCTTGGAGTACTGATTGGAGTATTGTACGTATGTGTACCGACGTGCAGTCAGTGTATGGAACAGTTGGTGTAAGTAGAGTTGGAGCAGTGGTAATTGTTACACCATCGAAATCAGCAGTCTTTCTTGAATATTGTAGTATAATTTGTTTTGCAACATTATTGGAGGTAACATCAGGAGCTTGGGAGAGAACAAATTGCCTCGCGCTCCGAAATGATGTGTTCAATTACAACCTTGGCAAAAGCGCAATTTCTGTGAGTCGCCTGGTTTGGTGGCCACGACTATAGATCAGTAGCGCTATCTGTACTTTGCTATAAGAAAGTAAACTCTCTCGTCCTCTAAGCCCAAATCATATCCATGATTGTATGCTTTTCCGTGTAGTGGAGAAAAACTTACGAGCGATTTTATTCGTAAACATATGTTTCCTTATCTCGACCAGGTACTTATAAACAGAGCCATCTAGTTCGGCTGAAGATGGAAAACAACTCGTCTCACAAGTAGCATCGAAAAAATTACATGAAAAACAACCATGAATATCACAATACCACTATAAATCATAAATATTAATAAATGTAGAATAATTAAGTGTAAAGGCACCTTTGCGAAACTTCACTTTGAGAGTTCATTCCATAACTTGTGGTTTCTTTCGTTTACTTGATCCAGCATCGACGTAAGTACCATGATAGTAAATGATGATGATGATTGTTTAAAGAGGTCTAACATATAGGTCATCAGCCCCTCAGCCGACTACCTACAGCCGGGAATACCTACTGGATCATAACTGTCAGCATCGCCTTCCATTCAATTCTCTGGTGCATTTTCACAAGACTGGCCATTGCAATGCACTCATATTTCAAAGCGTTATAATACAGCCTTTCAGCGTCCGCGGGGGTGTAAAAGCGGAAAAAGGGAACTCGGTTAACCTGGAAGGACGTGGGTTCGATTCCCATTTCACAATTGAGAAGAGAATCAAAGTACTTCGCTAGAATCTGGCAATTATCTCTGTAATTGTAAACTAGCTTCCCATCTGAGTTTTTGAACTGTAAGCTTGTTGGATTATACTTGTTTAGATTGAGTTTGAAGGTTCTATAAAAGTCCCGTGTCTTGTTCCTCTGTGTTAGTTGATTCTTGTTGTAGGCACGTTTTACAATGCGAATAGTTTTCACCGCGCATTGTCACTCGTTCGCGAAGTTTCCCCAGTTATCTCGGTTCTTTTCCGAATTCCATTTTTGCCAGGAGTTGTCTTTGTTTTACCACTGAGTCACATTCATCATTACACCATGCATGTTTCTTTGACTTCAGTGGGTCTGTTTCGTTTTCTGTTGTAACTCTTCCCGGTTCTTGGAATTTAGGGATTCTACCTTCTTCGTAAATTCAGGACACGAGCTTAGTTTTTCAGTATCATATCGATTGATCACCTTCAAGTGGACCTTTCTGGTGTTTCTCGGAATCAGTTTAACTTTGATTTTGATTTCAGATTGACATTCCTTAGAACTTTCACATTCTGTATCTCTCTTTGAGCTTTACGGGAGACTGCGACGTGGTCAATTTGAAACTCCCCAAGATTGGGATTCGGAGATGTCCAAGTCATCTGCTTCCTGGGAAGGTTTTTGAAAGCTGCAGATTTCATAACCAACTTGAAGGCCTTATATAGCTCCACGAGCCTCCCTCCGTTGCGGTTTCTTCTCGTATTTGGCGGATAGTTTCCGATTATGTTTTGGAAATTTCTCTCTTTACCCAGCTGTGCATTGAAAACGCCAAGAAGTATAATAGTGTGTTTGTCTGGGATCTTACAGAGAACGTCTTGAAGATCTTCACAGAATGTATCTATTCTTTCTGGGTCTCTCTTATTTACTTGATTGATTGGCGCATGAACGTTCACAATAGTGTAAACTTTGTTGGAGCTCCAGAAGGAGAGGGTTGAAACTCGGCTACTCGGTGAAGTGAAGTGAAGTGAAGTGAAGTTAAGTTAATGACTGAATCCTGAATCTTCCTACTGACTATGAAACCTGTGCCAAGGTGGGGAACCGTTTCTAGAACACGTTTACCAGTTTTTACCCTAAAGATTCTGTAAGCCTCTGAGTGAAAGACTTGTTCAACCGTGAACCTAGTTTCTTGAATCGCTGCAATCAATATTTGATGGTGGGATAAAGTATCAGTTAGTTATTTCGCCAATCTTCCGAAGGGAATTCGTGTTAAAAGTAGCAAAGAAATTCCGGCATTTGTGTTGGATCTTTCCTGGGGTCTTCAATACCTCCATGCATATCAGTGCAGGCTCCCCAGAATCAGAAGGCCTACATGCTTCGCTCAAGGCGAAGACGGATTGGGTACCACCCACGGTATCCCCTGCCTGTCGTTAGTAGCCTCTGCTGAACGTTCCTCCATGCCTTAGACAGTTGAAAAATTACAGAATTATTTTTATTTTTATTTTTATTTTTTTTGCAACTTGCTTTTACGTCGCACCGGCACAGATAGGTCTTATGGCGATGATGGGACAGGAATGGGCTAGAAGTGGGAAGGAAGCGGCCGTGGCCTTAATTAAGGTACAGCCCCAGCATTTGCCTGGTGTGAAAATAAGAAACCACGGAAAACCATCTTCAGGGCTTCCGACAGTGGAGTTCGAACCCACTATCTCCCGAATACTGGATACTGGCCGCACTTAAGCGACTGCAGCTATACAGCTCGGTATTGGGGTCAGTGAAATTCATACCGACCATTATTGATTATTATTAGTAGTTGTAGTATTAATTATATTTGCATAATTTAAATTTAAAAATAGTTTTTAATAGTACGAGTGTACCTGGTTAAGACTAGTTAAGTGTACGGAAGGGAGTACATACATTCCTAACATTGCGAGGAAAATAAAACTTTTTTTTTTTTGCTAGTTGCTTTACGTCGCACCGATACAGATTGGTCTTATGGCAACGATGGGATAGGAAAAGCCTTAGGAGTTGGAAGGAAGCGGCTGTGGCCTTAATTAAGGTGCAGCCCCGGTATTTGCCTGGTGTGAAAATGGGAAACCAAGGAAAACCATTTTTAGGGCTGCCAACAGTGGGATTCAAACTATCTCCCGGAAGCAAGCTCACAGCCGCTTGCCCCTGATCTCACGGCCAACTCGCCCGGTAATAAAACATCTTACCTTATCCAACACACGTCTGTCGGCTATTACAACAGACAATTGCTCCACTTAGCTCGACTCCAGAGAAGAACCCTACCTGACTGGGGATGGTACAATAACACCCACGGTATCCCCCATCTGTCGTAAAATGCGACTAAAATGGGCCACAGTGGCTCAACGTGGGAGTGTGGGTTGTGACGACGGGGTACTTAGATGAGTCCTGCATTGTTTCCACTTACTTTTACCAGGCTCCTCACTTTAATCTATCCTATCCGAACTCCTTGATCAACACTTGTTCTTTTCCTATCCCGACGGTACTAGGTTGCCAGGCCTCGCTTCTATTTTCACGCCTTCATTATTCTTGTCTTTCTTTGGACGTTACCTTCATTTTTCGAAGTTAGTGCCTCTTCAGTTGTAATTGCTTCTTTCTGGTTAATATCAATAGAGGATGATTGCCCAGTTCTAGGCATACTTGCTCTTAAAACAGTAATCATCACCACCACCATCCATACAAGACCGATAACTTAATCAGTTCACGTCATGGCTGTAGGTACTGAACTCAGTCCACACACAATTAAACGTAAATAGTAATTGTAATGTAAGCCAGAGTGGCATAGGTTGGTTTTCGTTTATTTTGTAAATAACGTTTGGGATTGGATGCATGCTATGCTTTAGTTTTATTTCAGTGTTATTTAGAGTTGGGATACTAGGGCTATGTCAAGATGTAGTTTAACTTTTATTTTTATTGATGATGATGCTTGTTGTTTAAACAGGCCTAACATCTAAGGTCATCCGCCCCTATTATTATTATGATGATTATTATTATTATTATTATTATTATTATTATTATTATTATTATTATTATTATTATTATTATTATTATTATTATTATTATTATTATTATTATTATTATTGTGATTCTTATGTGTACTCGTGTATAAGCGATGTCAAATTCATCTATGCAAATTGGAGGGCACTGGACCTGATCGAAAGGGAACTTAGAGATGAGTAGAACTAATCTACAGACAGGATATGCATGGAGTAATCTTATTCCATGTGTTGTTTTTTAGCTGACGATGTGTGCAGAGTGCTATCCCCTTCGTTGAATTTAGTGAGTTTCATTTTAAAAAGTGGCAGTCAAACTCTAACTCTGCTCCAGAATTGAGCCGGGGACAATTGAATATGAGACCGTGATGAGACATCATTTGTGTGTTGAGGCTTAGAATTGGAAATAGTATTGTGGCTGTCGTAATGAGTTGTTCCTGGTTTGTGAGACTGTATACCCCAGACCAGAAGTTAAAATGAATTATATATTTAAGGGCTTATAAGCCAAGATGCAGCCTGTTGGCATTTCTTGATGGATGCAGTACTTTTGTATCCGTCTCTTGGCACAGGCCAGAGGAAAGTGTAGCTACCACCGAAGTCCCAGTCTCATCCATGGCTGTGCCAATATGGAAGTTGCTAGGGTATGGGTGGTGCTGAATAATGACATTCGGAGCACAAATAGTGTCCGAGTGTTATGAAAGGTGTTGCTCATAGGGTCAGTCGTACTGCAGTGGCACATTCTGGCCCAGTGAGGAAAGCAATGGCAAACTACCTCACTCCTCATCTTGCCTAGTACGCCTCATTTGAGCTCTGCCATTGGTTTTTGCTGTTTCCCTATAACTGCATAGCCTTTGGTGGTACTATTTGAGGATCCAACCAGCCTCTGGGCTGATAACCTATCAGACAGACAAGCCAAGATGGTCTTTCCACTGGGCAAGACTGTTTCCCCGGGTAAAGAGCGAAGTATGTGTATATCCCGTTCGAGACTTTGAGTGAAAGTTTTCTAATTGCCCCGTTAACTTGAAAGGGTCGTATTTGGGGATTGCTTGAGCCACGCAGACGAAGGTTGTGATTGTTTGTTCCCTTGCTAACCATCTGACCACCTGTTTAAGAACAAGTAGCGGAGAATATCCTGTGTAATGTGACTCTGATTGCCACGAAAACTCCGCATATCCTCAGTGCGATTGCCGCTGACCGAACATGCTGAACGAGTACCATTTATGTCTTTCTTTTTCAGATGCGGTTTAATTGTGTTCATTGTTTATATGTGTCTTATGTGAGTGATAATGTTGTCAATTTTTGTGTTGATTAGTGTTTCACAGTCCGTTGGCTGTAGTTGGATTGTGAGGTTTCGAAACCTCTGTCTTATGCCCACGATCCGGATATCGTGTATTAGAATCAGTGTTTCTTTGGTGGGTTAAACATAGGGCCAGTCCCAAGCAAAGGGTTCCTTTTTATGATGTTTTTATCCGACAAATTCGTAATTAGTGTAGTTAGGCCAATATTTGAATCAACCATTATGTATTCATGGAAGAGACGGTTCTTAATCGCAACCTGCGGGCTAATCACAGTCGACGTATCTCGATCTCCGTCACAAATAGGTATATTTCACGTTTCCGAAGTTATTGAACTTTATATGCCCGGGTTCTTGACCGGTATACTTTGAACGACCTTTAGTGTCGAATGTTACATTCTAAAGTTTCTTTGTTGTATGTAATTTGGTGTCTTCATTAGGGTTTAGTACTTGTTTGGATTTGAAATTTATGTTTTAGCTGGAAAAAATATGCTTTTACCTTCTTTATGTTGCTGAGTTCTCGTTCATGAATACGTACTCTAGATTCTGTCCCAATCTTGTATTGTAAGTTTGTTAGACATATTAGTTTTTCGGACGCACCACGCAGCTTCTCCGCTGAAATAAGCCATCTGGGATAAGGGGTGGAACACTTAAATATGTTTTTAAAATGATTTGGGGAAATGTATTTAATGCTGAAGCCAGTAGTTACATAATCCAAACTCACGAGCTGATCTTGAGTATGGAAGTGGAGATACCCGAGCCATTCATTGGAGAGGTAACAAGAGCCCTAGAATCTCCTAAAAACAAGGCCGCATGAGGTAGTTGTATGAACAGATAGCTGCTGAAATATGGAGGTGAAACGGTTGTGAAAGTCCTGAGACAGCTTAATTTTAATATCTGGCCGACCGAATAAATTCCAGTGAAAGGGAAGAAGGCAGTTATATGTGACATTACACAGGTGGTTAACTACCGAGGTATCTATAAGATCTGCACCTCTCTCATAATGAGCCGCCTGAAGCTATTCTTAGAGAGATCGAGATGTAGCTCTATGCCCGGGCGTTCAACGAGACCAATATAAATCCTAAATAACTGAAATAGTTCTATTGCTCCTATTTTGTATTCCTTTATTGACAATCCCTCTTCTTCTCCTTCTTCTTCCGTACTTTCCCAATTTCACACCGGGTAAATGCAGCAGCTACAACTTAATTAAGGCCACGGCTACTTCCTTCCCACTCCAGCCCTTTCCTATCCTATCGTCGCTATAATACCTATCTGTGTTGATGCAACGTAAAGCAAATTATATAAAAAAGAAATTTCTTAGGTTTCATTTCAACCAATATAACTTCAATATCCGAAATGCTGATCGCATTACGCAATTTTTGATACATTCTAAATAAAATGGATTCTTCACATGAGCGACCTCCTGGAGATGTTTCATAGTACGTGACCGTCTTGCTCCATGGATGAGTTTCGTCTTTGGTCCTTTGATTCGATTCCCGGCCGGTTTGAGGACTTAAGTCGTGACTCGCGGACTGGATATTTATGCTGTCCGCACTATTCCTGCTACTGACACAACACACACAACACTATTCACCACCTTGCCCTGTGGGTGGGGGCGGTAGAATAACTTCCACGACGATAAAAGTGCCGCAGTGCCTCTTAACTTGGGAGCGTGGGTTGGCGACCACGGCGCTCTTAAGCCAAGTCCTGGCATTCCTTCCACTTACTTGTGCCAAGTTCCTAATTTTAATCTATCATATCCGACCTTTCTTGGTTAACTCTTGTTCTTTTCCTCCCCAAACGCTATTAGATATCAAGGTCTAGGTAGTCATTCATTTTCACCCCCTTCTTACCCCCTTGTCTTCCTTTGGGCGATATCTTCAGTTAGTGAAGTACCGGACCCCTTCAACTTTTCCCTCTGATTATTAGTGTTAATAGAGGACTGTTGCTCAGTTGTACTTCCTCTTAAAGCAATAATCACCACTACCATCACTATTCTCCACTACAGGCAGTTTCCTATTCACAAAAGCCGCCAACAACCCTCTGTGGAGGGTCTGCTTTACAAGGGCTTCATCAGTCTATCAGAAGCCACAAAATATTATTATTATTATTATTATTATTATTATTATTATTATTATTATTATTATTATTGTTGTTGTTGTTGTTGTTGTTGTTGTTGTTGTTGTTGTTGTTGTTGTACCGGAGGTACACCCTCTCCGGGCATTTAAACTGAGCGCCTTTTAGTAGGCCATCTGTAACGTGTACTTCAAACTGTGCATTGGAGGAAGTTTGAATGTTTATCGTCAGATGTCTCTACTGTCCACTGATGTGCTCCCTCTGGTGGGAGGATGGGCAGTTAACTTTCAAGAGAATTTTTTTTTCATAAAGTTTCTAAACTGAATTGTTTGTAGATTGTTTTTGGTGTTCTAAGGATACAAGCACTTCTATTTCTTCCCGCCTGCTTAAAATTTTAGCCAATTTTTTATATGTATTCAATTAACCAATAGGACTTTTGGGTGTGTACAGGGCTTCGGTCCAGAGAATTCTGGAACCTTCCTCTCCGCTATAAAAGCTAGGACTTTTCGGGCCATGTTGTATCTTCCATCGCCCCAGTCAAAAGGTTTAGAGTGTGTCGGAGTCAGGGGGCAAGTCTCGCTCATCGTTGGAAGGTCCACCAGCTCAAGGTATTGGCAGACATCTTGTAATTATGTAATAGTCTCAGAAAGCTAACTTGAGGGGAAGGTTTCAAAATTCTTTCGTAATGTAAATTTCAATCTTTCAATGTAAATGTTCAAATAAGACTGAGAACTCCATTCTAACTTAGGGAACAAAGAGTGTAAAACCTATTTCAGTTCCCATTCAACTTGATATTGAGGTGACTATGATTTTGCAAACTTTAAAATTTACCTCTTCCTTTTGTAAATTAAAACTTCCTCTCCATTTAGACACCTTCGTGTATAGGCTTAGCCTCTGTAACTTCGGGCCATAAGCCCACATAGGGTTTTAAGAATTTTCAAGTGAACTTCAAAGGAGTGTAAGTGTTCGTCTCCTAACATTTTGGTTTACGGCTGACATATTAAATCTTTTCTTTTATCACGAAGACCAGGTAGAATGAGAACTTATTGCCTCGGTTAATGTTTAACTGTTCTTATTTTAATGTAACTTAGACTGTCGAGCGAATAAGACAGTGGAAAATGGTTATATTTGACCTAATGTAAAAGTTAAATTGTGTCTTGGAGAGGTTTGAATCTTGTAAATGTTGGAGAATAGCCTCCTAGGTAATTGTGTGGAGCAAAGACGCTCTGTCGAATGTTGTAAATTTAGGAGCCACGTCTCCTTACTTGTAATTGATTGGAGTAGTAGTGCTCTCGGTAATAGTGTAACGTTTGAGCCTACTTAACTCATCTCTTTATTGTACCTGATATCTCTTAGGTTTCAAATAACTATTGTTTCCATAGCTGTAGAGCTTCCCCTATGTTTATCCAACCGTTATTTGTTATTGTTTGATTGTGGTTTCGGAGATTGGTGTCACCGAAGCGACAGTGAATCAGTGGTAGAGTGCCGCCCGCATCCCAAGATAGCGGGTTCAAACCCGGCAGAGGTAGTCGGATTCTTGAAGGGCGGATAAAAGTCCATTAGACACTCCATGTCGTATGATATCGGCATGTAAAAGATCTCTGGTGACACATTTAGTGTTTACCCGACAAAATTAATTAAATCTCAGCCATAGATGGCCAAGAGAGTTTCGGTTTACTCGGTCTGCCATCTAGCGGGCCTAGAGTAAAACAGAACGTCGAAATTGACGGGCAGACAGCCAGATGGCGTCAAATCGAAGTGTCTGCTCACGGTAGCTGAGGCCATACGATTATTATTATTACTATTTATTTGTTATTGTTTAACCAAGTTTAAAATCTGAAAAGAAGAAAACAAAACAAAACTGTCAAATTTTAGAGTTTTAAATAAAGATTTGATCTTTTCTCTGTCCACCCATTCAGGCCCGCACCTTCTTACCCCTCTGTGCTCCGCGGTATTTCCGTATTGATCATTATTATTAATTGCTTATGGACCCTGTTGGAGCACGCATTACATTTATGATTCGCCTTCCTAACAGACCATATTGCTTTCATTCTTTCACTGTGTGCCTGTTTTCTTTCTTCTGACCACTTAGTCCCCGATCTTTAATGGACTTCATTCTCTGGCTTTACTAACCACCTATTTATCTTCTGACGGTAAATGTGTCTTTCCAGTATTTCTAATGTTTCTCTCTGGGCCTTTTCCAGATCATTTTTAACATCTTGTATCCATGGTACATTCTTCAGGTTTTCAGTATATGTCAAAATTATGTGGGTTAGCCTTGAAGACGATAGTCTGTGAACGTGTCCATAGAATTTCAGTCTTCGTTTCCTGATGTCTGAGGCAAGGTTGGACAGTCTTTCCGTAGCCCTGCGTGATTTGAGTCTATACCCTTCTTCTTCTTTTTTTTTTCTGGGCCCAGAATTTTCCTCAAGATCTTCATTTCCACCTTAAAGATGTTTTCCAGATCGCCTTTATTATTAAGTAATAAAATTGCACTTGCTACAGCACTTCAGGTGTAACCACCGTAGTTTAATATTTGATTTTCGTATTTATGGACAAGAATTTCTTGTTGTAAATGTCACGGGTTCTCCAATATGCTCTTTTGAGTTTTTGTAATCGGACTTTCTGTGCTTCCTTTTCCAACCCTGTTGGTTCTAGGATTTCACCGAGATATTAAAAGTATGACACCCATTTGATCTGCCAATATTTTGTTTGTAATTCCTAAATGTCGAATTTAGTGTAAATAAACTTGGTCTTCTCGAATGAGATTTGCAGTCCAGTTTTCTCAGCTCACACTATCATACCAGAACAAAATCACAAGATAAGGCAAGAAAGGCACACATTTTTAGCACCAAAAGTTAAACCATTATTATTCCTTGGGAGCCACAAACAAAGTACAGTTCTTCTGTATAAGCCGACATAAGACGCAGCACCATTATAAATGATCTTACCCACTGGGCACGGATTATTATTAGTATTATTATTATTATTATTATTATTATTATTATTATTATTATTAGTGTCCGGCTCCATGGCTAAATGGATAGCGTGCAGGCCTTTGGTCACAGGGGTCCCGGGTTCAATTCCCGGCAGGGTCGGGAATCTTAACCATCATTGGTTAATTTCCCTGGCACGGGGGCTGGGTGTATGTGTTATCTTCATCATCATTTCATCCTCATCAGAACGCGCAGGTTGCCTACGGGAGTCAAATCAAAAGACCTGCACCTGTCGAGCCGAACCCGTCTTGAGATCCCCTCTTACTAAAAGCCGTACGCCATTTAATTTAATTATTATTAGTGGAATTTCTCATACTAGACATCTTTAAAAACTTGTTAAACCCCGCAAGAAAAATACATTTTTAAAATCATACACGTTCTTCTAAAAAACCGACATTGTGAACATTCTGAATAACGGACGCGGACACCATTAACTTCTCATTAATAGCGAGGGTGAAAGGAAGCTCAATTCCTGAAGTTTGGAGGTAACAGTGAAGCATTCTGGGCACAATTTGTATTGGTGCGGCGTAGTTGTTATGATTTGGCGGTCATCAGTTTTGTAGCTCATTGTTTGACAGTGGTGGTAGTGGTGGGTACTGTTTTAAGAGAAAGTACAATTAGGCAACCATCCTCTGTTAACACTAATCAGAGGAGAAAATGGAAGGATACGACACTTCGAAAAATGAAGGTACCTGCCAAAGAAATACAAGGACCACGAAGGGCGTTAAAATAAAAGACTCCCTAACCCTCGAAACCTAATAGCGTGGAGGTCGGAAAAGAATAAGTATTGACCAAGCGAGGTCAGGTAGGATAGATCAAAGTGTGGAGCCTGGCACAAGTAAATGGAAGCAATGCCAGGACTCAGCTATGTGACCCGTGGTCGCCAACCCAGGCCCCCAAGTTTAAAGCCCCTGGGACGCGTTTTAGTCGCCTCTTACGAGAGGCAGGGGATACCGCGGGTGTTATTCTACCACCCTCCAACTACAGGGGGATATTGTTTAACAAAGTGCTTGTTGTACTCTCTTTTTAAGTGCGTAAACATTGCACAGAAACACAAAACATAACATTCAAGCATGAAATCTTCGGTGAGAAACAAGATTATTTCAAACCATCTGAATCTGTCCAGGCGAAGGCTTTGAAAATTTTTAGTATAGTACATTTAGAAAGAAGACTGGAAAAATTATTTTAGGAAAGGTCTAGGAATAGGAAGGAAGCGACCGTGGCTTTAATTAAGGTACAGCCCCCAGCATTTGCCTGGTGTGAAAATGGGGAACCAGAGTAAACCATCTTCAGGGCTGCAAACAGTGGGGCTTCCGGATGCAAGCTAACACAATTAAATTCAATGGAAAATAATGTTCGTTACAGTTTGAAAAAATAATAAATTTTATGCTCATAAAAATGCTTAGCCTTTCGCTTCGTAAATATTGAATCGTAAACACACTCTTACTGAAAAACATTGTGTAATAACTAGGGGCCGAATTTTGATGACATGTCACAGATGCATCTTACACATTACTAAATTAAATACACATCCTGATCATGGCCTCCTGATTACATGGTTACATGATTAGATGGTTTGAAATAATCTTGTTTCTCACCGAAGATTTCATGCTTGAATGTTATGTTTTATGTTTCTGTGCAATGTTTACGCACTTAAAAGGAAAGTACAGCAAGCACTTTGTTAAACAATATCCCCCTGTAGTTGGAGGGTGGTAGAATTTTTTTCATAATTTCTGCCCTTTTTTTACTTTTATGTCATTGTTTTTTATCTTGCTTCATTATTTGGTCATTTTCAGCAACTCGTTACATTAAATTTTGTTTTTAAATTATTTTACATGTACATCGGGCCTCGGCTTTTTCCTTAGACTTTCCATATTTCTGCTCAGAATTGTTGCGCAATGGTGTTTGGTTTTGGTTTTCATTGCTATAAGTTGTGAATTTGTAAACGTAGAAAATCGTTCCAGAACATCACCACTTTTCGTAAAGCGATGCGTTTTGCGTTGTAAGACGTTGTAACAGGAAAATTTCTGGACAGATGAGCCTCACTCTGAGATAAAATAATTAAATGTTTTAGCGCTTTTTCTTCATACTTTTAATTATCTCAGAGCTGAGCTGTACCTGGCTGCTTTTCGCTCCTCTTCCCCACATTAACAATCAGATATCGCAATCAGGTTTTTCAACATGCCGAATTCTGATGAAGCGGGACCGCTTGTGTCAATACTTATTCTTTTCCGACATCCATGCTATTAGGTTCCGAGGGTTAGGGAGTCTTTTATTTTAACGCCCTTCGTGGTCCTTGTATTTCTTTGGCAGGTACCTTCATTTTCCGAAGTGTCGTATCCTTCCATTTTCTCCTCTGATTAGTGTTAACAGAGGATGATTGCCTAATTGTACTTTCTCTTAAAACAGGAACCAACACCAAGGAAAATGTCACGTGTCCCTAGTAAACCTTATGGGGATTAATTGTCCCATATTATTAAGACTGAATAAAATTTCTAATTTACCTCAAATTATATAAGAACACGGATCGTGAAATTTGTCTCTTTACATGCTTTCAGTATTCGATGAGAAAAAATTATTGTGTTTATAATAACTTACACTGATGCGACGTTGTGAGGCGAGATATCACAATGCCCTACGTGTATAAAAATAGTAATACTTATCTGTCTTTATCTGGGTTATATTTAGTATTTACGTTGGATAATCAATATATCTGAATAACATCAGAACATTCAATAAACGAGATTACTCAAACATCAAAATGTTCAGTATTCAATTCCAAAATTGTGAAATAAAGTAAACTACAATCCTTATCCGTACTCTTTGGAAATCCATATCCATAGAGAGCGAAGAGACATTGCTTCCAATCTCGAAGGTCATATGATGAGAGGGGGAGTTATTATCGCTATTGTAGGTACAAATTAAGTCAGGTTGTTGAAGTGTCCGAGTGCTAACATACATAGACGTGCTGGTTAGTTCCGTTTTACACAGTGCGACTTATATTTATTAGTGTGTGGTTCACTTCAAGTGCTAGAATGTCAAAGCCAAAGCTTTTGCTGCCACCATTCGGCGAGTTCTACAGATGGTCAGATACCTTTATGACCTAGAAAAGGTTTCCTTACCCCTCGCCGAAGCAGAGGGAGGAGCCAACTAGAAGGTAACACCTTCTGAGAAATTTGTGAAGTGAAACGAGCAGCAGAAAAAAGATTTTACCATTCAGCAACATGTTGATAGCGCCAAACACGAGGTAACCGGAATACCACAGGATGACCAGTAGATTCTTGGTTGTTTTCCTTGTCAGAGCTGCATTTTAAAAATTACTGAAATATTATTCTCTCAAGTGATTTTTATCCGTTATTATTGTTATTATTATTATTAGTTAAACACCTTAATTGTGTTCACTTCATTGTGAGTTGAAGATCATGTGGATAATGCGTATTTTTATTATTTTTGGTAAATATTCATTTTCCTTCATAGTTTCGGGTCATTTTCTCGCTCATTTTAATTCATTTTTTAACATGTTTAGGTCATTTTACAGGTGATTTTTGGTATGTATTAGGTTATCAAAATCAGGCTCCTGGCAATAACATTTTATTTTCCAAAAGTAGTTTTTATGGCATAATAATCTTTTCCTTTTTCCGAATAGACCAAGCTCGATAGCTGCAGTCGCTTAAGTGCGGCCAGTATCCAGTAATCGGGAGATAGTGGGTTCTAGCCCCACTGTCGGCAGCCCTGAAGATGGTTTTTCGTGGTTTTACATATTCACACCAGACAAATGCCGGGGCTGTACCTTAATTAAGGACACGGCCACTTCCTTCCACTTCCTAGACCTTTCCTATCCCATCGTCGCCATAAGACCTATCTGTGTCGGTGCGATGTAAAGCAAATAGCAAAAAAAAAAAAAAAAAAAAAGAAAAAATCCGGATAGCGGACGTTTTTTTACTTTTCGCGTCGGTGATCGTTACAGGGAAGTTCCATAAATCTTGTATTATTATTAGTATTAGTTTATTATTATTGTTATTATTATTATTGTTAATATTGTTATTATTAATTCCTCGGCTGAATGGTCAGCGTTGAAGCCTTCGGTTCAGAAGGTCCCAGGTTCGATTCCCGGCCGGGTCGGTGATTTTAATCGCATCTGATTAATTCTTCCTGCTCGGAGACTGGATGTTTGTGTTTGTCCTAAAACTTTGCTCTTCATATTCAGACAACATACTACACTACCAACCACCACTGGAACACGCAATAATGATGACATCCCTCCATATAACGTTGGTGTCAGGAAGGACATCCGGCCGTAAAACAGGTTCAAATCAACATGTGCGACGCAGTTCGGACACGCAACACCACAGGTGTGTGAAAAGATGCAGTATATTATTATTATTATTATTATTATTATTATTATTATTATTATTATTATTATTATTATTATTATTATTATTATTCCGCCTTTGTGGTGTAGTAGTTAGTGTGATTAGCTGCCACTCTCGGAGGCCCGGGTTCGATTCCAGGTTCTGCCACGAAATTTGAAAAGTGGTACGAGGCTGGAACGTGTCCACTCAACCTCGGGAGGTCAACTGAGTATAGGAGGGCTTCATTCCCTCCTCAGCCATCCTCGAAGTGGTTATCCGTGGTTTCCCACTTCTTCTCCAGGCAAATGCCAGGATGGTACCTAACTTAAGGCCACTGGTGCTTCCTTCTCTCTTCCTCGTCAATACCATACAATCTTCCCCATCCCCCCACAAGGTCCCTGTTCAACTTAGCAGGCGAGACCGCCTGGACAAGGTAACAGTCCTCCGTCCCAGTTGTACCCCCAACCCTATGTCACATGCTCCAGGACACTGCCCTTAAGGTGGTAGGAGTAGGATCCCTCACTGAGTCCTAGGGAAAAATCAACTCTGAAGGATAAAAGGATTATGAAAGAATTATTATTATTATTATTATTATTATTATTATTATTATTATTATTATTATTATTATTATTATTATTATTATTATTATTATTATTATTTGTCAGTCAGTCTCCTTAGATTTCTTCTCAACCAATAGCACATTAGCCTCTGAAATGCTGGCCACATTACGTCACAGATACAGTACGTTCCAAATAAAATTGGTCCTGTAGACTGCATGAGTAATATTCTGGAGATGTTTCACCGTACGTAAGGCGCCATTTTTCAACAGTGAATCATTTTATCTGTACAGTAATCACAAGTTAAATTGACACCTGCACCCGTATCAGACAAGTGAGAGTGAGTATTTTTGAGGCTGAGTGTACCGTTGGAGAGGGAGCAAGGTAGCAGCTAGTATGCGAAGTGACTGCACTTTTAGTCCGGTATTGGCAGTGCTGCGCTTACGACAGCTTTCTCCCTTCTCTTGACAGCTCGTCTACGGTTTGTGCATCATAGTGATACTTCCGCACTTTCGTATCTCTTAACGGTAAGAAACATAACTTTACTATGTTTTAACCTTGTTACGGAGTAATTGTTCTAACACGCATGGCATTGCATTATCGCTCACCGAACAGACTGGTAGAACTGTGAACGAGTTATCGTAAGATATGCTTAAAGAAGTGTTTTAGCAAACTGGTATGAAAACAACGTCTCCATGCTAGCGTGGGTGTCACAGCTGGGAATTGTGGGAGGGGACTTCCCCCTCCACAAAGAATTTATGTCGTAAATATTTACATGTGTTAGTAACTGACAGAAATTCTTTGATTCTTCGCTGTCAGCTGCTAATTGCCAGCTGAGAAGGCAATCACCTTGTTGCTGCTATTTTAACATGTAAAGTATGTCGATTCCTTCCACGCACGCAAACAGTTCCATTAAGAGATACAAACCTGTAATATAAGCGATATTTTTAAATACTCAGAAATTACTTTCTTTTAAAGTTTGAGTCGTGTTTCTTTAGATAACATTTAATTGTGTTAGATCTCAGACCTACAGTACTAGCCACAAGTTTAGGACTATATTCGGACAGACTTATAACGAAATATCACATAGAATCTGTAGGTCTACGTCTACCGCAGAAACTCATTCTGAACATGTGCATGTAATTGCGCATATTTTGCTGAATTTTATTGAATTTGGCTAGGTATTGTTATACGCCGGCCCGGCGGTGAAGGGGTAGCGTGTCTGTCTCTTACCCGGAGGACCCGGGTTCAATTCCCGGCGAGATCAGGGACTTTTGCCTGGATCTGAGGGCTGGCTCGAGGTTTGTATAAATACATAGATTATTTCCTATTCAATCAATCACTACTGATCTGCAATTAGGGCAGTCGTCCAGATGGCAGATTCCCTATCTGTTGTTTTCCTAGCCTTTTCTTAAATGATCGCAAAGAAATTGGAAAATTATTGAACATTTCCCTTGGTAAGTTATTCCAACCCCTAACTCCCCTTCCTATAAACGAATATTTGCCCCAGTTTATCCTCTTGAATTCCAACTTTATCTTCATATTGTGATCTTTCCTACTTTTAAAGACACCATTCAAACGTATTTGTCTACTAATGTCCTCCCACGCCATCTCTCCACTGACAGCTTGGATCATACCACTTAATCGAGCAGCTCGTCTCCTTTCTCCCAAGTCTCCCCAGCCCAAACTTTGCAACATTTTCGTAACGCTACACTTTTGTCGGAAATCACCCAGAACAAATCGAGCTGGTTTTCTTTGAATTTTTTCCAGTTCTTCACTCAGCCCACTTGATTACAATTGAGGAGCTATCTGACGATGAGTTGGCGTCCCCGGTCTAGAAAGCCAAAAATAACGGCCGAGAGGATTCGTTGTGCTGACCATACGACACCTCGTAATCTGCAGTCCTTCAGGCTGAGCAGCGGTCGCTTGGTAAGCCATGGCCCTTCGGGGCTCTCGCGCCATGGGGTTTGGTTTTGATTTTGGTTTTTATTACATAAGCTGTGAATTTCTAAATAGTAGAAAATCCAAATTATCACCACTTTTAGCAAAGTGATGTACTGTATTTTGCGTTGTGGGACGATGTAACACGAAGATTTCTTGTTAGATGAGCCTCACTCTGAGATAAAGAAATTAAATGTTGTACCGGTTTTTATTCATACTTTTATGTATCTCAGAGCTGAACTGAACCTGGCTACTTTTCGCTCCTCTTTCCTGCATTAACCATTAGTTATCGCAATCAGGTTTTTAACCATGGGCAATACCAATGAAGCAGTACTGCCAGCCGTCTGTTATTTTAAAAGACGACCCTATATTTAAGTAAAATGTCACGAGTCCCTGGTAAACCTTATGAGGACTTAAATTGCCCAGTAAGAGAAAGTAAAATTTCTAATTTATCTATTTACACACTGTAAACATTCGATGAGAAAAAATGATTGTGTTTATAAGAACATGCACTATTGGCGACTTTGTGAGGCGAGATATCACGAATACCCTAAGCGCAACCTTGAACACTTCAGTTAATATTATATTTTACAGTGAAAATAGGTGATTAGTTGAAATTTTGATATAAGGTTTTTATATATTTGCAATGTCAACATTTGCAGAAAGTTTATCATATAAACAATTGCAGTAATTTTTTTGGTGTAAAATGCTAAATGAATGTATCTACTTCGGTTTCTTTAAATGTGAGTGCTTTCGGTTTCTTAAATATCGATTATTCATAGGTTATATAAACCAACAAAAGTGCGTGTCCTTGCTTATACATGTCAAGAAAGTCATAGCTTCGTTTGAGGGAATGGATATGGTCAAGTGCCAAATCACTCAATGGTCTACATTAAGTGATGTCGCCCAGGTGGCAGATTTACTATCAGTCGTTTACCTAGCAGTTTCTTCAATGTTTTTACAAACTTGGAAATGTATTGAGCATTTCTCTTTATAATTTATTCCAGTCCCTTATTCCTCGTCCTATAAATGAATATTTCTCCCCTTGAATTCCAACTTTCTCTTCTTACAATGAAATAGTGTCATAGAAGGATAACACAATAAATTATGGGTTGGTAAAACGACAACCAAGTAGAATTTTGCTGAAAAGGAGACCTGCACGAGAACTACGCCAAGACTGAACAGTTGTTGCAGTTTCGTAACGGAATCACCATTATTGTTATTATTATTATTATTATTATTATTATTATTGCTAGGGGCTTTACGTCGCACCGACACAGATAGGTCTTATGGCGACGATGGGATAGGAAAGGCCTAGGAGTTGGAAGGAAGCGACCGTGGCCTTAATTAAGGTACAGCCCCAGCATTTGCCTGGTGTGAAAATGGGAAACCACGGAAAACCATTTTCAGGGCTGCCGATAGTGGGATTCGAAGCTACTATCTCCCGGATGCAAGCTCACAGCCGCGCGCCTCTACACGCACGGCCAACTCGCCCGGTATTATTATTATTATTATTATTATTATTATTATTATTATTATTATTATTTGTCAGTCAATCTCCTTAGATTTCTTCTCAACCAATAGCACATTAATCTCTGAAATGCTGAGCACATTACGTCACAGATACGTTCCAAATAAACGTTGTTGGGAAAGTATGATGTTAAGTGTTGTGTAAATAGAATTTCCGTCATTTTACAGTGGTGGTCTTTACCTTCACACCGGCACTATAATAACGAAACGGTTTCCTTCCTTGATTAGGAATAGATTTCCTTAAATGTTCATTTATCACATTTATAATTTTCCAACGTGAGGAAACTTCTCATCAGTGATCGTTTCTTGAAGAGATTCGAACATTCCTGTGTATTCATTTATCTTCTGATGTGGAATTCATGGCAGAGAAAGTACTTCTTTTCCATTTATAGAAGAGTAACTGTATATCTATACATTGTTCCAAGTGAAACTTAAACCGTAATTTGTACATCATACGAAGAAAGTAGTATGCACACATGCATGAGAAGTCTGTCTGTTTTCGACCAACCGATAAAACAGTACGCTGTTGTCCTATTATTATTTTTGGAAGTAAAATATTCATGAATTTTTAAACATTCAAAATTTGAAAGATCTTTTATCGCTTGTTGAATACAATATAACGTTTTCACTGGCACCGTTCTATAAACGAGACCCCAAGGTAGGCTAATGGAGACATTTATATTGAAAATAGGAACATAAAACAAACTTTCAGTTTTACATGATTGTAAATATAGTAACCTCAAGTTTTCGGAGGAATTTGAACTACAGAGACATCTATTTTCATTTCAATAGTCGCAAGTGCATTGACCAGGGTGCGAACTACGACCATCTTGGTGAGAAGCTATTAATGATGTCATGAGGCCATCACGCCCTAGAAGAATAGTTCTATAGGTAGACAGTCAGCATACTGTGTTTTAGGAAGATTGAAGTTCGAGCCACATTGTTAATGCATGTCAAAGTGAATGTCTTAAGGAATTCCACTAACCTGAAAACTGGATAGATTTCTTCAGCCTCTTTAATTGAAGAACTTTCCGGTATACGGATAAAACCAACAAATCAGTAATTTTTCAGGAGAGAGAGAAACATTATTTTTGAGGTTTATTTCATTGTATACACTACTTGAACCAATTGCTTAGTCAAGTGTACAAATAAGTTCATTTATTATAATAATAATAATTTCGTGTGGCTATTTCTAGCCGAGTGCAGCCCTTGTAAGGCAGACCCTCCGATGAGGGTGGGCGGCATCTGCCATTGGTAGGTAACTGCGTGTTATTGTGGAGGAGGATTGTGTTATGTGTGGTGTGTGAGTTGCAGGGATGTTGGGGACAGCACAAACACCCAGCCCCCGGGCCATTGGAATTAACCAAGGAAGGTTAAAATCCCCGACCCAACCGGGAATCGAACCCGGGACCCTCTGAACCTAAGGCCAGTACGCTGACCATTCAGCCATTTATTAAAAACAGTATTATATTAAGGTTTCGAAAGTAATGTATGAATTGGAAGTAATTCAATGGAAAATAATCTGCAAGAATGTCGTACATTTTTATATAACTGAAGATAAATCCTGTACATGGACTTGGAACACAAATTATATATGTGCAATAATAACAATAAAAAAGTCAACAAAATACTTCAAAATATAGATGTGATTTCGTATATGACCTTTATTTAAATTACATATTACACCTGGCGATGGACCAACACAAGCACTGTGCACCATCCAGACTGATGTTCCGTCCTTACACCTCGGAGGACAAAGTTCTGCTGGCTGTAAATTAGCTTGAATTTCAAATGCAAGACATAAGATGACACCACAGCATAGAGGCGTGATGGTACACGCTGAAATCCCACTTTCCCAAAATTTGTTCGTTACGTCCTTATTCCGGGGAGGTCTTCACTTCAGTATTAATTTTTCACGAAATACTTCTGTCATTGCCATTCAAAAGATTTAGTATTAAAACAAATGCTACTCTGATCACAGGCTGTATCTTCCCAATCATGCTCTAAATTGAGTACAGATATACTCCAAGAAAACGATAATACACATTGTCAGATTAAATTGACCGTTTTAGGAAACAATTATTAATTGATGGCGGTAACTAACCTATGACACGCGAGCCACTAGGTGACATGCGGGCACGACTTCTGCGGCACATACTAACATGTTTTAACATGCAATAAATAGATCGAAAATCTAGCAACATAGCATATTTAATGTTAGGTTTCAATATGAAAAGTGTATCTATATTATATGGCCATATGTTCTACAAATTGTATTAAGTCAAAGCAAAATTATACCTTATTCTTATAATTTACCGGTTTTTAAGATGTAATTTTCAAGTAATGTTTGCAAAATAAAATCGTGAAACGCGCAGTCGAATGGATTTATATGTAATGCAATCTAATACCTAAATTGAGTCAAATGAGGGGTTTCATGATAACTTTAAAGGAAATTAACCGATGACACACTGGATAGTAAAAAGTAAGTTGGTTGGCAAAGGTTTGCCTTCCCTGATCTAGACAAAGGAAGCAATGATGGTAATGATTCAAAAATAATAATGAATACGAGAATTATTATTATTATTATTATTATTATTATTATTATTATCATTATTTACAATTTGCTTTACGTCCCGCTTACACAGATATGTCTTATGGCGACGACGGGATAGGAAGGGACTAGGAGTGGGAACGAAGCGGTCGTGGCCTTAGTTAAGGTACAACCCGAATATTTGCCTGGTGTGAAAATGGGAAACCACGAAAAACCATCTTCAGGACTGCCGACAGTTGGGCTCGGTCTCACTAAGTCACGAATGCAAGGTCACAGTTGCACGCCCCTAATCGCACGTCCAACACGCTTGGTTAAAAAACAAAAAAAAAATAGATTCCACGAAAGGAGAGTGAGTACACGTCCCCATGACATTTGTAGCATTAAGTGCTTAGTGATATCGATAATCACACTCCATTCCTTTGAAAATGAAATTATGATTAGAGTAATACGAATGCTGAGAGAAAAGAAGTTAAGCAGCTTAATTTTTTCCGGGAAACTAGATTATTATGGGTAAACTACATCTTGTCCGCCTCTGTGGTGTAGTGATTAGTGTGATTAGCTGCCACCTCAGGATGCCCGGGTTCAATTCCCGGCTCTGCCGCGAAATTTGAAGTGGTACAAGGGCTGGAACGGGGTTCACTCAGCCTCGGGAGGTAAACTGAGTAGAGGTGGGTTCGATTCCCACCTCGGCCGTCCTGGAAGTGGTTTTCCGTGGTTTCCCACTTCTGCAGACAAATGGCGGGATGGTACCTTACTTAAGGCCAAGGTCGCTTCCTTCCCTCTTCCTTGTCTATCCCTTCCAATCTTCCCATCCCCCAGCAAGGTCCCTGTTCAGCATAGCAAGTGAGGCTACCTGGGCGAGGTACTGGTCATCCTCCCCAATTGTACACCTGACCCAATGTCTCACGCTCCAGGACACTGCCCTTGAGGCAGTAGAGTTGTGATCTCTCGCTGAGTCCGAGCGAAAAACCAACCCTGGAGGGAAAACAGATTGAGAAGAAGAAGAAACTATCTCATAGAATTTTCTAATTATCTATTTGAATTTCCTAGAATTTGCGATGGGTGAGGACAGTGAACTCTCACAGTAAAGACAGTAGGCAAAGTTGAGTGGTTTGACTCGGGAATTCGGATGTTACTCAGAGTCCAAGAATGTCAACACATCTTAAAGAAGAGAACACCTGTTATCAAACAGTTATGTGACCGTGGGCTGATGACCTCACTGTGAGTAGCGATGACAATAGCAGCCGAACGTTACCATCACCGTGACCCGAAATTCAACCTCCCAATTTGGGATACCTCAGGCTTTCTGGCCAGACACCTGTTATAGAAGATGATCGCGTAATTTGTAATTACATCCCCAGCTGTCAAAATCCATTATTTGTATGCTGTTCTGATCTCGTTTAAATTTAGCACAAGGATGGCAAGAATGAATTACACTCGCCAGCAGGTGCGTGTGACCTTGACAAGCTGAAGATTCGCGAGTAAACCCTCCAGTTGTGGCACGTCCGATATTAGGAATGTACGAAGAATTTTTTTTAAAGTTGCTTTACGTCGCATCGACACAGATAGTCTTGTGGCGACGCTGGGACAGGAAAGGACTAGGAGTGGGAAGAAAGCGGCCGTGGCCTTAATTAATTAATTAATTAATTTGCCTGGTGCGAAAATGGGAAACCACGGAAAACCATCTTCAGGGCTGCCGACAGTGGGGTTCGACCCCACTATCTTCCGAATACTGGATACTGGCCGCACTTAAGCGACTGCAGCTATCGAGCTCGGTACAAAGAATCAGAGTCAATATTTCTGTCGTTGCGCGACCTTTTAGTAGCCTCGCCCTCTTCTAGCTCGTCATCAGGCTTACCGACCTTGCGTTTGTTTGAAAACACCTTCACGTCTATATCACTGATGAATGGGATCTGAAACAGCTGGTCTGTGTCCCTCGGAGGATACAACGACCTCCAAATACAATCACTGCAGGTCTTCGCTATAATAATAATAATAATAATAATACCGCTTTTCTCACATCTGTGGGGTCACGGGGGCGAATCCTGTCGCACAACAGGATTTGGCTCTGTTTTACGCTGGCTTCTCTTCCTGATGCCAACCCTACGTGGAGGGATAAAAATCACTATTACGTGTTTCTGTGGGTGATAGTGTGGTGTGCTGTCTGAATATAAAGAGGAGAGTGTTGGTACAACGATAAACACTGAGTCCCCGAGCCAGAAGAATTAATCAGACACGATTAAAATCCCCAACATGGCCGGGAATAGAACCCGGCACCCTCTGAATCGAAGGCTTCAACGCTGATCAATTAGCCAAAATGTCATACAATAATAATAATAATAATAATAATAATAATAATAATAATAATCATAATAATAATTTTTGCTACTTGCTTCACGTAGTACCGACACAGATAGGTCCTGTGGCGGCGATGCGATAGGAAAGGCCTAGGAGTGGGAAGGAAGCGGCCGTGGCCTTAATTAAGGTACAGCCCCAGCATTTGCCTGGTGTGAAAATGGGAAACCACGGAAAACCCATCTTCAGGGTGGCCGACAGTGGGATTCGAACCCACTGTTTTCCGGATGCAAGCGGAAAGCTGCGCGCCCCGAACAGCACGGTCAACTCGCCCGGTAATATTATTATTATTATTATTATTATTATTATTATTATTATTATTATTATTATTATTATTATTATTAATTAATATTATTATTAGTATATTGTTATTATATTAATAATAATAACAACATACATACAGTACATAAGCTACATTATCATTATAGACCGTTATGCATTTCTTTATTTTTATTTTTTTTAGTTGCTTTACGTCGAACCGACACGGATAGGTCTTATGGCGACGATGGGACAGGAAATGGATAGGAGTGGGAAGGAAGCGGCCGTGGCCTTAATTAAGGTACAGCCCCAGCATTTGCCTGGTATGAAAATGGGAAACCACGGAAAACCATTTTCAGGGCTGCCGACAGTGGGGTTCGAACCTACTGTCTCCCGAATACTGGATACTGGCCGCACTTAAGCGACTGCAGCTATCGAGCTCGGTGTTATGCATTTCAGCGTTCAGTGAAGTTCCGTCAATCAATCAATCAATCAATCAATCAATCAATCAATCAATCAACATCAATCACTATCAATCAATCAAGCACTACTGATCTGCATTTAGGGCAGTCGCCCAGGTGGCAGATTCCCTATCTGTTGTTTTCCTAGTCTTTTCTTAAATTATCGCAATGAAATTGCCACAAAGAAATGGCCACAATCTTCTATTTGCAACTAGTGCTTGTTCAATCTTACTGAACCCTTAACTTACCATTCCATCGTTGGTCGGCCACAGCTGCTTCAGCAGAGCAATATTGAACTCTTAAATCTTTGGGTCGTTGCGGGAATGTTTCGGTCACGATCTTAACCAAACGATGGGGTTCAGAAGAGAGCCTAACTACTTGAAATGAGGAGCAAATATGTGCTTACTAACTTTTATTAAATTCTTAATGGCACAAAAATTATTTTATTTATATAATCCTTGACAAAAAATTTAATTATTAATTATTACATGTTTCAAACGCAGTCACATTGCGTAGCGTTAATTCATTTATTACAATATCGAAGAGCTTTCTTCGGCGAAAATAGGAATATCATAAATAAGTGGACAGTGAAACTGAAAAAGTGAAAAGAAAACCTGAAAATTCGAGCACCTATTAATCCAAACGATAACTGAGAATTAATCCACACGATCCGTGGAAAATCTGACCTTCAGCAAGTAGAACGCCTGATTTACTCTTAATTAAGGTTATCCACCAGTCGAATACCCTTTCGGATACGGAACACCCACCGAATGAACCCTTAATCGAACCAAATTGACTATAAGTTGCCTTGGATATGTTGCGAAATATTATTGGAAAGTATGGTGTTCACTACAAGTTAATAGCAGCATTCACAATTGAAAACAAAATTCCACCATGTATTTGTCCTTTCATGACACCCTTAAGTTATAAACTAATCCCGATGCTAAACGTGCATCACCCAAACAGCTGTTCAGAAGGAACCAACAACAACACGATCTGCGAGGATCTTACGTTACGTCGTTCCGAAGGAACAAAACTGCGAAATGCAGGAAACACTTATTCATCACGCATTTAGAAGAAATGCCAAACACTGAAGTTAAATAAAAAGTGGTAAATCACTTGAAAAAATATTATTGTAAAACCGACTTTCAGGTTATGAATGGTTACGTTACGCTTAATAAAATTACAAGTCCACAGAAAAAAATCACAAACTTACTGAATTGTTTCCTACATAACAATGACTACCATCACAGATCCATCTACTTATTGTTTGTCCCAACACACTACCTACAAAGCTATCAATTGATCGAACTCGACTACGTATAAAAATGAAAGAACGACAAAGATTGAAAATAAAATAATTTACTGGCTGACGAATCGAATTCGCATTCGTAACTCAAGTCTGGCTGCATTTAGCCAGCAAACCTCTCGTCTAGCCTCCCATGGCTAACGTATACATCTCCTTATAAATATATATAACTTAAATTATACAACACTTCATAACGCACTTTTGACACGGTCGCCCTTGTGACGAGCTCGCTCCTCAAATGGCGAGTGACTTGTTCACCCTACTAAAAAGTCCAGGTGTTCCAACAGATAAGAAACCAGACACTGTAGCTCTCATCCAGACTCTAACAAATATTATACGCACGCACTGAATAAAAAGAGGAACTCAATTACTTATTCACCAAATATCTAAACCTTCAAAGTTCCTATTAGCGGCAGCTCAGAAAATTTCTATCATCTTCCATTCTAACAGTATATTTGAACCATAGCCACGAACATGTAGTAAGTTATTTGGAGACCAAATTTTCACACTTTTCTGTTGACAAGTGATGTGGGCTCCGCCGCTCCAGAAACCAGACAGACACTGAGAAATAAAAACAGACCACGCGTCACAAGGGATATGCGGGCGGAGCCCGGATCCTTTGTGCAATTTTAGCCCTTCGACCCGAAGGTCTTGAGTGCTGCTTTCGACCTGTAGGTATGTACAGAATGATTTGGGTTGGTGGTGGGACCTTAGTTGGGAATCGCATTGGTCAGAATATGACCTGGACCCCGGAGGGTCAAAAAGTGACTTAGGGGCAAGCCCTAGGTAGTCATAATTTCCCATAGTGGGGTTTGTAGATTGGAAGTCTTAGTAGGTTGGTAAGGGTTTGAATTTTGAGAGTCATAATGAGATTGGTAGGTATGCAAAAGGAGGGTGAGTGGTCACCCATCCAGGTGCTAACCGTGACCAAAGTTGCTTTACTGTGCTTATTTGCATGACATAGCGGAATGAAGAACTTGCTTGGAAAGGGAGGAGGTTGGAAGGAGGGACTGAGAGGGCTTGGCCGGGAGAATAACTTGGTGTGGTTTGATGATGGGTTTAATTTATGATTAATTGCTTGGCAGGCATGGTAGGAGTTACAGGGGTTACTTGAAGAGCAATTAGTTGTAATAGTAATTGCAGGAGGAGGAAGGGGTCTGGATTTAAAGTCTGGAGCGGGTTGGAGGGCAGGCTGAGGCCGGGAGGTGGGGGAATATTGCGGTTTAGGCGCGGGGTACTGAGAAAAATACGGAGGGGGATATCTTTTATACTCTATGAGATGACGCTACTCACACCATGGAGCTTGGTTGTGCAATATGCTAATTCCGCATCCAATAGACCGATTTTCCTGAAATTTGTTCCATAACTTCGGACAGACTTACGATTTATTTCTATGTTAATTTCATAACTTTCCCATACTCGCAACAGGCAAAATAAATTATTTCTGCCTGGGCGTTTCGCGGGTTTTCTTCATTTATCGACCTTGGCACGTGTCGGTAGTCCGCGGGTCGGACGCGGATTTGTCTCTAGGCTTAACTGCATTTATATTTACCCTGGGGGTTCTGTCTTCGCATAGGGATTAAGAATAATTTAGATTCTTTATTTCTGGACTTACTGTGTTGCCAAAATCTCTCGTTACGAAGAATTCCTTGAATTTGAAAAATTGTTGAATATTCGAAGTCCACCGAAGTGTCACGGCGTTTCACGAGTTCGTAGCTTGCTTGACGCGGGGCGCTCGCTCCCACGAGATAGCCAGACTCATGAAATGGCCGCTCACAAACAAGTAACTTTTTTTGAAATAAATATTGAGAAAATAAAAAATAAAAATTATCATCGTAGAATTATGGATTCAGTACTGCGGCAAGTGCTGCACAGTATATAGCAGTATGTACTTCAGGGAACGTCTGATGCTCTTTCAGATAACTGGCAAGACTTTCCAAAGAAATTAAGATCTTCAATGATTTTTCCAAACTTTTTGGAAGATTGCTGCCTTGGCAGTATGGGTCGTTGTGTAGGATCGGTACCAGAATATTCTAGAAGGGCCTTGTAGAATTCAACATGTGTCTTGTCATGGAGGTCAGAGCTATCTGAAAGTATCACTTCGGGAGTACTTGTATGTACTGTTATATCAGTATCAGGTGTACTGTTAACCGTTGAGTCAGACTCGGTATTTTCAAGATGTGGATAGAGTTCTTGTGTTACTTCATGTCTGATTCTACTAAGAACAGGACCCGGGATCAAATTGTTCTTGATGATTGATCTTCGTTGATCGGCAATGCGCTGTTCAGTAACTTTCATTGTTGGGTACTGATTTGTAAAGGCTATGTGTAGTTCTTGCCTATATCTTGCAATTTCAGTTTCAAGACGACTTATTCGAAGATATGCCCGCATGATGAATTCGTTCATATCATTGTTCCATTTAATGCGATTTTTGGGCTTACTGATACGAGAGGTCGTACTTGGCACAAAAGCACTCGCACCAGGTGCGGTATGATAATCAGGTTCTTGTGTTCCGCCATGATCGTCTTGAGCTACTGTAGCTTGTGAGGGTGACCCGATGGGAGGCCAGCAGCTTACGCTCCCACCACCACCGGCTCGCATGCTGTCATCGCTAGCGGTGGCTCCAGAGATGCCCTGGCGTACCCCGGGCAGCGGCATTTTCCGAGGCACAGTTTTAGATATCTTCATAGTTGATTTTTGCTTTTTATAACCTACAACCAAGTAATGTGATGTTCAGCCGCTCCATTGGAGACAGACGCTGACCACTTTGCCGCTTGCTGCAAGTCAGACGCAAAGTGGATTTGGGTCGGTTCTTCCACCCTCTCTGCCATTGGGATATGTCCTCTTCTGCCGTTGAAGCCGTTGACCATTTTTCTTGACACCTCAGTTGATCCGCGGGTGCTTATTTGGCCAAGTCTTATTCGCACCTGTCCTGCATATCTACAGGAGCTTCCCCTATCAGCCACTGGGACGCGCCGTGTCGGGGTTGAGGGCCCCCACCCCAGTGTCTTACGCAGGGTTATGCCTAGCTCTTACTAAATTCAGAACTAAACCCCCACGCAAGCTGACCAGGCACGGTTATTATTATTATTATTATTATTATTATTATTATTATTATTATTATTATTATTATTATTATTATTATTATTATTATTATTATTATTATATACAATTCGCTGGGGCCATCAAGGACCACGTTAAGTCTTGTTGCATTTGACACTGAACTTGGCCTTCTTTAGAGCACAAATTTCCCTCATTCTTTGTGAGTGGGCCTGCTTACGCTCCTCTGTCCAAGGGGCACCGTGTCTTCTCTTCGGTTGCTCGTCTCGGTTTAGCCCGTTCGTCAATATTTTCTTGCGGAAGAGATCTCTGTTAAGGGCGTCCTCAACTGAGACATGTAGCATTTGCAGGTCTTCTTTGGTATTTCTAAACCAGGGAATTGTGGTTTTGGGGTTTGAATCAAAAAAGTGAAATATTTCTTTAGTTAACTTTCTTTCGTCCATTTTTTCAGATGACCGTAAAATCGTGCCCGTCTTTTTCTGATTGTGTCGGTAATTTTCTCTATTTTGCTGTAGACTTCCTTGTTGGATCTCTTTTGATGGATTCCATTTCTGTACTTTGATCCCAAGATTCCTCTCACAATTTTGCGTTCTCTTTTCTCCAGTTCTTCAAGGAGTCCTTTGTTGGCATTTAGAGACAGGGTTTCGGCTGCATATAGAACTACTGGCTTCAGAACTGTTTCATAGTGACGTATCTTGGTGTTTTGGGAAAGGCATTTTTTGTTGTAGATTGTGCGGGATGTTTGGTAGGCTATTTCCAGTTTGCGTACTCGCTCCTGAAGTGCTTCTTTGTCCAGTCCATTTTTCATGACGATCTCACCCAGGTATTTTGAATTTGTCTACTCGGGTGATGTCCCCGTATTTTGTATGGAGTTTTGGTGGAGCCTCTTTGATGTTAGTCATTACTTCTGTTTTCTCAAACGATATCTGCAAACCAGTTTGTTCGGCAATTTCCTTTAAAATTTCAACTTGAGCTCTAGCGGTTTCCATGTCGTTTGAGAGAACAGCAATATCATCGGCAAATGCTAAGCAGTCTGTTGCGATCCCCTTGGATTTGGTTCCTATTCTCAATGGACTGTAGTTGGTTTCCTGTAATCTCACCCGCCAGGTTCTGATGATCTTTTCAAGAACACAGTTGAAGAGTATCGGGGATAGCCCATCACCTTGTCGGACTCCTGTTTTGATGTCAAAGGAATGCGAGAGACATCCGTGGAACTTCACCTTGGATTTTGTATCGGTCAGGGTGGCTCTAATGAATGCCAGCAGTTTCAAATCAACTCCAAATTCATTTAAGATGTTTAGCAGGACCTCCCGGTCAATGGAGTCGTACGCTTTCTTAAAGTCCACAAAGACAGATACATACTACTTGGACCTTAGTGTACAATATCTGATGATCGTTTTGAGATTTTGGATCTGTTCAGCTGTTGAGCGACCTTTTCTGAACCCTCCTTGGTATTCGCCTATTTGATGTTCGACTTGTGCTTCCAAACGCTCCAGGATGGCAAGTGATAGTATTTTGTAAGTCACGGGTAGCAAAGATATTCCTCTGCAGTTGTTGATGTTCTTCATGCTGCCTTTTTTGTGTAATGGATGTATCAAAGCTATTTTCCAATCTTCGGGTAGGGTCTCCTTGTTCCAAATTTCTTCTATTTGCTTTTGCAAGATATCAAGTGATTCCTCTGGGGCATATTTCCATAGTTCTGCTACTACTGAGTCTTCCCCCGGCGCTTTGTTATTTTTGAGACGGGCAATGTGGCGCTTCATTTCATCTCTGTCGGGTGGTCTGGAATCTGGGTACCTGAGTAAGGGTTCCTTGGTCTCAATGGCGCTTTGCGGTTTAGAGCAGTTAAGTAAATTCTTGAAGTAATCTGCCAGAATGCTGCAATTTTCTTCATTTGACGTCGCCAGTGTGCCGTCCTTTCGCTCAAAGCATAGAGATGGTGGTTTATAGCCAGCGAGTTTGCGTTTGAAGGCTCTGTAGTACTCTCAGCTTTCATTCTTCCTAAAGTTTTGTTCTATATTTTCAATGAGAGATTTTTCGGATTTACGTTTCTCAGTTCTGAACACCCTAGCTGCTTGGGCACGTTGGGTTTTGTAGGTTTCCCAATCATTTTCTGATTTCGTAGAGTAGTACTGTTTCCACGCATTGAGTCTTTCTTGGAGGACTGATTCGCAGGTACCATTCCACCAGGCATGCTTTTTGCTTCTCTTGATTTCTGCAACGTCTTTGGCGGCCTCAACAAGGAGACTTTTGGCGTTGTTAAAGTCACAGTCATTTGGTCTAGCCTTCTCCTGGAACTCCTCAACCCTTTGCCGAAGTTTATCATTGTCGAAGCGTGTGATCTGTTTGGTTGTCTTCCTTGTGTTTGCGGGAATTGGTTTGAATTTGATAAGAGACATATAATGATCTGAGGCCACATTGATGCCTTTCTTTACCTTGACATTCATAATCTCAGGGCTGTTTCTCCTGGAGATTGCAACATTTTCAATTTGGAACTCTCCGAAAGCTTGGACGGGAGAACGCCAAGTCATTTGCTTTCTGGGTAGATGGCGAAAGTGGGTCGACATAACCTGCAGGTTGTGATTTTCGCAAATGGACACCAGTCTTTTGCCGTTGGGATTATTATTATTATTATTATTATTATTATTATTATTATTATTATTATTATTATTATTATTCCACCATCGGCAACCCAGAAAACGTTTTTCGATTATATCTATTCTCACACCAAGCAAATGCTGGGACCGTACCTTAATTAAGGCGACGCCCACTAACATCTTAATGCTTGTCCTTCCTTGTGTTAGGGCGACGTCAAACTACTAGCAAAAATGTCCGAGGATTAAGCGCAATTTAAAGGTTAAAGAACAGTAAGTTTCACACTATGTAGAAGAGCGATGCCGAGTCCTGGTTGGATTCCAAACATTTCCACGAAACCACGCGTTTCCGAATTCAGAGCTTTTCAAAACGCCAACAGAACTTCACGCTCCACAAAGCTATTTTACTGACACGTACAGTATAACAATACATCAAAATATTAGGATTTCATCCTGGCCAGAGAGTAGGGAGGGGAATGGAAGCTTGTAAGTAATAATAGTACAGTAGTTAGGGTTTCAATTCTTTTGTTCGTTCATAATGGTAGCAAAAATAATATACGGTACCTTGTGAATTCGTGGTCATCTTTATATATAAAACAAGTATTTTGTCTGTATATTGCTCAGAATTTAAAAATGATGATATTTCTGTATCCGTCGTGTCCACAGTAACAAGCATATGCACTTTTTTTTAATTTTCCGCAGTTTCTGTCTCTGTCTTAATTCTTAATGTTATTTGCTTTACGTCCCACTAACTACTTTTTAAGGTCTTCGGAGGCGCCGAGGTGCCGGAATTTAGTCCCGCAGGAGTTCTTTTACGTGCCAGTAAATCTACCGACACGGGGCTGTCGTATTTGAGCACCTTCAAATACCACCGGACTGAGCCAGGATCGAACCTGCCAAGTTGGGGTTAGGAGGCCAGCGCCTTAACCGTCTGAGCCACTCAGCCCGGCCTGTCTCTGTCTGTCCGTCTATATATATGTATAGACATCACGAGAAAACGGCTTAGGAGAATTTGATGAAAATCGGTATTCAAAGTCGGGGAATAAGTCGCTACAAACCAGGCTATATATAAATGTATTCACGCTGAGGGAAATGGTAGTTTAAGGGATGGCCTAAAATGTAATTCTCAAATTTTTACGTTAATAGTAGTCCTATCGTAATGAAAATCGGTATGCGAAATTGAGGAATAAGTCGCTACAATCTAGGTCATAAATAATTGTATTCACGATGAGAGAAATGGTAGTTTAGGGGAAGGCCTAAAATGTAATTCTCAAATATTTATGTTATTAGTGGTCATATAGATAAACACTACATAACTAGAGTTATCTAGTATTGAATTTCCGATCATTTATGTCTTATACATTTTTACCGTACTGGCTCTGATCACAGAGATATTCATGAATTTGGATTTTTGTTACTGAGTCCATATCAACGTTGAGTCAGGAGAAAATGGGTAAACAGAATTTAATGAAAACCGGTATGTGAAGTCGGAAAATAAGGAGCTACAGTTTACGCTATAAATATTTTGTTAAGACGCCGTAATATCACAGAGTCGAAAGAAAACTAAATGTGAAAGCCTTATGGAAAACTCATAAAATGTATCAACAATAACATTACCTTTACCATTGTCTGTTGTGATGTGCTTTGGGTCTTCAGTTGCCACTCATCTCCGATAGATAGGATTACTACTGCGTATCGAGTATTTTTTTAAATTTACTTTTCGTCGCAACGGCAGAGATAGGTCTTATGACGACGATGGAGTAGGAAAGGCCTAGGAGTGTGAAGGAAGCGGCTTTGGCCATAATATATATATATATATATGTGTGTGTGTGTGTGTGTGTGTGTGTGTGTGTGTTTTTTACTATTTGCTTTACGTCGCAGTCGCACCGACACAGATATGTCTTACGGCGACGATGGGATAGGAAAGCCTTAGGAATTGGAAGGAAGCGGCTGTGGCCTTAGTTAAGGTACAGCCCCGGCATTTGCCTGGTGTGAAAATGAGAAACCACGTAAAACCATCTTCAGGGCTGCCGACAGTGGGCTCGAACCCATTATCTCCCGATTACTGGATACTGCCCACACTTATGCGACTGCAGCTCTCGAGCTTGGCCTTTATTAAGGTACATTCCCAGCATTTGCCTGGTGTGAAAATGGGGAAACCACGTAATATCGTCTTCAGGGCTGCCGACAGTGGGGTTCGAATCCACTATCTCCCGGATGCAAGCTCACAGCTGCGTGCCCCTAATCACACGACCAACTCACCCGGTCGTACCGAGTGTAACATCCTACCTGAATATTGGCGGAAAATAGCTGGGGAGTTAGATAAATTTTTTCTTTAGCATGGCATTCCTCTGGTTCATAAATTTCCTGATACTACTGGTACGTAAGACACTGGTTCATCATAGCACTCGAGCTATTCAATCCCTACTCTGAGGCACTGATTGGAATGAGCAGAGTGCATTTTTAACGGAATAATGGCAGAGGAGCGTTCACGGCTGTCTGCGGCGTGGTCATTCCAGCTCTGGAACTTTGGACTCTTAGAAAGGTACCGTGGCATTGTTCGTTAAAACTAAGAAAATGTGCGGTTTTTCATATGATCGAGTATTTTATATGATAACATTGCTTTTAATCGCGACAATCCAACTGACGTTTTTGTAATCACCTATGTTAACTTTTAGAAAAACCACAAAGAAGATCATTGAAGAGGTAGTTGAGATGATGGGATGCCAAGGTTATGGAGAGATGAAAAGGATCGCAGAGAAAAGAGATCAATGGTAGCAGCGACAAGGCGAAGCCTTTAGATAATGATGATGATGATTCTTTCTGAAAATCCCGTAACGAAGCACAGGTACATCAGCTAGTCTACATATAAACATATTGCATGCTGTTAGTACAGACTCTTATTTACGAAACTGTCGGATTCCTGTTCTGAATCACACATTTTCTCATGCTGTCGACAGCTTATGTAGTAACTCCAGGCGTCCACATATGTTTTGATGTCTTAATTGACTATCCTACAAATTTGTATTGCAATAGATGCCTTCGATACAGCACGTTCCACTTAAAACTGCAGCATCGACTTGTTACTGTTTCAATTAATTGATCACCACTGATCTGCTTTTTTTTTTTTTTTTTTTTTTTTTTTTTTTTTTTTTTTTTTTGCTAGTTGTTTTACGTCGCACCGACACAGATAGGTCTTACGGCGACGATGGGACAAGAAGGGGCTAGGAGTGGGAAGGAAGCGGCCGTGGTCTTAATTAAGGTACAGCCCCAGCATTTGCCTGGTGTGAAAATGGGAAACCACGGAAAACCATTTTCAGGGCTGCCGACAGTGGGGTTCGAACCTACTATCTCCCGAATACTGGATCTGCATTTAGAGACATCATGCAGGTGGCAGATATCCTATTAGTTGTTCATCTATTTTTTTTATTGAATTTGTTTCAAAGAACTTCGACATTTAACGAATAAATCCCTTGGTAAATTATTTCAGTCCTTACATCCTCTTCCTGTAAATGAATTTTTGCCCCAATTTGTCTTCTTCAGTTCGAACTTCATGTACTTAAAAATAATAACCATTTAGGTGCCGATTACCTAGATGTTCGGCCTCTTAAAGCAACAATCATCATCACCATAATCATCATCATCATTATCATCATAATTATCATCCGTTTTAAAAATCAATTTAAACTTATTCGTCTACTTAATGTCATTCCACGCCATCACTCCACTGACAGCTTGGAACATACTGCTTAATTGAACAGCTTGTCCCCTTACTCCCAGGTCCTCTCAGCCCAAAGTTTACAACTCTTTTGTCGAGAACAAATAGTGCTGCTTTCCTTTGGATCTTGTCCAGTTCTCCCATCAAGTGGTCCTGGTGTGAATCGCATACACTGGAATCATACTGTAAATGGGGCCTTACCAAAGACTCCTTCACGTCCTTACTACAACCCCTAAATACCCTCATAACCACACGAAGAGATCTGTAATCTTTATTTAAAACCTTGTTGATGAATTAATGGCGTGTGCTCTCAGAAGAGGTCCTGTGCAGGTCTTTCGAGCTGACGCCGTGCAGGCAACTTGTGAGGATGAGGCCACACCTATGATGAATTATAATGCTGAAGACGGCACACACACTCAGCACCCCGCCATTGAAATTAACCAATGAAGGTTAAAATCCCCGGTCTGATCAGGAATCGAACCTGGAACCGCCCTGGGCCAAAGACCAGCACGCTAGGCATTTAGCCATGAAGCCGGACAAGTTCATTAATGTGATTCCCTGAATGAAATATTTCCCTATATTAACTCCTACCTACTTACAATGATCCCCGTCAATTACATTCACATGAATGGCAATTGGAGTGGACCAACTCACCTCCAGATGAATGGCAGACCCTCTTTAGTCGCCAACACCTACCACCTGGTTTTAATTTCCCCAGAAGAACTTGGGTTCTTCTCAACAGAGTCCGTACCAATCATGGACGATGTGGGTCATTGTTGCATATGTGGGGTATGCGCTCCTCCCCTGAGTGTGACTGTGGTGAGAAGAAACAGACCATCCGTCATAAATTGTCACCGAATGTCCTAGGATGTCATACTCCGGTCAGCTGAAGGAGTTTGTGTGTGCTTCTGACGGGGTTGTACAATGGTTGGACAGCTTGGATTTAAGTTTGTGAACTGTTTTAGAGATTGGTTGATTGTTTAAGGTGTTATATTGTTTGTTATATTTTTGAATATTTGTATGTAGAGTTATGTACTAGCCATAAGCTAAATAAATAATAATCAATACCGTAATTAATATAGAGAGGATTTTTCTTCTTCGTAAAACTTACAACCTGACTTTTCACCCCATTTACCATCTCCAGAAGATCTGTAGAACTTACTGAATGGTATGGACAGAGTCTTTAGAAAGGAATACAAGATGAAAATAAAGAAAACCAAAGTAATGGAGTGTAGTCGAACAAAGTAGGTGATGAAGGAAATAATAGATTAGGAAGTTAAGTCTTAAAGGAAGTAGATGCATATTCTTACTTGGGTAGTAAAATGACTAACGACGGCAGAAGTAAGGACATGAAAGGCAGACTAGCATAAAAAAGGAAGGCCTTCCTTAAGAAAAATGTTCTCACTTCGAACAGTGACATAGGAATTAGATAAATGATTTTGAAGACTTTCCTTTGGAGCGTGGCACTGTATGCAAGTGAAACATGGACGATAACTTGTTCAGAAACAAGGAGAAGGAAGCTTTTGAAATGTGGTGTTGCAGACGAATGCTGAAGGTGACATGGGTAGACGAATCAGAAGGGGTACTGTGTCGATTTGATGAGAGGAGAATCATTTGGAGAAATTTGACCAGAAGAAGGGATAGAATGATAGGACACATCTTAAGACACCCAGGACTTGTTCAGTTAATTTTTTAGGAAAGTGTAGGTGGTAAGAACGGTATGGGTAGACCAATGTATGAATATGACAAGCAGAGTAGAGCAGATGAAGGACGTAGTAGTTACGTAGAAATGAAAATATTAGCACAGGCTAGGGTGGAATGGAGGGAGGGCTGCATCAATCCAGTCTATGTACTGATGACTCAGACAACAACACCATAATAAACTCCCACACTCCAGTAAACCTAATGCAGGAACAAGGATCCTCGTTTCTTGAACAAAATGTTATATGCATGTTGTTTATGATTTCAATATATATTATCGCGCTGTGTTGAATGCAGAATCCAATTCATCTTACGAGAGAAAGCTCCTCTGTGTTTGTCAACATGTAACATTCATTACTCAACGCTCACTGTTGTACAACATTCCGCAATCAGGACAATTGATAAGAATAATGTGCTGGTAGTTGTAGTTCTTTAGAATCTAGGCCACATTCTATTAAAACTTCTCACCAGGTAACAAATTCTGAATTTATTAATTACCTGAGAGAGAGAGAGAGAGAGAAAGATTTCAAGAAGAGAAGTACTATGCTGCCTTAATAAAAAAATACTTAATTGCAGTAAAATCCTTTTGTTGTTATGTAAACATCATTTTGTCTGATTATTAGGCATATTATTATTAATAATAATAATAATAATAATAATAATAATAATAATAATAATAATAATAATAATAATAATAATAATAATGAAAATCCACAGCCTATTTTCAGTCATTCGACCGTGTCAGGAATGGAATGAATTAAGCGGCAAGGGTAGGAATTGTGCCGGCTGCCGAAGCCTGTCACACTCCTATGGGGCAATGATTAATGGCCCACAGATGAAATGAAAAGATATTGGAGAGTGTTGCTGGAATGAAACAGGACCGGGAAAACCATAACACCCGAAGAAAACCTTTACCGCCTCCGCTTTGTACAGCACAATTCTCACATGGAGTGACCGGTATTTGAACCAACCCAGCGGTGAGAGGCTGGCGCGCTGCCAACTGAGCCACTATAATAATAATAATAGTAATAATAATAATCATATAAATAAAGTTGTAGGGGGTCCGCTGTCTGTAATTTCGTTTGTTTTGTCAATTTTTTCAGATATTTATCCGTTTTAGGTCAATTCAATACCGAATCGGTGGTTTTATTTTTCGTGTCTGTTTGGCTGTTTATTCCACATCACGGCTGGATAGATCTCGACCAAACGTCATATTTAGTGTGTACATATCCCGGGGAAGGTTTCGGAAAGCATGTCATTTTAAAATCTTTGAATAGACTGGGTGTTTATAGGAAAACCCCAATTGTTTTCCTTCATCTTCTCTTATACTACTATCTTTCTGTAAACGCCGTGGACTGTATGTGAAACGTTTCTTCATTATAAATAACTTTTGTTATGTTCATAATTGACCTTAGTCTTCAAATGACGGAGAAAATTACTATTTTCTGCGGGTATCATGCTCTGCATTGAGTGGCCGACAGACCGACAACGAACCTACAGGTTACCATGGCAACGTCTCTGACTGCTTGCCAGCAGGGAAGTAACGTATTTCCATTTTCGTCATCATTCCTGTAAATTCGTGGTTGTTGCTTGGGTAGAAACCAAGAGAGACGTCAATCGGCCATTCTGCGGGATGTTGGTGGAATATCGTTGGAGGTTGTAACCGTCCCTGAATAGCTTAAGTAATAACACCATTAGTCATCTTCTTATCTGTTAACCTAAGAATCCCTGCGTCTAAATTTCTTCTCTGTTACCGCTTTCTTATATCCTTAACTCATATCAGCATAATTTATTGAGGGGCATTTGATTTTCCAATACATTCACTTGGTATTTACATATTATTGTCCTATCCGGCTGCCCTCAGTTATAAACCTATTTTCTATTCATTTAAACTTTATTAACTGTATTATTTTCTTCCTTAATTACTCCGTACATATGCGAATGCTAATCCCGAAGCCTGGACGCTCTTTCCTTTCATGAAATATTCTAAGCTATGCAAATGTATACAGTTTGGTTCCGGAAAATATCGGAATATGGATGCAATTTTAACAACGGTACAGACCTTTGTTTCGGGATAATTGGTGGCTAAACGGTAAGTCGTATCACAAAACAGAAAGCACAATCGCATTTCATCTTGGAGAAATCTACAACTTTGGTCCTATGTCTTTCTGTCGTATTTCTATCCCTTATACGTTAAATACAGCTGTAGTTCTCGATTTCAAGTTAATTTTGTAGGCCTATTTCTTACACGTTTATGTTATCGTTTCGCACACTTTGGGAAAGATAGAATGATGACATTCGGCACGCACGTTGACATGACCAGTTGCCATATGATAGCCAAATTTTATGATTCTAGCTGTCACATGAGTATCAAAAATATAAAGTGGTATGTAAAAACTGTACAAAATTTCACCCCATTCAATGACTCTAACTCAGTCTAACCCATAAATATACGAGGTACGAGAAGATGTTATAGGACCAACCATGTAAAGCACTGAAAGGGGCGTCTGACTGTGAAGTGTGTTTGTAGGTATGTCGTACAGTTTCAAAGCAGTAACTTTGCAAATAAAAGTCTGCACTTCTAGACGTGTCCATGCTTATCTATATAAATGAAGTTGTAGAGGGTCCGCTGTCTGTAATTTTATTTGTTTTGCCAATTTTTCAGACATATATCCGTTTTAGGTCAACTCAATACCGAATCGGTGGTTTTTATTTTTCTTGTCTGTTTTTCCGTTTGTCTGTCTGTTCCAACATCACGGCCAAACGGCTGGATACATCTCGACCAATCGTCATATTTAGTGTGTACACATCCCTGCGAAGGGTTTGATATGCATATCATAGTAAAATCTTTGAATAGACTGAGTGTCCTACTATTGTCTTTCTGTAAACGCCGTGGACTGTATGTTAAACGTCTCTTCATTTCAAAAAACTTGTTATGTTCATAATTGACCTTAGTCTTCAGATGACGGAGAAAATTACTATTTTCTGCTGGTATCATGCTCTGGATTGAGTGACCGACAGACCGACAACGAACCTACAGGTTACCATGGCAACGACTCTGACGTCTCTGACTGCCCGGAAAATATCGGAATATGGATGCAATTTTAACGACGCTGCAGACTTTCGTTTTGGGATACTTGGTGGCTAAACGGTAAGTCGTATCACAAAACAGAAAGCACATTCGCCTTTCATTTTGGAGAGATCTACAACTTTGGTCCTATGACTTTTGGTCGTATTTCTATCCCTTACACGTTAAATAGAGCTGTAGTTCTCCATTTCAAGTTAATTTTGTACTTTATACACGTATATTTTATCGTGACAATCATGGCATTGGGCACGCACATGGATATGACCAGTGGCCATATGTTCGCCAAATGTTATGATTCCAGTGTCACATGGGTATCAGAAATATAAAGTAGTATGTGAAAACTGCACAAAATTTCACCCCAGTCAATGACTAAACTGAACTAACCCATAAATATAGGAGATACGAGAAAATGTCATAGCAACAACCATGTAGAACACTGAACAAGGCGTCTCATGGTGAAGTCCGATTGTAGATGCAATTTAATGTAATCTTACTCACTGCCTTTACATTAATTTACGGAGAAATCCGTTTACAATGTAGAATACCGTAGCGAAGCACGGGTACACTTGCTAGTAATAATAATAATAATAATAATAATAATAATAATAATAATAGTCTTCTTCAACCACTTTTCCCATACCTGTGGTGTCGCGGGTTAAAACGTGTGTCGCACGTGCGATTTGGCTCCGTTTTGCTGTCGGATGCCCTTCTTGACGCCAACCCTATGTGAAGGGATGTAATCACTATTGCATGTTTCTGTGGTGGTTGGTAGTGTGGTGTGTTATGTTGTGTGAATATGAAGAGAAGAGTGTTGGGAGAAACACAAACACTCAGTCCCTGAGCCAGAAGAATTAATCAAACGCGATTAAAATCCCCGGCCTGGCAGGGAATCGAACCCGGAACCCTCTGTACCGAAGGCCTCAACGCTGACCATACACTACTACAATGTTACATATTCTAGGACGAACGTGTATCTTACTCTTACTTCTTTTAGTTACCGGTAATGCTTTTTATTTCCTCTTGCCATATATATTTTAAAATACAAATGAAGGATTGCTATTCTTGCTGCTGTAATCCACTCTTTATTTAATAGTTTAACAGTTGTATAGAGTCCGCCTCTGTGATGTAGTGGTTAGTGTGATTAGCGGCCACCCGAGCCACGGCGCGCTGTAAGGCCTGTTCTATATTCAGTTTCCACGTTAAACCACGGTCCATTGTCAGACCTAGATACTTAATTTTATTAGACCAAGACAGTGGGACATTGTTGATTGTTAGATGGCTAAGTCTGGAAAGGCGCTTGGTGAAAACAATTGCCTGCGTTTTAGCAGGATTAATTTTCACCTTGTTCCTTATGCATCACTTCCAGAACCGTGATATCCAGTTTTGTAGCTCCCGGACGGCATAGTCATTTCTCCGCTGAGGTATACATGGCTATGTCGTCAGCTACTGCTGAACTTCTACCCCTTTGAGGGTGGGAAGATCGTTCACATATAGGCCGTATAAAATTGGGGTATTCCAGCTCGGAGGGCCCTAGGAGTCGATGGAAACAGATGAGTAGAGGGACATAGGTTTCGTCCCGGGACTCTCATGTACTCGCTCTCAACAAAAACATAGTAGTAGAGAACTAGCAATGGTGCTTCACGCTACTGCAATTTCGTTTGTGATTTTTTCTTCCTTGTCGAACAAGTCGTGTGTCAAACCCTTCGAGCGAGCTCCATAGCACCCATTGTTGATAGCGCGCCCATCAGCATGAGAATAAAATATTGCAAGTATTGCAACGAAGATTTCCATAACTGGGGAAGTCTGTGAAGTCTGCCAGTTGTTCCGATCTTCAGCTTCTGCGCGCGACACAGTTACATGCATCAAGTTAAGGAAACCTTACTCAATCCCAACACGGAGCAACCGACCCAGCTGGCAGTAGGAGATGCACTACATGCTGACGTACGTAAAGACATTTGGAATACGACTACGATCAGTAAGGGCCGACTGCAGAAACGATGACTAGCTTTAAGTGTTAGACAACGTTTACCTAAACAACGTCTAAGTCGAGCACGATCTTCCATTGCATAAACAATGTTCATCCGGTGTTTAGCTAGACGTCGTATAAAGTTTCCATATTGGTTAGAATTTAATATCTTCCATGCAACTCTTTGCTTGTCGCAACCAATGAATGCGTACACCAAACGTTAGTCCACTGTCGTTTCCCTACACATCACTTATTCTCTTTGCTATACGTTACTCAAATATGGCTAAGCATAAGCATGACTTGCCCACAGGTAAGAGTATCGCTTTCGGTGGAAATAAAATCTCATAATTTTATCAACACCAAAGGGACACGCCAACGTACGAGGAAGCGTAGCTTTGATTATAGCGTTGTTACGGTGAGTGTAATCTAAATAGCGTCTGCGAAGGGAAGATGAAACTATATTACTGTGTAACCGAATGAGTTGTACGGGACATATAGATGTAGTTTGCATTTTAGAGATCATACGGTGGAAACGCACCGTTGGCAGCCTTGAAGATTGTTTCCCATAGTTTCCCCATTTTTACATCAGGCAAATACTGGGGCTATTACTATGGCCACAGTTCTTCCTTCCCAGTCCTTTTCTTTCCCTGTCTTATAGCTGCGAAAACTTACCTGAAGTATCGCAACGATTACCCACAAAAAACCCACCCACACCCACAACCTACTTTATGGTGTCACCAGTGAATGTAATAACTGAATCCCTCCCGGTTGATATATGTGACAGCCCTCTGACGATCGGGTGATATGGATTTACAGTAGTCGAAGTGACACATAACTCCGGGGAAATTATGCCAAATATAAAATACATAGGTTTCCAATAATTGAAGTCAAGTTGACAGTTACCGGACTGTCCCTTGTGACATACGATTCATGGTACATAACCTCTTTATTGCAATTCACTCCTCAAATTTGAGATTAAACAGTGTTCTCGGCAGTATTTAAACATGGCCGGTTGAGCACCGGTTTTAGACAGTGTCTAAGTGATAAAAATCGTCTTTGGAATGCGGAAGCCATACTTAGATATTGTTTAAACGTAAACATCGTCTAAATACCGTTTCTGCAATCGGCCCTAAGAGTTTTTTCTTGAATTGGAATTTGATGTGTGTGATGTTCTTTTCTACACGTTTAACACCATAGCCGGGCGGGAGGGAGAGGGAGAGAGGGTTGTGATTAGCTCATTGACTATACCGAACACAGAATAACTTTGAACATGAGTGAGGAGCCAGATTTGCTCGCTCGCCCACGCCAGCCAATAGACTAGCGCGTTGTTGCCTAGATAATAAAATATAATTAAGCCAAGGATGAGACTAAGACAAGTCGATGTTCTAGCCCATACCAGAAAATATAGCCTAGTGCTAGTAAAGACAACTATGATTACTGTAAAACAATAAACATCACCGTCATCACAACTCATTTGGTATTATTATTATTATTATTATTATTATTATTATTATTATTATTATTATTATTATTATTATGAAATGAAAAATAAAATGGCGTATGGCTTTCAATGCCGGGAGTGTCTGAGGACACGTTCGGCTCGCCAGGTGCATGTCTTTCGATTTGACTCCCGCAGGCGACCTGCGCATCGTGATGAGGATGGAATGATGATGAAGACAACACATACAACCAGCCCCCGTGGCAGAGAAATTAACCAATGATGGTTAAAATTCCTCACCCTGCCGGGAATAGAACCCGGGATCCCTGTGACCTAAGGTCAGCACGCTAAACATTAATCCATGGAGAATTATTATTTGCATATTAAAAAGTCTACAAAAAGCACATTTGTCCAGTCCGTCGGGCCGTTCTCCTGGACAGATTTGTTTAACTATTTGTGTATTCTCTCCGGAATTACGTGCCGGTGAATCATCGGACACTGATAGGTCACTAAGTTCAGTCAACCTTGAGTAATCCTAAAATCGAATCACTAAATGACCACTTCAATAACTGCCGGCGAAGATTTGCCCTAGCCCGCAATACATTCTGTACTTAGCGGGTTGCATACAATTAAGGAGCAATATCCTGACGTAAAGCTACCAGCGATGCTAAACGATTAAAAATGGCAGGCGTCGATAGTCAAACCTGCAATTTCAACCAAACTTGTACATAATATATGATGTAATACTATCTGGAGTGAAATACTGTGGGGATAAGTGCAGTGGGAAGGGGAGTGACATGCAAAAATAATCGAATACGACCTGTATTAGTTATGAATCCATAGATTTCTAGCTCGCTGAGATGGACGGTGATATTCCAGATGCCGGTTATGTCTCGATAGGCATTGGGAGTGAAAAGGGGTTAAGGGGGCAGAGTCAGCTTAACACGTGGAAAAAAGGCCAATATTATTTCGATTGTTATATATGCTACAAACGTTGTTGACAAATGCTGCACATATCCCACACGCTTCCTAGCAATCAGAAGCAATTTCAATAATGTCAACATTCTAATTATAACATTTTTAAATAACATGTTCAATATTTCTCGCCTTTTTAACAATATATCAAGGTTTCCTTAATAACTCTCTTACTGTTTCACGGATAATTACGTCCGACTCGTTGGCTGAACGGTCAGCGTACTGGCCTTCGGTTCAGAAGGTCCCGGGTTCGATTCCCGGCCGGGTCGGGGATTTTAACCTTAATTGGTTAATTTCCAATGGCACGGGGGCTGGGTGTATGTGTTGTCTTCATCATCATTTCATCCTCATCACGACGCGCAGGTCGCCTACGGGAGTCAAATAGAAAGACCTGCACCTGGCGAGTCGAACCCGTCCTGGGATATCCCGGCACTAAAAACCATACGACATTTCATTTCATTACGGATAATTACGATTTTTTCAGGATTTCCTCCTATAGTGTTGTACTACAATCTGTACCTCATTCAGATCAATAGGATTTATACAACATATTTATTTACAAAACTATTAATATTTTCAGGTGCTTGGAATGAAAACTCGGAAAAAATATCAAATCACAGTCGATGTTAATGACTGAGGTTCATTTTGTAGGTGGAGGTTTGATACACACTTAAAAAAAAAGAAACGTACGAAAATTCTTATAAACTTGGAATTTATAAGGGAAACAGTGATATATTGTTAAAAAAGGCGGGAAATTTTGAACATTTTATTTTAAAATATTATAACTATTAGAATTTTGACTTTATTGAAGTTGCTTTTGGTTGCCAGGAAGCATGCCAATACTGGGATATGTGCAGCAGTTGTAGCGTATTTAACAATCGAATTAATATTAACCTTTTTTCCCTTTGTTAAGCTGGGTCTCCCCCCTTAAAAAAGAAAATGTTCAAAATGTCCGAGATTATGGACGTATGCTGCAGCATAGCTCTCAACCAAACTTAGTACACTTATGACGTACTATCTAGAGAAAAATAGTCTGGGGTAAGACACCTTTCGAACCCCTACGGTTGGGCGTTGAGAGGGAGGATAATCTAAAACTAACAATATTAGGTCAAATCCATACTTTTCGGTGTATCTGAAATGAATACTGACATTCCGGATACCGTTTAAGGAGTGAAAGAATAAAATGTTAAAAATGACCGAGATAATTTTTTTTTTTTTTTTGCTATTGGCTTTACGTCGCACCGACACAGATATGTCTTATGGCGACGATGGGACAGGAAAGGGCTAGGACTGGGAAGGAAGCGGCCGTGGCCTTAATTAAGGTACACCCTTAGCATTTGCCTGGTATGAAAATGGGAAACCACGGAAAACCATCTTCAGGGCTGCCGACAGTGGGATTCGAACCTACTATCTCCCGAATACTGGATACTGGCCGCACTTAAGCGACTGCAGCTATCGAGCTCGGTATGACCGAGATTATGGATATATGTGCGTGCGCGTACTTTCCAAAATAGCTCTCAACCAAACTTGGTACACACATGACTTACTATCTGGATAAGTATACTGTAGGGCTAAAACAACAATTGGAGTTAGGAGGAAGTGGCATGAAAAAAACTATCGAAAACGGGTGAACGAGATGAATTGTGACAATGTGGATGCCGATTAACTCCCGAGTTCAGCCGCCATCGGCATGGGGGTTTAGAAGCACTGAACAAGAAAATGTCCAAAATGTCCGAAGTTAGTGTTGAATCCACAGTTCTCGGTTGCGCTAGACTAACTGGTGACAGTTCCAATGACAGCTGCATTCCTGTACATCATATCTACAGCGCGGCGCTTAAATACATACAATTGTCACGTATTTTTTTTATTTGTCTGTAAGTATCATCTGCTTCCCAGACAATATGGGCTGCAACAAGGAAAAACTTCCACGCGAAACAAAAATAATCTAAAACTAACACTTTAAATCAAACTCACAACAACAATAACTCTAAAGCTACAAAATAGTTCCTAAAATTTCAATCAATGTCACAATAAAGAAATCTACAAAGAAATCGCTTGATACATAATTAACAAGTAATAGCAAAGCTAAGCAAAACTCATTTCCGCTCAGGCCATGGAGGCTTCCATTATCCGTAACCTCGGTAGAGTGGTTAGCTCTACACCTGGCCGCCTTTGCCCCCAGGAGTTAACCTGGTACTCATTTTTGGTGTAGGCTGAATGAACCTCAGCGCCATGTGCACCTCCGGAAGTGGAAACCTCGTTTCTTAAATTTTACAGCCTCGTGACGGGGAATCGAACCTACGTCCTTTCGAACCGAGCACGCCTTGACCGCCTCGGCCAGGCAGCTCCTAACTAACAGGTAATACATATCCTAAAAGTAAACATTCCAGAAAGTACCCGGGCAGCGCATGAAGCCGATTTATATCAAGACACGTTATTTGACCTATTTATAACGAACGGGCCTTCTAATTATTATTATTATTATTATTATTATTATTATATAATATGAAGAATATATTTCAATTTTGAATTGTAGAGAATACCGTGAATAAGAAGTTAGCTGACTGCCAGTGATGAGGGGAAGTCTGCTGCGAGCTTCAGTGCAGTTATATAGACGTGGCCTTGGTGATGGGCGCCATTTAACAGCCCTCTTTTGTAGCTGGATATTGGCTGTCCTGCAATGGATGTAATTGAGTGAAGTAATCAGACCAAACCCTGGCAAACGAATAGTGCTCCGCCCATTACCAATGCCGTGTTGTTTTATGTAGGTGACATGATAAATCCTAGTCACCATTCTCGTGCACTTCGTGCACCTGAGGTGGACGGGGTGATGATCATTATGTTAAAGGGAAGTACACTGTTTCAAAGAAAGAATGAGCGCAATTTATTGTAAAAATTCTAAATAGGTACCCTTTTTATCACAAGCAACTCACCTTATACATTTTGTTGTGGGTGTCCACAGGATTTGTACGTACATCGGACGTGAATTGTATTTTGATAATACTTTCTTTCCTAATCTGTTTACCCTCCAGGGTCGGTTTTTCCTCGGACTCAGTGAGGGATTCCCCCTCTACCGCCTCAAGGTTGGTGACCTGGAGCTTCAAATTTTGGGTCGGGGGATGAAACTGGGGAGGATGACCAGTACCTCCCCCAGGCGGCCTCACCTGCTATGCTGAACAGGGCCCTTCGTGGAGGATGGGAAGATTGGAATGGATAGACAATGAAGAGGGAAGGAAGCAGCCGTGGCCTAAAGTTAGGTACCATCCTGGCATTTGCCTGGAGGAGAAGTGAGAAACCACGGAAAACCACTTCCAGAATGGCTGAGGTGGGAATCGAACCCACCTCTACTCAGTTGACCTCCCGAGGCTGAATGAACCCCGTTCCAGCCCTCGTACCACATTTGAAATTTCGTGGCAGAACCGGGAATCGAATCCGCCCCCCCCCCGCGGGTGGCAGCTAATCACACTAACCACTACACGACAGAGGTGGTTTTTGATAATACATTGCCTGATAAAATGAACCCTGTGGGAGGGGGGGAGGAAACGAAATGAAGCGTCATGTGTTGAGAGAGGGTATGTGATGTCATTTCAGTGATTACAAAATTGAGTCAAATTTACAAAGAACTTGACAGTACGAGCCCGCTTATCAGTATGAAGCTGCGCCCCCTCTGGCCTGGATGCATGCTGGAAAGGGTGTCATAAAGCTGTTGTATCCTCTCGTGAGGCATGCTGGTGGCACTGGGACGGAGCTGACGTCCGAGCTGGTCCCACACATTTTCTATGTGGTACGGATCTGGTGATTTCATTGGCCACGAGAGCACCTCAACATCAAGCAGCAAGTTCATAGAGACACGTGCCGTGTTTGGACGAGCATTGTCCTGTTGATAAATGGCATCACGACATTGTCGCAAGACAGGTAACACATGTGGACGCAAGATGTCCATGACGTACCATTGTGCCGTTAGAGTTCCCTCAATCACTACCTGCCGTGACCTGAAGTCATACTTGATGGTTCCCCACACCATGACGCCAGGAGTAACACCGCTGTGCCTCTCCAAAATATTGAATGAATGGGAACTCTCCCAGGTCACCGCCATATTCGCAGACGATGGTCATCCGGGGTAGTGCAGAACCTCGATTCATCGCTGAACACAATGCGACGCTATTCACCAGCAGCCCATGTTTTCCGGTCATGCCACCACTCCAAACGCAGCCGTTCTTTGTTGTGGTGTTAACGGCAGCCTACACATGGAACGGTAATTCCCTAGTCTGGCTGCTGTTAACCTCGACGGGATGACGCAGAATGTATCAGGCAGTCCATTACTTGTTCTCGGATGGCAGACGCGGATGGGAAGGGGTTACAATACGGCGATCCTCGCTTGTGGAGGCCAGACGTGGTCGACCGGAACCTTGACGACGAGTATGCCTGCCCTCACGTTCAAATCGGGGGCCACTGTCACATCCGAATGCCCCACAAATCTGAATATTGCACGATTCGAGGCCACTTTCAAATGCTGGAAGGTGCTGATAACGCTGTCTCACTCGAGTACACGGCAATTCCGGGTCCTTCACAGAGACCACTCAACATTTGACGATGTTCACGCCCCCTTATACACCCCATCAGGCCCAGTAAGCAATGGCGTGTGGCCTCCTAATAGGCCTGCTGCAGTTCTTTCGAGTTGACGCCTTGTAGGCGATCTGCACTTCTGTGAGGATGGGGCGCTACCTATAATGAATTCTAATGATGAAGACGGCACACACACAAACCCAATCCCCAAGCCATCTGAATTAACCAATGAAGGTTAATATACCAGAGCCGAACGGGAATCGAACTTGGGGCCCTCTGAACCAAAGGCAAGCATGCTAACTATTCACCCATGCAGCCAGACACCAGGCCTGGTAAAAGCACTAAACACCAACAACACTAATATACTTTGGTGGCCGTTCTTCCTGTCACAAAGAATTGGGAACATGCATCATTTTCAAAAATATTTTTTTTGAAAAGTACACCAATGAAATAGTACGTAAACGTATTACATTGTGGTATGTTGCCTTGTTTTCTACCATTAAAAAAATATTTAATAGTGCCTTTCCGCAAGGCGAGTGAAACGGCCTCTGACGTAAGCGGCGCGCTGTGACGTCACGATCCAGTACCGCATGGAGCTCTACCAGCCACTGTGCATCAGCCGTTGCTAAAAGCCGATTGTTTATTATTCATGATCGCGAATAACTTCGAAATGACAGAAGAAAGGTTCAAAACAGCACAGTCAGACAATCTATCATGTGTAGATGTCATCATTCTTGAAAAGTAGTGCCTTTTGTGGCCGCAGAAATTCGCGGATAACAAGCAAGTTTGTAAGTGGCGTCTTTTATATACGTGCAATGTACTGTAACCCATAGTATTAGGATAACAACGAACCTGGATAGATATCACATCACTTTCAACATTTCAATATTTCCTTCTAGACTGATTCCCCTATTAAAGAATAACATTACATTTTCGGGCTTTCAGCATTAGTAAAGTAAGAAATCGGATTTCAGCACTAACATAAACATATAGGTAGCATTATAGTAATAGTCCGCTTCTGTGGTGTAGTGGTTAATGTGTGCCACTCCCGGAGGCCCGGTTTCGATTCCCGGCTCTGCCATGAAAGTTGAAAACAAATAGTACGAGGACTGGAACGGGGTCTACTCAGCCTCGGGAGGTCAACTGAGTAGAAGAGTTTCGAATCCCACCTCAGCCATCCTCGAAGTGGTTTTTCGTATTTTCCTACTTCTCCTCCAGGCACCTAAGGCCACGGCCGTTTCCTTCCCTCTTCCTTGTCTATCCCTTCCGATCCTCCCATCCTCCAACAAGGCCCCTGTTGAGCATAACAGGTGAGGCCGCCTGGGCGAGGTAATGGCCCTCCTCACCAGTTGCATCACCATACTCAAAGTCTCACGTTCCAGGACACTGCCCTTGAAGTGGTAGAGGTGAAATCCCTCGCTGAGTCCGAGAGAAAACCAACCCTGAAGGATAAACTGATTAAGAAAGAAAGAAAGAAGGAAAGAAAGAAAGATCATATTTATCATATCATATTTATGGTTGGGACAACTGGCCTACCCACTTCCAGTGCCCATGAAAGAGAATTAAATATCTTTGTGGAGGGAAAATGTTAAACATGATAAAGATAAATATGACTTCATCTAGTTTTCACAAGTCGGGCTGAGTGGTTCAGACTGTTGAGGTGCTGGCCTTCTGACCCCAACTTGGCAGGTTCGAACCTGGTTCAGTCCGGTGGTAGTTGAAGGTGCTCAAATACGTCAGCCTCGTGTCGGTAGATTTACTGGCACGTAAAAGAACTCCTGCAGGACTAAATTCCTGCACATCGGCGTCTCCGAAAATCGGGGCGTAAAGCCAATAACATTAATTACATTTGGTTTTTAACAAGCTGAGCATACCAGGAAAGAAAAGTGTCCTGGTGACATTTTAGTCGCTCAATACAGGAATGTCTTTGGGTGCTGTGACTTTTACTTTTTTTTTTCTTTACGTCACACCGTCACATATAGGTCTTATGGCGACGATGGGACAGGAAAGGCCTAGGAATGGGAACAAAGCGGCCATGGCCTTAGGTACAGCCTCATCATTTGCCTGGAGTGAAAATGGGGAAACCACGGAAAACCATATTCAGGGCTGCCGGCAGTGGGGTTCAAAACCCACTATCTCCCGGATGCGAGCTCACAGCTGCGCGCTCCTAACCGCACGGCCAACTCGCGCGGTATTTTTACCCTTCGGTTTATTGACTTGGCTTGTATAACCTAAAACTTAGGCTAAGTTGGATAATATTTTAAACACCTACATCACTATTTTCACCTGTGTGCAATTATGTTATTTATGTCATTAATATTATGATAATTATTATAATTGAGCATTGTTAACTTATAAGACCCCAACAGACAAGCATTGGTTTTGTGTAGAGTTATACATTTGTTAAATTCACGTTGTTTCCTTTCATGATGTACACGCCTATTCTTTGTTACATTATAGAGTATTTAGGTATAGCCTAAATTTCTTTACCAATTAAGCTCTTCAATAAAGACATACATAACTGTCCCATGCCAAGATATATTGGTAGAATTAGAGCTGTCAAAATGGTTCATAACCCCTTTGATTTATTATCTTGACATGGATCACCCAAAACATAGGTTAGGTTTGGAGAATACTTTAATAATCAGCATTATTTAATGCACTGTTTATTACTTTTATATTCCAAGATGTAATTGAAGCATTTAAATAAAGCATCACACATTAAAATTTAAAGTTTTACCACTAGAACAGCTGACATGGAAAAGTGATTTGAAAATTCAAACAAATTCATCTTGCGTTAAAATCTTAAAAAAAATAAACTGTAGACTTTTCCGATATATCACCAGCATTTCTCCGGCTCGCCAAAATCCATTTCTCCCTAGTTTTAGCGTCTTTGGAACATTTATAAACAATTTGTTTGGTATGGTATGCGATGTGCTATTGCACATCGGAACTCTACACCATTTATAAGTTTTCTGCCTCACTGTCTGCGCAGGATTCATTTTAAGTCTAAAATATACCACTCAGATTATTATCCAATGTGTAGACCTCGAATTTAACCATACTAGACACTAACGTAAAGTAGAAATACGCGAAGTGTATCCTGCTTCTCACAGCACACTATGTGTTTTTTACGTCTGCTAATTCAGTCAACCTGTACGATGACGTCAGACCAATGAGATCGCGTACTTGCGTGACGTGACATTTTCGTAGATTTTTATCACGTTTGGAGTTATTATTTGTACATTCTGATCACATTTTTGAACTCTGCATGAAATTTTGAATCAGATTAGCATATTTTTAATTAAAACCCCGGATCATGCATGTTCCCTATTGCAGCTTAATCATTTACATACCCGCCGATTGTGTGTACTTTTACGAACTTCTCGTACATTGACATCCGACCATTTCTTCTCGCTGCTTTGTCTTTTATTTTTGTCAGGCAGCTTAATTAAAATTCATTCTGATAAAATATTACATTAGAGGAGCATGTGCTCATTCTCTTTTTGAGCGAGTGTACTTCTGACCTGTCGGAGAATAATATGAGAAAGGTTCAACCCTTCAAAAAATTACGTTATAGGGGAATAAAGGGAAGGGCTGCGAAGAGCGGGAAAATGAAAGACTCTCTAGGCCTCGCCGGGTTGAGTGGCTCCAGCCAAATACACCAGCCTCGTGCAGCTAGATTTCCTAGCACGTAAAGGAAATCCAGCGGAACAAAATTTTGGCATCTCAGCGTCTCTTAAAGAGTAGTTAATGGGACATACACCGGTAGCATTATAATTATCGTAAAGCTAACATCGTTGGTGTCAGAGGAGACCAAGATTAGATAATTTGCTTTACATCGCACCGACACATATAGGTCTTATGGCGACGATGGGATAGGAAAGGCCCAGAAGTGGGAAGGATGCGTCCGTGGCCTTAATTAAGGTACATCCCCAGCATTTGCCCGGTGTGAAAATGGGAAACTACGGGAAAGCCATCTTCAGGGCTTCCGAACCCACTATCTCCCGGATGCAGTGGCTCTAACCGCGCTGCCAACTCGCCCGATGAATCCAGGCTTTTAGCACGCAATCTAGTGATAAGAAATTGCATCTCTCCTGCCCAGACGGCCATCATTCTGATAGTGAAAACGTTTCCGACCAACGGGAATCGAACCGGCTAACCACGGTGTCAGACCATAGAAACTCGACCCTTCGACCGTGACCACTAGGCGGGCTGGCATGGTGGAAGAGGTGGTGGTAAAATTTTCTAATCAATAGATAATGTGCCAAAAGTATGGGTTCAATTCCAAGCACCGCCGCAGTGTTCATATGGTATGGGGTCGTATGAAGTAGCAAGGGATATAGAAGGCCGATGTAGTCCAACAGTTAAAGATGTATTTGAAAATTAGATTCTGGACTCCGTCTATAAATCGCACTGTGATTACTCTTTATCAGGATTACCCCAATAGCATGTTATCCTATCAGTCAGAAGCCTGCATATTTAAGTCCGACTCCTTGAATGAATGGTTAACATTGAGGCCTTCGCTTCAGAGGTTCTCGAGTTCGATTCCCGGCTGGGTCGGGGATTTTAATTGGGTCTGATTCTCCTGGCTCGGGGACTGGGTGTTCATGTTTTCCCCAACACTCTCCTCTTCAAATTCAGACAACACAGCGCACTAATAATAATAATAATGTTATTTCTTTCACGTCCCACTAACTACTTTTATGGTTTTTGGAGATGCCGAGGTGCTGGAATGTTGTCCCGCAGGAGTTCTTTTACGTGCCTGTAAATCTACTGACACGAGGCTCACGTATTTGAGCACCTTCAAATACCGCCGGACTGAGCCAGGATCGAACCTGCCAAGTTGGGGTGAGAAGGCCAGCGCCTCAACCGTCTGAGCCACACAACCCACTAGCAACCACCGCAGAAACACGCAATAATAATTACATCCCTGCAAATAGGGTAGGCGTCAGGAAGGGCATCCGGCCATTAAAGAAGGCCAAATCCGCATATGTATTATACTATACACCACACAACCGCCATCCCAGAGGTGTGGGAAAAGCAGTGGAAGTCTACATATTTAAGAAAAGCTCTTCAACTTGCAAGTAATGTACCGATATAATAATAAAGGCGTGTGGCATCCGAAGAAGCGTGGTGCAGTTCTTTCGAATTGACGCCCTATAGGCGACCTGCACGCCTGTGAGGATGGGGTCTTACCAATGTCGAATTCTAATGATGAATCCGGCATACACACACCCAGCCCCGAGTCATCGGAATTAACCAATGAAGGTTAAAATCCCCGACCCGGCCGAGAATCAAACCCGGAAACCCCTGGATCAAAGGTCAGTACGCTAACCATTTAGCCATGGAGCCGGATATTGGCGTGATTAGACTGGTATACTTACAAGCTGGCACCGGCTCATTCGCTAGGGATATTGTTCTCAGTCACCCACCGTACGGAATTCGCAATAGCAGCAACAGAGCAAAAAGCGGTCTGTGAAGATTCTGAGTTCTTTGAAGCACATGGGATGAATACCAATGAATGGAAACAGCCTGATTTTCCTCTGTGACATGTGTTCACCAGGAAAGGATCTGTGACGAGAGAGGACATCATCAGGTCTGAGCACAATGTACTCTCACTCATGAAAGGATCATATTATCTATGATATTCGCATTTAACATTTTGTCAGAATTAACTTTAATTATTATCAAGATATAAATCTTCCCCAACGTAGGCAAAAACCGTGTGTAATGGTGCTAGAAATAGTAGTAAACTTCATTTTATACACAGCTATGTGTACATTATTATTATTATTATTATTATTATTATTATTATTATTATTATTATTATTATTATTATTATTATTTTACCTAACAATAGACAAAAGTGAATCCCGCCTATGCAATGCTTGGGCGTGGCCTTCAATGAATTAACAATACAAAAAATGAAATGTAATCAACCACAATAAATTTAATTAACTCAAGTCGTGCTCAAACTCAACAGTATTGTGTTTGCTGGCCTTACCTTCACCGCACCTGTAAAATAGGTGTTAAGGTCAGGATAAATTAGAGACTTAAGTAAAAAAGAGGAGTATATTCAAAAAGTTGCATTGCATAAAAAATAGAACATTATTTTCTTAATCTGTTTACACACCAGAGTTAGTCTTCCCCTCAGACACAGGTAGGGATCCTACCTTTACCACCTCAAGGGCAGTATCCTGGAGCGTGAGACTGTGGGTCGGGGATATAACTCGGGAGGCGTACCAGTACCTCGCCCAGGTGGCCTTACCTGCTTTGCTGAACAGGAGTCTTGTGGGGGGAGGTGCGGGAATTGAGAGGGGTGGACAAGGAAGAGAGAAGGAAGCGACCATGACCTTAAGTTATTCACGTAGTGAAGAGGAGAAGTGGGAAACCACGGAAAACCACTACGTGGATGGCTGAAGAGGGAATCGAACCCCCTCTACTCAGTTGACATCCTGAGGCTGAGTGGACCCCGTTCCAGTCCTCGTACCACTTTGCAAATTTCGTGGCAGAGCCGGAATCGAACCCGGGCCTCCGGGATTGGTAGCTAATCACACCAATAACTACACCACAGAGGTGGACAATACATTATTTACCAGATGAAAATAAAAATGTTCCACTCGAATGATTGCGGCTTTCTTCATTATAGGCTGGTACGCATTCCAGCGTTAGTCTATACTGTACCTGTCCAATACTTCAGTACATAAACAAAATACCGTAGCTTACAAACATGTTAGAATGGAGCATCTCTGATGAGCTTCGAACTCAGCCCAGTATCGGAGTCTCATCTCCCCTACTAGAATAGTATGCTAGCTAAGTCGGTAGAACATTACGGGTCTGAATGGATCGTCCGATGGCGCGATAATCTTCTAATAATCTCTATAGTAGGGGAATATTAATTTTGAGAGGAATACTAATGCATTATTGATGAGAATATAAACTATATCTCATATAACAACTTTACTATACTAGTGAAACAAATCTTATTCACATGGATATGCCATACAATACACTTTACAAATACTCTTTAGGGTAGTCTCTTCTACACTTCATTCTATATTCACTTATATTACTCTTAAAGATGCGTTTCCCCTTGAATTATTTATACTTCGCACTTGCGCTTATCACACTGCGCACTGCCTATCACGATTACACACATTAAATTAGTATGGGCATACCCTGCTGCAATTCCGTTTACGTGTCGAGAATTAATATATTCAAATTATACCAAGATACTATACCCTAACATCGGATGAACTGAAGTAAATTGTATGTTTTTATGACTACGTTTCCAAATATTTGAAGGTCGTATCACGCCACTTCCCTAAATTGATCATTGTTGAATATGCAATATAGTACACATGCTTGTCTCATTAGGATTCCAGCAAATACACCAACATGACATTATATACAAAGTTGCAACACTGTGTACGAAAACATAGAGCGATTTCAAACATCCAATATCTCATGAATATACAATTTGCACTTCCTGTAATAAATAGACAAACATATGCATTCTAAATACATTACATGAAGTTGGAGGAGGTTCAACCCATCTGTCGATAGTAACAGTGAGCATCAACTTTCACTGTATCCAAGGAGTGAACCTGGGTCTCCTGCGACATAAAAATGCTAATCTGTAACTGTACTCGATGCATTTACTGGACGTATTACAAAATGGCGCCTACGGAAGATAGAGGCCAGCCAAGGCAAAGAAATGTGTAGTAGGATATCGATACTTATATATGTCAGAGGGCCATGACTAACTTAAACCTACCACTATGAAGGCGGTGTACAATGGTGTAGGATCGATAGAATTGTTTTTTAAAAAAATAAGAAGGATCAAACAGATTATTATAAAAACTTACTTAAAAATTGACGTGGGAAGGACAAGATATCCCGAACATCGCTCTCAAAAATAAGCAAGATTTGCAATATCTAACGTGAAATTTTAAGCTGAGAGGACGGAAATATTAAACGAAACGAAGAGATAAACGTTGAAATACAGTAAAGAAGAAATAAAATCCAGAAATTTCCAGAAAGGTCGTCAAAATACTTAGACGCAAGATCGTTCGGAAACAAGAAGTTGATTGAGTCGCGAGAGCTTGAAATTGAACTATATTAAGTGGAAATAATAGCAACGATAGCCTAAATAAAGAGGCAATCATTATACAAATATATATATATATATATATATATATATATATATATACTTCGCAGAACCATGATGAATTCACATTTTCCAGTATCGATGGATATTGTCTACTGTGTTCCTGAACAGATAATGGCTTGCTAAATCGGCATAGACCAACCTGGAGGGAGATGTCATCCTGGCAGTTAAAACCACCCGACCCGTGTGGAGGAGGTCACTCTACCCGAGATACCAGTGATGGAGAACCTGCCCAGTTCTCAATCCAAGGCCTGTGACCAGACCGAAGAGCAACTAAGGTCCGAGATATTGAATGGCGAGCTAAGTAATAGTATTAAGTAGTATAATTTCTTATGTAGAGTATTACCAGTATATGCAATAGATCTGAATAGCCTAAACGTGAGATAATTAAGTGTGCAGTGAATACAAGAAAGTGCAGTGTGAAATATTTAAGACGATATCTCGTGACAGATTGGTAACGTATTTATTATATCATCTTATCCAAGGAAGTAAGAATACGATTTAAAAGTGTGACGTAGTATAACATATGTTTCATAGAATCCCGGTTAGTTAGAAAGATCCATGAATGATGTAATACCAGTCAAACCCAGTTTACGTCACAGAGGGACGCATGTTTGAATTGGTTAAGTTAAATTACCATACTCTTTGCTGTGTTATTATATTGAAAAAAATTGATACTGAATTTGGGGTTATATGTTAAATTGTATGACAAAATGCGTTTTGAGGAACGAATTCTGCGCTATTGGAGTGATACGTATCGTTGTGTTTAATTAATATTGGAGGTTAAACGCGATAATTACAGATGTTAAATGAATTAAATATGGGTTGAAACGAAGGTTAGTAATGAAATAGTGAAGTATATATGATACTTTAAATGTATTATTGCGCAGATTAACAGGAAGTAAAACACACACATATATATATATATATATAATGTGCGATATAGGAGCACAAGTAAAGCGACTACGGAATATAAGTATGCCCCAGGGAGGAACTATAGCAAGGTATGGACAATAAAATTACGCATATTTTAATGAAGTGTGAAAGTGGTTTGACTATTATAACAACGTGTGATGGGTATATGAATGCATGACTGTGTCGTATTCTGAATGAATGTTAATGGCGTGGAAGATCAAACTAGGATGTAACTAGTATGGTAATGTAGTGTTGAAATATCTTAATGTAGGCACTTGCACATCCATATATGAAAAAATGTTTATTGGCTACGTGCATATTGAACTGGAATACGTTACATAAGAAATTATATAGCTAGAGTAGGGAAATTATTTGAGATTTACGTAGGATATCATCGATGCTTTGTTAATCTGAAATATTATTAGAGCGAATATTTAGCTAGGAGCCATACTTAAGTGGCAATTGGACCGAGAAGCTTAGTGCGTCATTCAATATTTAATTTTCTTCACTGTAGTCTGCACCAACGAACTCAGATAATTTTCAATGTAACTTAGGTCACTGATATTAGTATTCAGAACACTTTTATTCATATTCAGTTCATTTCCACGATAATTTGAACAATGTAATGATTATATTTTGATGAGGGTGTATAATTAACACCGTGAGTGATGGAATAATTTACTGATATACCGAATTTTGACCGTGATCAGAAGACTATGATATACTGTATACTTAAATGACCAGATGTAAATTTTAATAGGAAGATGAAACAAGGCAACAATTCATTTCAGGAATACGCGACCCAGAATGTTAAGATATGAAAACTTAGTTTAGGAATAAGCCAGCGCTGACTTAGAATATTTGATTTAGGAATTAGAATATTTATTTATTAGGTTGACAATTGGAAGATCATGAGCAATATTTGACATTAACCATTTCTTTCGCAAGTCTTGATAATTTAATAAATGTGTTTCTTGATTGATTTTTTATAGAATGGAATGAGTATTTATTTGTAATGGTAGTCTGAAGTTATACTTAGTGAGTAAGGTTCTCGTTATGCAGATGTGTTTGTCGAAAGGTTGACTGAAGTTTGCGTACGCGAAATCCACTACTGAGCGTTGAATTACGTAATGCTGGACAGCATATGGTGTCATTATTTTCTCTTTGAACGCACGTTAAACCAAAACATAGAAAAATTAACCATTTTTCTGGAGGCATGAATACCCTGAGATATGTAACTGACTAGTTGGGAAAAATACTGTGGTCACCCTGACCCGTAGGGTGCAGTAACCCTATACGTTTTAAATAGTTAAAGAAGAAATTGGTGGGATCAACCATTTCAGAAAACTGTAGCTTGATCAACGGTGTTAATAATAAATGGTACCTTGGAATCATTGTTTCGAGGGAAATACGACAGATAATGCTCCTCTAACCTCACAGACAAGGCGAGCGGTCGGCTCGTCTTCTTCCTTTCGCCGTGTATCATAAAATACGCTAACTATGGCCTGGTTCACTTTCAAAACACAGCGGGTTGCCTCTCTGGGCTCCTTTAAATCTGTCCCCGCACAGCGAAATACATTATTCTTTTCCTGGCGGCTTATCCCAACTTATTACACCTTGCATCTACCTCCGGCCTTAATTATTTTATCTATGGCGTGGCATATGCCTCGCGCTAATCAATTTTACTCGAAAGGAGCTTCATTTACATCTCGCAATACCAGTCCGAGCTATATCCTGGATAATAAGCTGTCTCTTACCACTCGAAACGCTGAAAACAAGCCACCTAGCAGATTAATCTGCTATACATGGTTCAAGTTATTTCAAGCACTTCCGAGCTAAATAGGTACACAATGCATATTCTATTCTCATGTTCCGTTCGTTGTCTCCGACGTCTTAAATTCTAAATGGGGGTTTCTTATATCATTATGTGAAGTGTTCAATCAACATATTGAGAAACCTGTGATGACTCCTGTTAGCTAGTGAATCGGTGATTATCTGAGTCATTTATACAGAATATTTACGCCCTATTATTTTACGACACTTCGCACTTAGTTAATCTAGGGTTCTTAAATCTACGTCATGCACTATAATCCATTATAAATAAACAGAAATAAAATATGGTTGCCCCAACCATGAAGAAATATCTCCTATAAAACCCATCAAATAAAATGCTGTCTTCCCGCTGAACTAGCATATTGGCGATCTACGTTACATCTACATGCAAAATTGCTTTTTGTGTATACACCAGGATACGACGTTCAAAGATACTAATGGTTGAAAATGTACTCATCCTTCAGGAACCAGGAGGGCATACCCATACATTTGCTCGTTCGTCATGATGCCCTCAGTGATGTGAAGTCTTTTGATGACCAACTGGTGAGTCACGCACATGACGGCTTGATCTCGTGTGAAGTTCCAGACGATCTCTGCTGTACAGGGCGAAATTTCGGCAGGAAGCTAGATGCCTTGTTCTCTCTGCTACACAGGGCGAAATTCCGGCAGGCAGCTAGATATCTCGTACACTCCGACGTTCTTGTAGACTCCTTATGTAAATGAGGGGAAGTTGTTTCATGTGAATGCGTTAGTTTACATACATCACAGATTAAATATGTGGCTGGATCTGCTCAATGACACGAGCACCCCAACCTAATGACGGTTATGTCCCTGAAGTCCGACATTATTTCCTCCTCACCTACCCATCCTTCTAACTGATAGTTACTCTAGGCCCTAGCGTTTCACTGGTTCACTTAGAAATGTCACTGGATACGCTACTACTGTGTTAACATTCTCGTACTACATAACAATTATTCAGACATACTCCACTGCACTTATTCATACGTAGGTCGAGCTCTTTACTGCATTAGGGATTTATCTGACCAGACATTGCCCTTATACATTGCAGACAATTGGCCGTTCATTCACTTTTCTAAACATTTCACTTCCGTTTATGATGCACTCGCTCCACGCCCTTAGCTGAATACGTGCCTATTTATGTGAGTTGAGCCGTACTAGTTTAGTCATATATGAGGCTCGATGCACGACCTCTCGTCACACGAACAACGATCATCGCGGTTTCGTACCGTTTCTACTAAATTTGTTAGCGGCACACTGTACCTTACACTGTACACGTAAATAGCTTAGTTAGATTGTGGTTACTTCCACATAAAATCACAGATTTTAATACATCACTGTAGCATATTGTTCACACTTCAGAATGATTTCTTCACAAAGAACTCACACACAAATCACAACGAACTGGTAACGAACTGATGTCGAACTGAAAATGAACTGGCAGTGTCTGTTTTGCAACTCCGTAATATATAGGAAAGATACCCTGAATCTGGCAGAGGGGAAAGACACGCCCCCTTTCTCAAAATGCACTCCGGTGATATGTAACGCACAGTAACGAACGGGATATCAAATTGTAGCTCCTGTATTCCCATTTTCACTGAGTGAATCTTATTAAAATATACATACATACATATCTTTATTACCCACCCTAGAATACACCATCGGCTTTACAGGTAATAAAGACAGACAGAGCGAAACCCAAAAACAAAATAACAAACAAACAAACACTAGGCACTACATCTCTCCTAAAACTACTTAGCTAAATTATTTACCTCTAAATCTACTCAGTGTCCTCCCACACGCACGCGGATAGCCGGCAAACGTGCAGAAAGCACCGCACTACAAATTACCCTATTTCCCTATTCCCCTATTCCTACCAACCACCTAGAAAAAAATATATATAGTAGACCGGTCTCTGCGTCAGCCCTGGTATGGAATACATGCCCACCAACCCGTTGATCGCAGGGACCAGCCTCGCCACGTGAGAACTGATCTTATTTCTCACCTACACCTGCTGACAATGTATTCCTTACCTACCATGTGTGCCAAGCCAGCTTGGCGGAAACCCGACCCATCACATGGCTTGTCACACACTTCCGCTATATACGTCACACCTTCTCTATTCATTGTCAGCTCACTACCTTCCCTCTTCTTTTTCTTTTCTTGCCGTGCAGACATGCTAAGCCTAGCTTCTTTGGGTTGGGTCAAGCCCCCAACCCCTCCCTCTTCCCTTGATACGCCACCTTCTCCTCTCTCGCACTATTCCTGCCCACTACATCTCACCTTCTTGCACTTAAGACTTAAACATCAACAATTTTTTTTTTTTTCACTTACACACAAACAGACAGTTTCCATTCCAAGTCCATCAGTTCACTCAGTCTTCACAATCTACAACACCACACTTGCCTCAAACTGTTAAACTTAATTTTTATACTTCCAACATTTTCTCCTTAACTACAGTCCCCCTTAATCTATCTAAATTACTATTACACACACCATCTTTATCCTCCCTCCTCACACAAATACTTTTTTTTACACCTCATATACACACAAACAAATAGTACTCCATTCCAAGTTCATTAGTTCGCTCAGCCATCTCACTACTTTTTTTTTTCATTTTTTTTTACCTAAGCTTCATTACTACCATCCACGGTAAACTTAAACTATAGAACAGCTTCTTAAATTTACACTACCCTCAAGCCAACTCAACCTCCCCTATTCTCAACTCTTACCTAATTTTCTCAGTCTTTCCCTTGTTACCAACTCTTCTCTTATACACCTCTGCTCTCATATTCCAGAAGTCATTAATCTATCACCTCCTCCCCTCCTACTACTTCCCTATCTACTTCCCAACACCCTGCCCCAGGCGGATCACCTTTTCCACAGGGCAAGGTGCTCACCCCCTTTCCCCTAACACTACAGCCCCCTTTTCTGATATCATCCCCTTCCCGCATCTGCTCAGGGCGGATATCCATTCCTCTGAGCAGAATGCCCTCCCCCTTCCTCCCTCGGCAAGAACCACATTATCTGCACATCCCCTGTTACTCCCTCAATTTCTTTATAAATATAGCTCTGGCCACATTTAAGAATTTCGCTATATTCGTTCCTTTCTCCCACTCTCTACATAACCAAGATGTCATCTTATAACTTTCCCCTATCAAATCCAGCTCCTTCTTACTCAGTAGTTTAATCTTTATCCCCTCCAAAGCTCGGCATTGATTAAAAATATGCAGATCCTCCCACATCCCTCCACATAACACACATCTATCACTATTCTCACTGCCTACCCATCCCCTGTTCCTCGGCACCCCCAAAACCCACCAATACAGACCTCTCTTATCCCTTCTACCCTCAAACTCCGTTTTCGGGTTTATTACTTCCACCAATTTATTTAATACTGATAAAGAGACTCTCTCTCTACATTCCCCTATTAAGCTCTGTCTTTCAATATCTAGTAGTCTTCCCTTTATCCTTTCCCATACCCATTTATTCCTACCACCCCCCCAGGCCTCTCCATATTCCCCCAAACCAACCTGTTGTAACCATTTTTTGCACTTATTCACCCAGTAACCTTCATTCGTCATACCTTTCTGAAACTTAAACGTTTCTTGTACTAATGCCCCGCCCTTCCCTTCCTCCAATCTAATCCAATACTTAAACACCCTCTTAGCTATTTCAACCTCTATCGATTCTTTACAGACTAATCTGGCACCGGCATTGGCTGTACAGTTCGGTAGGTCCATCATAATCTTGCTAAATTTCGCCACCACCTGGTTTAGTTCACCCCTGCCCTCCTCCATTCCCCATACTTCGGCCCCAAATAGCATTTTGCCCATTACCAGTGATTTGAACACCGTTTTCTGAATTTTGTATTTAACATTTGGGAATTTCTTCTCTAAAACCCCCACTACCGCAAGAGCTCCTCTACCTTTGAATTTTGCGTTCCTACACTGATTTTTCCAAGAACCATTCTTACTAATTATTACACCTAGATATTCCATTTTTACTCCTGGTCTAATATTTTCCTGGTCTAGCCTCCAAACTTCCTTATTCTTTCTTCCACCCCTTTTCCTACATACCATTATCTGAGTCTTCCTTGCATTTACTTTGAGAGACCACTTCCTAGTATACTCAACTACCTTGTCCAACCCTTTTTGCAATCCCCTTTCCGTCAAAGCCAAAATCAATAGGTCATCCGCAAATAACAACCCCGGAACCTCCATTTTTCCTATCCAAGGGCACTGCCAAGCCTCTCCACCATGACCCTCTAAAATATTATTTATAAATAATATAAATAATATCGGGGATAGTTTACACCCCTGTCTCACCCCACTCTTAGATTCAAAACACTTACTCAACCTTCCATCCTGCAATTTAATCATCACAAACACTTCCTCATAAATTGTCTGTATTGCCACCCTCATTTTTTTTGACATTCCAACCTCTCTTAGTCTCAAAAATAGCGCCTCCCTACTGACCGTATCGAAGGCTTTTTCTAAATCAATCGCTGCTACATATAATTTACGCCCTGCAATCCTCACATACTTTGTAATCAAAGTGTCCAGAATCCAAACATTATCGACTGTGTACCTTCCTTTCCTAAATACATTTTGGAACTCAGATATCCTACCGTACTGTTCCGCCCATCTTGTTATCCTATTCGCCAAAACCCCTGTGTACACCTTCGACAACGAGTCTAGGAGTGTAATTCCTCTATAGTTGTTAGGATCGCTCCTAGCTCCTTTATTTTTATAAATAGGGCATAATACCCCCTTCCTCCATTCTCTAGGAAATTTCCCCTTTTCCAGCAACCTATTAAAGAACTTCACGATCCCCCTCAACATCGATTCATTTGCCCCAACCTCCTTCCATACACTATTGGGAATATCGTTCACACCTCCTGCAGCCTTGGGTCTAGCATTTTTTAATACTCTAATTACCTCCTGACTTGTTATCTCCCCATCCAAAATTGTAATGCCTACCTCCAATTCACTTCCTATATATGACTTGTCTAATTCTCTACCCAATTTCCCCTCCCCTTCTAAAAGCCTTTTAAAATGCCTAAGCCATTCGTTTTCTCCTATTTTATCCCCCTTCCCCACCGGTTTCGTTCTTCTGATCTTGTTTATTACCTCCCATATCCTCTCAAATTTCTTCTCTCTACAATATCTATTTATTTTATTAGCTTCTGCCTCCTTCCATCCTCTTTTCTTCTCATTCAATATCTCCTTATATTCCCTTCTCAATTTACAATATTCCTTCCTCTTTTCTTGCTCACCTTCCTTCCTAAACTCCGCTAGGGCTCTCATTACAACCTCACGTTTCCTCCTGCATTCTTCATCAAACCATCCATTCATTTTATTCTTTTTTTTCTCTACCCTCCTCCTTACTTTCTTTCCTACCCTCCATACAGGGAGTTCTATTAATTTTACCACGCTATCCATGTCGTTCTCTTCTACCGCCCTTTCAATTCCTACCCTTAATATATCTCCCTCCTCTTTCAAATGTCGTCCCAATTTCTCTTTAGTATTGTCATCCCATAGATACTTCCATCCACCATTCCTATATCTCTCCCTACTTTCCTCCATCTTTCCCTTCTCATCCGCAACCAAAGTTCTCAATTTTATTTTGATAGGCATATGTTCCGTTAACCCACATTCTAACACCTCAAAACTTATTATTCTCCTTAACGCTATCTCTGAGCTTATTCCTATATCCACTGCACTTCCTCCATTTGTTGTAATATACGTCAACTCTCCCACACTATCCCCCTTCATCCATCCATTTAAAATAAATAAATGTTCTATAGCACACAGCTGTAATAACCTTTCTCCATAACTATTTACAACATTATCCTTACTCTTCCTTTGCAGTTCCCCTTCTACTTTTACTTCTTTCCCGTACACCGGTACCCTATTGCTCACTCTCGCATTCCAATCCCCCAATAAGATCATCCCATCTTCTACATATATCCCTTTAATTGTATTTATTTCTTCAATCAATTCGTCAAAAAAATATTTATTAGCATAAACTGAATCGCTCGGATGGTTATACAGCAGTGCCAGACAAATTGCTTCCGTTGCCCCCTTCCCCATTTTTACTCTCAGCCACACTACCCCTTCTACCCCAGTCTGTAACGTCTCCACCCATTCCGCTACCTCATTTCTTATTAAAACTACTATGCCCCCTGGATTTCGGCCTATCTTCCCTATTTTTTTTCTTAACACGTTAACTACTCTATAACCGTCCCATGTAATTTCAACCCCTTTCCCTAACCACGTCTCTACTAGCGCAATTATCTCAAAATCTTTCACTAGATCCACAATTTCCCTATTTCCTAACTTCCCCATCAATCCCTCAATATTCAACACCCCTATCGCCATCTCTAGTTATTTATTTCCTCCCCCTCCCTCTCTATCCTGCGTTTCACCACTTCCCCCCTTACTTCTCGTAATTCTTCCTTTTGGCTCCACCACGTCACTCTCCCCTTCCTTCCCTTTCTTCTCCCCCCCAATCCTCCCCTTTTCCGTGCCAGAGCCTTTTTTCCCACCCCATAGATCTTTTAAACTTAACGATCTCGCCTTATTCAACGCCTGTTTTCTCTCCAGGTTTCTTTCTGCATTTCTCTTATTCGGGGAGGTTGAGTCACTACCCTGACTGCTTTCCCTTCCCGTCACCTCTTCACTACCTGTATCCACTTCACTTCGGACTAGTGTCCTACTTGTTGATTCACTCCTTCCTGGGTTGTTCTGACTCACCAAGGACTCTGCTGTCTCCGCCACCTGACCGCTGACACCGCAGTCCCGTCTTCTCTCTTCCTTCTCCATACTGATGTCGCCCTGCTCTCGATTTCTGCAACTCATTTCCTCCTCACATTTCTCCATCCTCAGCAGTTCCTCCTGAGTCCACGATCGCGACCAATTTCTGCCTGAAGTTACCAGACACCTCCCCACAATCTTAGTTCGCAATCCCTGAGCTCTAGCCCGCCAAATATGCCGCTTATAGACATCCAACCGCAACCTGTCTTCTTTCTCTGTCTCAGCTTTCAAATAAATGTTCGATCCTTTTAGATTTCCAGCATTCCTAAGAAGTATATCTGCCATCAGGGTTGAAATTAGCCTTAACTTCACCGGCCTATGACCCTTGTTTCTTCCTACTCTATATATATCATCTATATCAACTTCAGAAAAGTTTATCTTCATTTTGTTCGAAACTATGTCCACCACTTTCAATACTAATTCCACTTTTGATTCTGTTCCTTCCTCAGGTACACCATACACAAACACATTTTTTCTTGCTGATTCGCTCCTCGCTAACCTCACTTCTCTCTTCATTGCTGTCAATTCCTCTTCCAGTACCACCACCTTCTTTTTCAAGCTTCCCAACTCATCTTCTATCTCCACTACCTTACCATTTAGCCCACCAATTTCTTCTTTTATAAAATTTTTTAAGTCCTTCATCTCCTGCTTTTGGTTTGCCTGGTGTTCCTGCATCATTTCCTTTATTTCATCTCCTTTACTCGCTTCCTTCACCACTCTCTTGATCTCTTCAAGTTCCTCCCATCCGAACGGTCCCTGGTTTGGCCCCGGGTTCATTTCTATACCTCCTACCACCAGCATTGTCGCACTCACCGCCGCACACAACATCATCTCCAACCGTCCTTTATAACCACTAATTTCTCTCCCTCTCTCAGGTCCACCTTCCTTCCAACTCCCTCTTGCACCATGCCATCTTCCAATTCTCATCCTGTATTGCTGTAGCGTTATTCCCATATTGCGCACCTCGTCTTACTCACACTTCCCGATGTCTCGCTCGTGACTCTTATTAAAATATCTTCGTGGATTCTCAAGCAATCTTAAAAGCCTCCTTTGGTCTCTGTCGATGGGTGATGACAAGCGCTAGGGGAATCCTCAAGCTCGTTGCCGCAGTTGAGACCCAACATCTGGTAAGCATTAAGGCGCACCCTTGTTACGGCGTAATTACCGCTCTTTCAATTATGTAGAGCACTTCTCGGCTTCATAATTACGTATAAAATTCTATGATTCAAATAAATGTTTGCACATGACTATCCGTTGAGTATTGTGCGATTTATATTAATTGTCTGGTGAAAAACAATTGAATTCGGCGAGTTGGCAGTGGTGAATGAATGAGGGAAATACGGTACAATGTTAGTTCTTACGTTGGATATCCTCCACGAGCTCGGCTAGTGACCTAGATTCTTAGTCACGTGATAACGCGTCTCTTTTCATCTCGCTCACGGTTGGAGTGAGAAACCTTCAAGTACAAGCGCTCCTGCAATGCCTCGCTGTTAATTACCGACAACTAGAGTTGGGTCGCGCGAGTCAGCGTACTGTCATTCGTGTCCAGAAAAGGGTGGAGAAATTACAACTTTGACAATTATTATCGTACTATGACGCGGAAAACGACTCTGGGTATCATGACATACTATACGTGACGTTGTGAACGGTCACAATACATCTCTCTGAATTAACAAAGGGCTTGCAACTTTGTTGTTCAGTTCAACATTTTATTTTTCTCCCGTTTTTCCCACATCTCTTGAATCGGGGTACGAACTGTGTTGCACATATGGTTTTGACTTTGTTTAAAGGCCGGATGCTCTTCCTAACGCCAACTCTATTTGGTGGGATGTAATTACTATTGCGTGTTTCTCTGGTGGTTTGTAGTGTGTTGTGCTGACTGAATATGAAGAGGAGAGTGTTGGGACACATACCCAGTCCCCGAGCTAGTAGAATTAATCAGACGCGATTAAAATCCCCGGTCTGGCTGGGAATCGAACTCGGGACCCTCTGAACCGATGGCCTCAACGCTGACCATTCAGTCGATGAGTCTCGGACCGGTCAGTTCAACACCTCTGACCTTTAAACGATTAACAGCCGAGTCTAACCGTCGTCACCTTCATTTGTCTCTGTTTCTCTTCCCCTCCACGGTCAAGTCCGACAATCTCCTCCATTCGCCTCGTTTGAGCCGACCACAATGAAAGATATCGAGTATTTTCCTTTATACCCGTCACAGGTTTTCTTCAAGATTTTTTAGATCAGTTAGATCAGTTTCGAATACATTTCTCGTCGAATTGAGGAGTAAAATAGATATTTTGTGTTTTGAAGGGACGAGATTATCATCGTCGAAGGGACGAGACTATCATCGTCCCTTGCATGAGATAGAGGATATTGTCCCTTTAGATACAGGATATCTGACAACCCAATGCTAAGGTTTCGAGATCGTTTGCTCTATGTTGCTCCTCTAGACATGAGAAACAGGACAATGCACGTAGCAGTTGGGGAGCTGTGCAAACAAAGAGTAAATAACCATTGTTTAAGATCTAACGTGCTGGTCTCTTATCCAGTCTAAATCGACTGTAATGAAAGCTATTGTACTATGGGTTCAAATCAGATTTATATTCCTAGGTTAATGAACCTTGTGACTGGTTGACGATTTGTGATTACCGAAATGTAGCTCGAATTTCTCACATACCAAACTAACACTGAAAGAGTGACAACATAGCAGCGAACTGCCGCATCAACATGAGATTCCTGTAGTTATGGTTCTTGTTTTTAAGAGGAATAGTTCGTGGTGATGTGCACTATGCTGTGTCTAGACCAGGGCCTCTCAGGGTGCATGCGCTTGGTGCATGCTCTGTGCACGTGCAAAAGACGACTTCGCTTGGTTGACCAGAGTGCAGACCCCCCACTCCACGATTTGGAGCAATAGCTCTTACTCTCTCTTTCCTCACGCCTGTCTTGCTCGCTCCCCCTGTCTCCCTCTTCCACACTTGCCCCGTAGCGCTCATAATCCGAGCTGAGTTGCGCCGAGTAGAGCCGAGCTTAGCCGAGCTTAGCCGAGTAGCCCAGAGACGAAGCGTTGGTCCGGGACAAGCCGAGCGCGACCGATGCACAGTGCACGGAGCTCTTAAGCCTCGATTTGCACGCGTGAGATTTTGGGCGTTTGAGAGGCCCTCGTCTAGACCATGACGATCAGTGACTTTATGATACGATAATGCAGACGTTCTAGTAAGGAAACAAAAATGATGTAATGAACAAGGGAGCCAGTGCAATTCGTATCCAAATTGAACTTAAAAAGACCCTGTAACGGAGCAGGTGGATAAACTACGTGATAGATTCTCCTTACCTTTATTCCAAGTTATTGGGGACGGGACATGGTGTGTAGTTAGCCTAATTTTACGGCTGATTTCCCTTCCACACTCCAGTCCTGCGGCGAGGGATGGACTCCCTACTGCATGTTTCCGTGGAGTGTTGTATATACATGAAGAGAAGTGCGTGAAGACGAACACAGACATCCATCACCGAGTGAATTAGCTGTGAGTTTGCATTCGGGAGATAGAGGGGTTCGAACCCACAGCCTTCAATATGGTTTTCTCGTGGTTACGCTACGTTCACTTTCCTTCGACTCGTAGCCCTTTCCTATCGGTGTAGTATAAATCAGTCCGCCTCTGTGGTGTAGTGGTTAGTGTGATTAGTTGCCACCCCTGGAGGCCCGGGTTCGATTCCCGGTTCCGGCACAAAATTTGAAAAGTGGTACGAGGGCTGGAACGGGGTCCACTCAGCCTTGGGAGGTCAACTGAGTAGAGGGGGGGGGGGTCGATTCCCTTCTCATCCATCCTTGGAGTGGTTTTCCGTGGTTTTCCGTGGTTTTCCACTTCTACTCTAGGCAAATGCTGGGTTGGTACCTAACAAGGCCACGGCCGCTTCCTTCCCTCTTCCTTGTCTATCCCTTCCAATTTCCCTATCCCCCTACAAGGCAGGTGAGGCCGTCTGGTCGAGGTACTAGTTCTTCTGCCCAGTTGTATCCCCCGACCCAGAGTGTCACGTAGAGGTGGTAGAGGTGGGATCCCTCGCTGAGTCTGAGGGATAAACAAACCCTGAGTCTATACGGATTAAGAAAGAAGGAAAGAAGGAAGGAAAGAAAGGAAGAAAGAAAGAAAAAGTGGCGTATAACAAGTAAAATACGAAGTCTCCGAGCCAGGGAAATTAACAGTAAGCACTTAAAATCCCCGGCCCGGCCAGCAATCGAACCGAAGGCCCTCTGAACCGAAAACCAGTACGCTGACCATGCGCAATAATTGCGTAATCATTAGTGGCAATAAGAGTAGCTTCCTCTTCTTCTTCTTCTTCTTCTTCTTCTTCTTCTCCTTATTTTCCTTTTCCTTGTACCGAGCGAGTGGCTGCGTAGTTTGGGGCATGTAGCTGCCAAATTACATTCAGGAGCTAGTGGGTTCGAACCCCACTCTCGGCTGCCCTGATGATGGTTTTCCGTTGTTTCCAATTTAAACACTAGACAAATGTCAGGCCTGTGCTTTAATTAATGCCGCGGTCACTTCTTTCCCCCTTTCCTATCCCATTGTCGCCATAAGACCTTTCAGTGTCGGTGTGACGTAAAGCAAGTGGTAAAAACGTCTTCTTCTTCTTCTACTTCTTCTTCTTCTTCCTCTTCTCTTGGTGCCGTCTCCTCGCGATCTTCTTGGAGTGAATTTCCCTCGTCACAGTTGCGGTATCCTGGATGTTGAACCACTGCGAGAGGTTCCGGCTCAACCACGCCCACCTTTCCCATCCTCCTTGCCCTCTGTTCTATCTGGCTGCATTTGTCTTTTCGGAAGACGAGACTGGAATGAGGTGATTTCTTACGTTTTACGAATGTTAGCACTTTACATGATTTTCCAGCGTGGTGGAGTAATAGCACCGAAATAAAAAGAAGAATTTTACTGGGTAAGAAAGTTTTTATGGTGAAAAGAAATATTCTAGTACATTATATTCTAAATAATATGGATGTCAAAAACATTTCATTGATTCTTGTGCTCGGCGCGCAGTTTAAAACGGTTGAAACTGATGGAGATTTTAGAAGGACGAAAAATTTTACAACGTACAGTTCAGATCATCAATCCGTTGAACTGATATTGGAATGGCCTTCAAACCATCTTTTATATCTCCGTGGTAGGGACTTTGAGGAGATTCTGTGACTATGTGCAAGATAGTCCGCCGAGTCTTCTATCACACTCGAGAAATGGTGTCTTGCCCCATTATACAACCAATTTGCAGATCTCCCATGTCTGGTTCTAATACTGTTCAAGACTGACAAGTTTCTTTTGTAATGTTCAAAGCCAGGGGTTTCCTTGCGTATGTCCAGGAAGGCAAGGAACGCAGGTATTGTCTCGATTCTCTACTGTTCTTCACACTTTAGTGTAATATGGAGATTTTCTCTTTCTAATTGTTGAGCTTTTGGGATGGGATATCTTTGAGATTTTAGTCCTCTGATCGCCGTGGTATTAGAAGTATTACAGAGGCTAGGAAGGACAAATTTGTTGCTTACCTTCTCGTATTCCCGAAATGAAACTTGTTGGCGGCGAAGGCTTGAGGTATGTTGGGGACGGATCTGATTGTCCAAGATATCAGTAGTCGTTCAATTGAACATCAGCCTTACCTGTCGTCCCTGCCCTGTAAGCGCATACACTAAGGCAGGGCCTCTCAAACGCCCGAAATCTCACGCGTGCAAACTGAGGCTCAGAGGTCCTGTTCACAGTGCATCGGTCCCACTCGGCTAGGCTCGGACCACCGCGTCATCTCGGGGCGACTCGGCTAAGCTCAGTTCAACTCGGCTCGGATTTGTAGCGCTACGGAGCAAGTGAGGAAGAGGGAGACAGGCGAAGCGAGCAAGACAGGCATGGGGTAAGAGAGAGACAGCGCTATTGCTCCAAATCGAGGAGTAGGGGTTTGCACTCTGGTCAACCAAGCGAAGTAGTCTTTTGCACCGTGCACCGCGCAATGCACTGGTGCATGCACCCTGAGAGGCCCTGCACCTTTCTCTTTCTCCCCTTTTTAACACTGAAGATAGTGTGATTTATAGTTATTTCCTAAATTGTTGGGTTCGATATACAATTAATACTGTTAATCTTGCAGATTGCACTATGTAGTCACGATTTTTTAGTGACTTGCGAGATTACAGTACTGCCACTTCTGTGTCATGAAAATCACTACCGTTACATTTGCGGTATAAGTAAAGCATATTTTGTTTTTCTGTAGGATTGTAAATCTGTTTGGGTAATATCACGTAAGTAAAATTGTGGCATGTTCAAATAATGCATTTAATAACGATGTTAAGTGATGAACGCAGCATTTTATTAATACGGTCTTATTTCACCAATTCATATGTTAGAATTAAGAAACAAGAAAAGTCTGCAAGAACTTTTGCGAAAAGGAAAGCAACGTTACCTTCTCTTTAAAGGTCAATTCAGTTGAAATAGAAGGAAATTTCGTTATTAACCTAACCTAACCCAACCTAACATTGTCTTTTCACGACTTTGGTACGGTCTGCAGACTTAGCCTCTGTGTATTCTTATTGACTTACGGTATATGTACATGGAATATATTTGCTGTGTGTATTATGACGTCCGTCTCTGTGGTGTAGTGGTTAGTGTGATTAGCTGCCACCCCCGCAGGCCCGGATTCGATTCCCGGCTTTGCCACGAAATTTCAAAAGTGGTACGAGGGGTGGAACGGGGTCGACTCAGCCTCAGGAGGTCAACTGAGTAGAGGTGGGTTCGATTCCCACCTCAGCCATCCTGGAAGTGGTTTTCCGTGGTTTCCCACTTCTCCTCCAGGCAAATGCCGGGATGGTACCTAAATTAAAGCCACGGCCGCTTCCTTCCCTCTTCCTTGTCTATCCTTTCCAATCTTCTCATTCCCCCTGCAAGGCCCCTGTTCAGGATAGTAGATGAGGCCACCTGGACGAGGTACTGGTCATCCTCCCCAGTTGTATCCCCCAACCCAGAGTATGAAGCTCCAGGACACTGACCTTGAGGTGGTAGAGGTGGGATCCCTCGCTGAGTCCGAGGGAAAAACCGACTCTAGAGGGTAAGCAGATTAAGAATAATAAAAAGAAGTCCGGCAAGTGATAGCAAATTTCAAGAAGGGAGCTGAATTATTTACACAAGGAAAACACCGAAATCTCACGCGTGCAAACTGAGGCGCAGAGGTCCTGTTCACAGTGCATCGGTCCCACTCGGCTAGGCTTTACAATAATGCGTATATCAAAATAAAGGCAGAAATGTATAACATTAAGTTGAGTGAGGGTGAGAGAGACTGTGTGTATTTCCTTAATTCCTCATTGAGCTTGAAAACAGACTTAAATGTGAATATATTGACTGATCAGTTACTTGGGTAAGGGAACTTCATTTTCGATACTTACAATGAGGTTTATTTGTTGATGGTTATGTCCCGTGATTTCAACATGTAACTAGTCAAGTTGGCAGCAGCGATGAGCCATTAAAAAAAAAAGAGAATATGCGGCAATATTTTTAGTGGATAGGCTTCCGTGCCGAGTGCTATACGTAAGGACTGTTTCTCACAAATCCTCTAGCCTCCGGTGTGTATCCTGAGCGCTAACATGGACCATAATAGCACACTGCAGTCTGAATCATCTATGTCCAACAGCGCTACCATGTTGTTTGCTGGTACAGTAACGATATAAGTGTATTCCTGTTATTTCTTTAATAATATTACTCGAGATTCTGCTTATTCCATGAATTAAGAAGAAGCCGAGCACAACAAAGTAATTACAGCGACTTACAGTACATGCTCTGTTCACCGAGCATGAACACAGCGGCTCATGTGGCTCGTATCTTACCGCCTCCGAATACTCACTGCTACGAATTAAGACGAAACTGAAATTGAGCGTTTTAAAAGAACTGACAAGAGAACGGGGGTTATATCCTTCTTACAATCATCCCAGAAGTGGTTTTTGTGGCATCTTACTTGAACTCCAGGTGAATGCCGGATTGACGCCCAAAGCGCACTGCGGGACCGTTTCCTTTCTAAGATCAGACGTAATTAAACAGTATAGAAAACACATACGTCCAGGTTACCAAGCACATGGACCTGTAAACCATGTCATACCAGCAACAACCTCAAGGGTGAAAATTTTACTATCCAGAATTATTATTACCATTGTATTGGAGTATTGGAAGAAGAAGAAAGCAACAACTTTACCCAAGAGTAGATACGAGCCCCGTGGTCCTCAGTAAGCCTAAACGACAAAGAAGAAGAAGAAGAAGAAGTTATTACCATTACCATTATTACCATTGTCTGCCTCCGTATCGTAACGTTTAGCACGATTATCTGCCGTCCTCGCGGGCCCGGGTTGAATTTCCGGTACTGCCACAAATTTAAGAATGGTGGGAGGGCTGGTATGTGGTTAAAATAGTACACGCAGCTCACCTCGATGGGGAATGCGCCTGAAAAGGGCTGCACCACCTCAAGATGACACGAATTTACCTTTCTTTCCTTCTTTCTTTCTTTCTTTCTTTTCTTTCTTTCTTTCTTTCTTTCTTTCTTAATCCGCTTACCCACCAAGGGTTGGTTTTCTCTCGGACTCAGCGAAGGATCCCACCTCTACCGCCTCAAAGGCAGTGTCCTGGAGCGTGAGATTTTGGGTTGAGGGATACAGCTGGATACAATGACCAGTACTTCGCCCAGGTGGCCTCACCAGCTGTTCCGAACAGGGGCCTTTTGCGGGAATGGGAAGATCGGAAAGGATGTGCAAATAAGAGGGAAGGAAGCGGTCGTGGCCTTAAGTTAGGTACCATCCCGTCATTTGCCTGGAGGAGAAGTGGGAAACCATGGAAAACCAGTTCGAGGATGGCTGAGATTGGACTCGAACATCCCTCTACTCAGTTGACCACCCGAGCCTGAGTGAACACCGTTCCATCCCTCGTACCACTTTTAAATTTGTGACAGAGCTGGGAATCGATCCCGAGCCTCCGGGGGAGGGGGTGGGGGGTGGCAGCTAATCACATTAACCACGACAAAACCGAGGCCAACTACGTTTATTTACCGTTATTGTTGAATCAATTCAGGGGAGAAAAGGCATGATCCCACGTATTCCAAGGTGCCCCCGTTCCCACTTAAAATTGCAGTAGTAAATAATTACAGTTGTGGGCTACAGAGTGTGCTTGCATACTGCATCTGCATAGGAGTAGTATTTATAATAATAAACTATTCACAGAATCTATCGTACGTTATGAAGTACTTCTACTTCCTCACAGTTGAAGGCATTGCTTCCACTTACTTGTGCCAGGCTCTTCACCTTAATCTATCCTACATGCTCTCTCTTGGTCATCTCTTGTTCTTTTCCTACCCAATAGTGTTAGGTGTCAAGGCCTTCATGCTCGTTACCTTTTCTGGACGATACCTTCATGTTTCGAAGTGTCGAACACGTTCAATTCTTCCCTCAGATTGTTGCAGGTGTAATAGACTAATATAACTTGGAAATAATATTCTTTAACCTTTTTTGTTGCTATTGGTTTTACGTCGCACCAACACAGATAGGTCTTATGGCGACGATGGGACAGGAAAGGGCTAGGACTGGGAAGGAAGCGGCCGTGGCCTTGATTAAGGTACAGCCCCAGCATTTGCCTGGTGTGAAAATGGGAAACCACGGAAAACCATCTTCAGGGCTGCCGACAGTGGGATTCGAACCCTCTATCTCCCGAATACTGGATACTGGCCGCACTTAAGCGACTGCAGCTATCGAGCTCGGTAATTCTTTAATCCATGGGTAAATAATGTAAATATTTATTATTATTATTATTATTATTATTATTATTATTATTATTATTATTATTACTATTATTGTTACGGAGATACCGTGGTGGACAGAAGTGAAAGAAGGTGCGGGCATGAATGTGTTCGAGCAGAGGCAGGGAAAGGGCTTCCTCGTCCACCGTCGGGAGGTCCACCAGCTCAAGGTAATGGCAGACTCCGTTTAACCATGTAATAGTCTTTTAACGATAGTTTAGAAATAGATTTAGAATTAGTAATTTTATTCCTTGCCTTTCTTTTTTCTCTTCTCTCTTCAAATTTGAACTTTGCTAAGCAATAACAAATAAATCTGCTATTTGCTTTACGTCGCACCGACACAGATAGGTCTTATGGCGACGATGGGACAGGAAAGGGCTAGGAGTGGGAAGGAAGCGGCCGTGGGCTTAATTAAGGTACAGCCCCAGCATTTGCCTGGTGTGAAAATGGAAAACCACGGAAAACCATTTTCAGGGCTGCCGACAGTGGGGTTCGAACCTACTATCTCCCGAATACTGGATACTTGCCTCACTTAAGTGACTGCAGCTATCGAGCTCGGTTAAACAAATAAATCAGGTACACAGTGAGATCGATAAACAAAAGTAGAATCTCCTAGAACAATTAGACAACAGGCTTCAACAACATGAGCTTGAAGCTCCCTAGATACAAATTTAACAACAGCAGCACTGCTCCTTTCAATACCTCCTCAAGGAGACTGAGCTCCAACATTTACCACAGTAGGAAAAGCGTCTTTGAGCCACACAATACTCTCTAGGGGACTATTCTCCAAATTTTCACAAGTTCATGCCTCTTAAAGGCACAACCTACATGTAACAAAAACCAATAGTAGACACTGTCTTATTTGCTCAACAGTCGAAATTACATAGGAAAAATAGAATGAAAATAGTGAATTTTATCAGGGGCAGTAAGTGTCCATTCTACGTGTTCTTCGTTAAAGAGGACAGTTTAAAGTTAGGGGCCGAATATCAAAATATTCGGAGGCGAACACTGGCACTCATTTGGAATTCACCAGAACATTATTAAAACCCTATGTGGACTTATGGCCGAAGTTACAGAGGCTAAGCCTGTACTACGAAGGAGACTAAATGGGGGAAAAGTTTAAATTTATAAAATTAAGAGGTAGATTTTAAATATTACAAAATCATAGTCACTTAAATATCAAGATGGGAGGGAATACAAGAGGGTTCTCACTCTTTATTCCCTAAGTTCGGTTAAATTCTTTAGACTTGATTGAGAATTTACATTGGAAAATATGTAATAAGTTGATGACTACTGATAAATAAAAATATATAAATAAAATTACTCAAAAACGTAATAAAATTAATAAGCATAATTAACCGAAATGTCCGTAGTATGGGCGCCAGAGTTCACCAGAATGGATCCCTCGAATTTAGATAAGAGCATGATAAACTTTATATCCCAGGGCGTGTACATAATGCTGCGTACTGGTACATCTGCTGCAGGCCTTACCTAACCTCCTGAAAATTACTAATTAGGTAGGAACTGCACCTAGGTTCATCAATAACACAGATTCTAAAATAGCTAACTATATTCTGAACAAATTCCGTGCATGAGCACCTCATCAACATACAACATTATACATATAATACACACATAAAATATTGCTGGAAGACTCCATATTTACAACAACAACAATACTAATAATGAAAACAGTGGGAAAACGAAAGTGAGAACTAAGTTACCATTTGTAAATAGTCCGATGAACAATGTACATGTATGAAGATAAATACCCTTCACTGTCTCTATGAATTCGACTTACCGATTCTCATAATCGGCAGTTATCACATCACACAGATACTGTACCTTGTACTACTGTGTTCACATATTTTAACACTTGTTGTAAAGATATATACACACGTCTGTCGATCCTCAACATAAATTTATGGAAAGTCTGAGATAGCTTTCACCAACGTATAATGCTAGGCCGCCACAAGTGCTACAAGCACTCTCCACAATCAGCCACTTTCTACGAACATAACACGACTACGCTCCACGAACGTTTGAAGTCCAGTCCATTGCAGCCATGTCAATCCAGTACCGTGTATCAGCACCACTTCCTTCCCGTACAGTGTGTCAGTTGTAGTTGTAGTTATCTTCCTTCTCGTTCCTTTACAATCACCTCTACAATCACCCTTACAATGTCTCATACAATCTCTCTTACAATGTCCTAATACAATCATCTGGTTGCCGCCGTATCATCAACCTTTATAGACATCAACATCCCCCTCCTCTCAGATGAGACGTCTGGATTGGTGCTTGCCAGCCAATCATGAGTGATCTCAAATCAAGACCAAGCCCTGAACTACTTCTTCCTCCCAAGATAATAACAAACTCTGGGGAGTTTTCATGAATCACCAAACTTTCCCTGGTACAACAACAAGCTCATCTCATCAGGCTGGGATATATACATGACAAATGGAATTCCCTGACACAAGTACATCACAACACACACTGGGGTAGCCAGATGACTCATTCAAATTACCAGAGTTATTACAGCAATGTTTTCCCACTCGTGCAAAACAAATTACTCATACCTACATATGTGGATATCTTCCAGCTTACCAATATAAATGACAAAACATACAAATGAAATACTGATAATAATAATAATAATAATAATAAATCGAATACTGACAATAATATCTCTAACTTCTACATATAATTCGGGGGTGTGATATATGTACTATCACATAACGCCCCCTTGGTGAATCGATGATATCATATATTATGATTCACCATAAAACAGAACTTCATACATAACCTTATAATGACATAACTGAACTCTTAATTTACTGTAATAATGATATATACATTGCGTCTACTGCATTGTATTCGCACACACGAAATACAATTTGTCTAAACAATAACAATAATAATAATCTGGCTATATACACACAACTCTGATTGTTTCATATACCATTGAACACAATCCCTTCTTGCTACTGTACACATAACTCATAATTGATAATATATACATCCAAGGTGCAGATCCTATCTCTTATATCTGCGAAGGCTATAGATATTAAATGTCCCAAGAACCTTGTTGTCAGTGGTTAGGAGCCTATAAGCACACTTGCCTATTCTACTGTCCACAGTATACGGACCCTAATTTAAATGAAAAAACTATACATAAACTTAACATCAGCATCGATAAGCGAGGAATGCGTACCGCAATAAAATCTAACTACGTCTAGAATCCACACTATCTCACACACAAACATTCATCCCATCGAGTCACACAGGAATCATACAAGCTTTCATTCAGAACATTCATAACAAAGAAATCCCTATTTCTGAAATGCGCGGGAATCTCACTACGTTTACTCTTCCACAAAACCATAATTAATGCAAGCAAACAGATCACATACTTTTTCACACATTCCACATCGCTATCACTCAGCACGTCATTCAAATCATTCACACAACTCTCAGCCTTAAATAAAACATAACACACTCGCTTGGATAGACTTTCCTTCATCTCACGCACACTTCCATTCTCACACACGCTCACTCTATTATTGAAATTCTTACCATAATACACTTTGAAATTGCTGTCATTACTACTTAATGGCCCAGCAATTAATCCATCTTCACCACTTTCCATATCAGCTCCTACTTGCGCCACTTTCATGCCAACAACACTGCTACTTTCGACTCTCTTATCAGAAGTTTCATTAATCTCAAAGTCACCATTTTCCCACATAATGGTCCTAACTTTACTCCCTTCACTTACACTTAAATCAACAAAAACATCCTCATGATGTATACTCCGTGAACACTCTTCACTCACAAAACAACCTTCATCAACTTCACAAAAAACTTCATTTTCAATTTCAGAAACTTCTGTAAGATTATCGATCGCAACATCGCTATTACCATCACCACTAGCACAAAGTAAGTCATCCGACACATCATTCTTACCTTCATCACGCCCCCTATTCTCAAAATCTCCCTGAACACAAAACACATGGTCATTCAATAATTCCTCTTTCACGTCTAAATCATAACTTACCTGTTTCATCACGTGAATAGGAATTTCGGTATCGGACTGCCTATCTGACCCAACTAAGAAGTCCGATTCCGGTTTAAATTACTTGACGTGGACTGTTCACTATTATCATGTCTCTGCACTTGATCTGGAGGTCTTTGATCCGTACGCCCCCTACTTTCTGATTCCCCTTGATTAGGTCTTCTGCCATAATATTCATGGTGATTAACTCCCTGATTAGACTGTCTGTTTCCCCTTCCGGAATTACCACCCTGATTCCCTTGCCTAGAATGACTGAAATTCTGATTATTCCTATCTCCCGCTACCTGATTACCTTGTCTCCCATTATCCCCGTAATTTCTACCTTCACTTTGCCTAGTCCTCCCCTGCCCTTCCAAAGCATCAAACCTCTCTAAAAGCTGCTCTAATTCTTTAATCGTAACAATATTCTGCATACATGCAGCTAATCCGACCTTCTCAGGAAAATGCCTCAACATCTGGCGGACTGTATCTCTCTCCGATGCTAGACCTTCAATATTCTGGCTGATCAGAACATGCGCTAAGAAATACTCCGTCATAGATACACCTTCCTGAGGTCTATATTTGCCAAATAGCACGCGATCTCTTTCCCTTCCCTGAATAGCATCACTCCAAAATTTAGAAATAAATTTCTCCCTAAATTCCTCCAAACTCGAAATACCCTGTCTATAAACTTGAAACCAGGATCTCGCTTCTCCAACAAATGCAATATCCAACATCTCATCAACCATACTCCATTCGATCAAACCATCGTCAAGATTCTTGGAAAACCGTTTCTCCACCGTTTTCAAGAATTCCATCGGATTAAACTGCCGACCATTAAACTTGGGTAATTCAGAGTCCTTCGTACAAGATACGTACCTATTACATATGCTGCTACCTACTTGGATTTGACTGATCTCCTGCCTTAACTTTACATGACATGCTTTAATTCCTTCTTCAACTACCATTCTGGCATTTCCTTCTACTGACTTGAGGTCATCTTTTACCGACTTAAGGTCTTTCTCCAATTTCTCATCCTTCTCATCTATACGCTTCGCTAAAACGTTCTGATTGGATTTAATTCTATCTATTTCTTCGACTTTATCTTCCACTATTTTTATTCTCTTATCACATTCCTTGCTGTTTTCAACAAATTCCTTCCTAACAACATTAAATCGGCATTCGATTTTCTCAGTCAATTCCAAGCGTTGAGATTCAACCTTATTATTGACTTCCTGAATTTCCCTGCTTTGATGGTCAAACTTCTGGTTCAATTAATCTATTCTACCATTCACAGCACTACTTAAACTATCAATTTTACTAGACAATTCAACACTCACTAAATTTAACTCCTTACTTTGATTCTCAATCTTACTAGACAATTCCGTACTAACTGAATTTAATTCACTATTAATACTGTATATTTCATTACTTAAAAAACTCAATTCACTCTTCAACTCTTTACTCTGACTATCAATCTTGCTAGACAATTCAACATTATTATTATCGATTTTACTGGACAATTCAATATTATTATTATCGATTTTACTGGACAATTCAACATTATTATTATCGATTTTACTGGACAATTCAACATTATTATTATCGATTTTACTGTTAATCGAATTCAATTCAGTCTTCAACTCTTTACTCTGACTATCAAGTAGCGATTTAATCATACTAAAAGTTAAAGCCTCCCCTTGAACCGTTTCCTTAACAACCCCTACGTGCTGAGTTTGAGACGGGTTATTCGGTTCCTCACCCATCGTTGCCAATAGATCCTTCCCACTATCAGCCATTTCGCTACTCTCACTTAAATTAGATAAACTCAATGTGGTGGAATTCTTTTGACTTCTCCTATCCTGATTCATGGTATCAACAACTTTAACAACCTCTCTACTTCTCAATTTTATAATACTAGACTCGCTACAACATTTCTTCATACTCCAAAATACACATGAAACATATAAAACACTTCACTGACATAGTTTGTAGAATTCCATCCACACCTGACAAGTGCACCTACGCTTATCAGCCTAACAGATGTACCAATCATCCAGCCACACGTTGGGAAGCCAATTGTAATAAGTTGATGATAATAATAAATAATAATAATAAATAAATAAAATCATGAATAAAAATACTCAAAAAATTAATAAAATTAATAAGCATAATTAACCGAAATGTCCGTAGTATGGGCGCCAGAGTTCACCAGAATGGATCCCTCGAATTTAGATAAGAGCATGATAAACTTTATATCCCAGGGCGTGTACATAATGCTGCGTACTGGTACATCTGCTGCAGGCCTTACCTAACCTCCTGAAAATTACTAATTAGGTAGGAACTGCACCTAGGTTCATCAATAACACAGATTCTAAAATAGCTAACTATATTCTGAACAAATTCCGTGCATGAGCACCTCATCAACATACAACATTATACATATAATACACACATAAAATATTGCTGGAAGACTCCATATTTACAACAACAACAATACTAATAATGAAAACAGTGGGAAAACGAAAGTGAGAACTAAGTTACCATTTGTAAATAGTCCGATGAACAATGTACATGTATGAAGATAAATACCCTTCACTGTCTCTATGAATTCGACTTACCGATTCTCATAATCGGCAGTTATCACATCACACAGATACTGTACCTTGTACTACTGTGTTCACATATTTTAACACTTGTTGTAAAGATATATACACACGTCTGTCGATCCTCAACATAAATTTATGGAAAGTCTGAGATAGCTTTCACCAACGTATAATGCTAGGCCGCCACAAGTGCTACAAGCACTCTCCACAATCAGCCACTTTCTACGAACATAACACGACTACGCTCCACGAACGTTTGAAGTCCAGTCCATTGCAGCCATGTCAATCCAGTACCGTGTATCAGCACCACTTCCTTCCCGTACAGTGTGTCAGTTGTAGTTGTAGTTATCTTCCTTCTCGTTCCTTTACAATCACCTCTACAATCACCCTTACAATGTCTCATACAATCTCTCTTACAATGTCCTAATACAATCATCTGGTTGCCGCCGTATCATCAACCTTTATAGACATCAACATCCCCCTCCTCTCAGATGAGACGTCTGGATTGGTGCTTGCCAGCCAATCATGAGTGATCTCAAATCAAGACCAAGCCCTGAACTACTTCTTCCTCCCAAGATAATAACAAACTCTGGGGAGTTTTCATGAATCACCAAACTTTCCCTGGTACAACAACAAGCTCATCTCATCAGGCTGGGATATATACATGACAAATGGAATTCCCTGACACAAGTACATCACAACACACACTAGGGTAGCCAGATGACTCATTCAAATTACCAGAGTTATTACAGCAATGTTTTCCCACTCGTGCAAAACAAATTACTCATACCTACATATGTGGATATCTTCCAGCTTACCAATATAAATGACAAAACATACAAATGAAATACTGATAATAATAATAATAATAATAATAATAAATCGAATACTGACAATAATATCTCTAACTTCTACATATAATTCGGGGGTGTGATATATGTACTATCACAAATAGAAGTTACATTACGAAAGAAATTTGAAACCTTACCCTTGAACTAGCTTTCAAACGGAGACTGCCATTACCTTGAGCTGGTGGACCTCGACGGTGGACGAGGCAGCCCTTCCCCTGCCTCTGCTACGAACACACTCTAAACCCCTTGACTGCTTGACTGGAGCGTTTGAAAAGACCACATGGCCCGAAACGTCCCAGCTTTTATTGCAGGGAGAAAGTTTGCAGATTTCTCTGGGCCGAAACCCTGACACACGCCTAATTTTCATTGGACAATCAAGTAAATATCAAAACTCTGATTGGTTACTTAAATAAAGGTACAAAATTTCCTATGGGCCACAATTGTAAGCTGGCTGGAAGAGATAGTAGTGCTGATAACCTTACAATACTAAAAACAAACTATAAGCAATTCAGTTTTGGAAAACTTAGCACACAAATTACTTTGAAAATTAATTGTTCATCCTCACCCCAGGGGACGCACATGATTTGATAGTAGCGACATCGGTAGATAAAGGTTCAAACTTCTTCTACCACATAGTTTTAAAGTACAAGTCATAGATGGCCTTCTAAAGGGTGCTTAATTTAAATACACCGAGCGGGTGTACCTCCAGTACAATTATTATTATTATTATTATTATTATTATTATTATTATTATTATTATTATTATTATTATTATTATTTCTATTTACGTAGTGATGTCCGGACTTTATCACGATCATATTATTTGTGAGGTTATGTCATGAAACATATGACGTGTATATATTAATATGAGTTTGTTTAATATAAGAACACGTAATTAATAATATATAATTTATTATTACTTGTATAAATATGATGTATAATCCAATGTGACATTGTGCAACACACTGTAATATCCATAATAACGTATCTTTGGCACTAGATAGTTATAGAAAATTCTTTACGTTGTAACTAGGCTACTGGACATTCTCGAATTTACTAGAAAATATGTTGTGTCATATTCTTCTAGAAGCGTATATAAAGAGGTAGTCTTGATGGTAGAGGGGTGTTATTTTGATGCGACTTGTGTTCAAGTCGTGTTAGCCGAGTATTTGAAGTCAAGTATGTGAATTGTTTTTGCTGGGTTGGTAGTTGACACGCATCTGTTGTAGTCTTCTTCTGATTCTTCGTGTAGTGTTTTGTTATGATGGCAGCTTCTTAGTGAGTGTATGTAGAAGATGTATAAATTGTGAATAAATTAGGGTACACAACTGACGGCTTTCTGTGTACGTCTTTGTGAATAAATTTAGATTAATGTTAATAGAAGATGGTCGGCCAGTTGTACTCCCTTTAAAACAATAATTACCACCAACACCACCACCCCATATATCCTCCAAGTAGGCCCAATCATTCATGGAATGGTGCCATCATTTTTTCTAAGTTAGTAGCATTCGGTTAATTAGATCATTCTTTCTTCTCTGCGAGTGGTTTAATGATGCGGTCTAGAGGTATCGAGACTGCCTCTTATCCGGAAGGTCGGGGTACGATTTCCCGTTAGGTAAGGAATTTTGTTACAATTGGCTTTACGTTACACCGACACATATAGGTCTTATGGCGACGATGGGATTGGAAAGGTCTAGGATTGGGAGGGAAATGGCCATGGCCTTTATTAAGGTACAGCCCCATGGTTTGTCTGGTGTGAAAATGGGAAACCACGGAAAACCATCCTCAAGGCTACCGACAGCGGGGTTCAAACCCCCTATCTCCCGAATGCAAGCTCACAGGTGCGTGATCAAAAGCGAACAGACACTTGCTCGGTCAGGTCAGGGATCTTTATCTGAATCTACATGAAAGCTCTCTGGCGGTGAAATAGCGGTTTCGGTCTAGGAAGGCAAGAATAACGGTCGAGAGGATTTATCGCTCTGATCCTACGTCACCTAATAACCTGCAGGCCTTTGGGGTTAGCAGCGGTAGTGTTTTAGGTTTTCAGCGATTATAAGATGGGAAGGCTAGGGCTGCGTGGAGTGCAGCTATGAGCAGCACTTGCCTGGTGCGAAAATAGATTACCACGGAAGAACATCCTCATGGCTGCCGACCGTGGGGTTCGAACTCGCCATCTCCCGAATGCAAATTTACAGTAATACAGCCCTTATCCCGCTGCCAACTCGCTGGGAGAATAGAATTAAAACTCAGTAGAATAACGTACTCTCACTGTACCGTCGTAAGTCCTTATGAATAAATAACTATTAAACACACTGTGTACAAGTGTATAATGAGTCCTTACGTTGATAATAATAACACCTGATAGTAATAAACCTGCCGTGTGCAATCGATTCTTTCTGACGCTGTTAGGCTGCGTACGTGCCAATATCGAGGTATTTCTCGACCCGATAGCAAAGAAAGCGCCCATCTGTTATTAAGCTTGACTTAATAATACTTCGTGCCAGTGGCTTCACACATATGGAAATTAATTTTGTGGACATTTATAGAATTTATGAGCACTAGAAACTGTATCAAAATACGTTCAGTATTTTTAGTAATGTTGGAACATTTTGGCTTCTGTTAATTTGTCGATAGAAGTTGGTATTTTCACAAAGAAGAGAGTAGGGTCGCGGGGAAACCATCAGCACATAGAAAATCGGTCAGAGTGGACAAATAGCATCAAGATCGGAAAGAAACAGTACTGCTGAGATCTCAAAACAACAGGTTTGACGCCAGAATTACTGATCTGAAGAAATTATATTCCAAGATCTCAGTGAATTAATAATCAGAAAGGACAAAATTCCATGCTTTGTGTAGCCTATGTGTAGATAAAGAATCTTAAACAGTTTAGTTCGAATTGCTTTGCATTCTTCACAAGGCAAGAAAGTACCACACACTATTATTTCTTTCTTTCTTTCTTTCTTTCTTTCTTTCTTTCTTTCTTTCTTTCTTAATCCGTTTACCCTCCAGGGTCGGGTTTCCCTTCGGACACAGCGAGGGATCCCATCTCTACCGCCTCAAGGGCAATGTCCTGGAGAGTGAAACTTTGGGTCGGGGTGATATAACTGGGGAGGAGGACCAGTACCTCGCCCAGGAGGCCTAACCTGCTATGTAGAAAAGGAGCTTTGGTGGGGGAAGGGAAGATCGGAAGGGATAGACTAGGAAGAGGGAAGAATGTGGCCTGGCCTTAAGTTAGGTACCATCCCGGCATTTGGCTGGAGGAGAAGTGGGAAAGCACGGAAAACAACTTCGAGGATGTGTGAAGTGGGAATCGGAACCCCGTCTACTCATTTGATCACCCGAGGCTGAGTGGACCCCGTTCCAGCCTTCGTACTACTTTTCAAATTATGTGGCAGAGCCGGGAATGGAACCAGGGTCTCGGGGGGTGGTAGCTAATCACACTAACCACTACACCACAGAGGCGGACTCGCATTGAATTAACAATCAGAGACTCTGTGTATAGGTAGATAAAGAATGTTACAGACTTAAGTTCGAATTGCTTTTTATTCTTCACAGCGAGCGAAATGCAAGAAAGTACCACAAACAGCAGCCTTTATTTACAAGAAGCCAGCAGTAGTACGGGCGGCTCACCACGGAAGTAACTGACGTCATTTTTCGCTTCTCTGTCGGTATTCTCAAAGTTTACAACCTTATTTCTCAAGTTTTAGTAAATAATTTAATTTCGTGTGGCTACTTCCAGCCTTGTGCAGCCCTTGTAAGGCAGACCCTCAGATGAAAGTGGGCGGCATCTGCCATGTGTAGGTAACTGCGTGTTATTGTGGTGGAGGATAGTGTTATGTTCGGTCTGTGAGTTGCAGGGATGTTGGGCCATAGGAATTAACCAATGAAGGTTCAAATTCCCGACCCGGCCGGGAATCGAACCCGGGACCCACTGAGCTGAAGGCAGTACGATGACCATTCAGCCAACGAATCGGACAAGTTTTAGTTACCATATTGGGACAGGAAAAATACAAAGTGAAGGGTAATATTCTGGAAGTATCTACTTTAATATTATCAAGTTTCATTAAAATTTGACCGGGCGAGTTAGCCATGCGGCTAGGGGCGTGCAGTTTTGAGCTTGCATCTGATAGATAGTGGATTCGAACCCCATTGTCAGCAGCCCTGAAAATAGTTTTCCGTGGTTTCCCATTTTCACACCAGGCAAATGCTGGGGCTGTACTTTAATTCAGGCCATGGCCACTTCCTTCCCTCTCTTAGCCCTTTCGTATCCCATCGTCGCTGTAAGTCCTATCTGTGTCGGTGCGACGCAAAACCAAGTACACACAAAACAAACAAACAAACAAACAAACAAACAAACAGTAAAACTGGTGTTAAATTTCTCTTTGAGAAAATTAAATTATCATAAACATGCCTCTCAACAAATGAAACTTAAATTGGTTACAATTTATTTGCATCATTTCACAAAAATAGTTACACAGCCTTCATGACTCTCACTCATGGCCCTCCATCAATACTTCACATCACAGCCTGCACGGTTGCTACGTAACATCGCGTCACGCAATTTTTATCGCTAATTTCGTATTGCAAATTTTCAGATGACCTCCCCAGCAATAAGACATATTTCTGTGGTACTAAGGGCGAACCCGATAGCTCACAAAAATCGAATGTTCGGTTTTAATACCAGTATGGTAGATTTTTGTGACAAAGAGGGTGATGACAAAGCCCGGCGTGATTCTAGTGCCCGTAGAATACACTGTTCCCAAAATAAAAAGTCCGATATGTTTAGTACATAGCTATTGAGGCAACCGAGTGATTTGTTCCCTGAATTTGCTGACTAAATAAGAATAAAATTTGTTTCTTTTTTTCATTACATTCAAATGTGTGCTACTTCAATTTAGAGGTCACTGAATCATCATCATCATCACTAATCAATTTATCATTTCTGAGTGCATTATCCTACCGGCTTTGCTGCCCGCATCTCTGCTGTAGTTTTGCCTTCCCAGATGATCTTCAGCTTTTCTCAGGACACATTGCAAATATAAACCTGTGATAGTTTTCACGGGCCCTATCCGTCCGGCTGCAGTCCTTCCACGTGGTCTCAACCATCTTGCAATATGTCCAACGAACTGCAGCAGCCTTTCATTGATATGAAAACAAAAGCGTTTTAAAATCTTCAGCTCCTGAAGAATAGACACATTGGTTCTTCTTACGGTCCAAAGCACACGTAGCATTCTACGCCAGAACTACAGTTCAAAGGTATCGATACATTTTCTGTCCAAAGTCTTTACGGTTCAGATCTCACAGCTATATGAGAAAACAGAGAATACAAGGATTTCAACGAGGCAGATCTTTGTATTATTTGCAATTCCCCTGTTCTTCCAGATCTTGGTTAATATCATCATAGCAAAATCCTTCTTCAAATCAAATCAAATCAAATCAAATCAAATCAAATCAAATCAAATCAAATCAAATCAAATCAAATCAAATCAAATCAAATCAAATCAAATCAAATCAAATCAAATCAAATCAAATCAAATCAAAATACTTTATTTGCAAATGAGGTATCTACTTCGGTGGCATATGATACACAAAAATACAATGTTCTCAACAATTAAATTTTAAATTTTTTTTTTCCTAAAATACAGTATTATACAATTTACATTAACAATCTTTCTATCGAACACACAGCTCATCCTTAATACATTTATATTATTTACAAAATTCTACTCATAATATCTTCGGTAACTCACACACATAATCAAGTCATATACAGTATGCGGAATCACTTCAAAAAGTACTATAAAATTGCTATAAGATTTAAATATATGTTGCTTCTTGTAACCCATTTTGGTACCTAACGCCCATAACGACCTGCTGCGTCTTACCCACAGCCCCTTTTGCTACTCATTTTCAGAGTTCCTGAAGGGCCTTCACAGCTATCGTAGTGGTACCAGGGCCCTCGAACTCCCCACTGTACTTCACCCCTTACTTCAGCTGTCCAGTCTCCATCGACAAGGGGATGGAATTAATGTATTCACAACAATTCTTATTTACAATAATCTAAACAGGTCGAATGCCCTCTAACATTCTTCTTATCTCTTTGTCGGAACTTCCCGTGTCACTGCATTATCAAATAAAGATATGGAAGTGGCACACATACTTAAAGACGGCAAAGAAACAAGAGAAATCAGAGAAAAATTCATAGATGAGAAAGAGACAGGTAAAATGAAAAACAATCCTAAACTTAACAATCTTGATAAGTTTTAAATAGAGAATGGAAGAGACCTGGAAGAACAGCCAGAAGAATGTGGTAAAGTAAATCTAAGAAAGGCAAAAACGGAAAATGCATGTAGTTAATACTAACGAAGTATCCTGGAATCTATGATTTGGTTGAAGTGCCTCCTGAAAAATCAAGTTCTGGGACACATCGGGTTCTGTCTGTGGTGAAACCACTTCATTGCTCCGCCACAGGAACCTAGAGGGTAGCAGCTGAACCTCGCCATACTAGGCAACGCCGGTGAAAGCGTGTAGACTGCCCGTCTTCTTTATGATTTCCAAGGCAGCATAATTAAAACAAGATATAGTAAACAAATACATCGTGTGCTTTTCTGTATATTGTTATCTATGGAAGGTATTTAAGGAAACAACAATGGAAAGTTCCGACAGAATAAAAGTGCAGTTCTATTCAAATGTTGTGTTTACTGTAACTGGCAAGTCAGTAAGTGTAATGATCCCCACATTTGATGACCCCGACGTGATTAATATAGTGTGATACAGTTTTCTACATAAAGTCAATGCTATTCACACGCTAGTTACCGCCGTCGCTATGGAGCAATTACAACAGCAGCTACAGCAATTACAAGAGCAAAAATAGCCTCCTACAACAGCAACTTCAACAGCAAACGCCCCAATCACCACCCTCACAGGTTAGTACTGTAGTGAATCGTGTTGGAGTTAAGTTATCTGTTTTCTGGCCAGAGAAGCCGTCGCTATGGTTCGCTCAGGCAGAAGCACAGTTCAATGTATCCGGTATCACGCAAGATGCAACAAAATACGCGTACATTGTTTCCGGGCTGGACAGTCGCTATGCCACTGAAGTTGAAGATATCATTACCAACCCTCCGGCGCAAAATGCATACGCGTACCTGCGTACCGAACTCATTCGGCGTCTTTCCCTATCGGAAGAGAAACGCGTTTATCAATTGCTCATTGAAGAGGAGCTCGGTGACCGAAAGCCATCCCAGTTCTTACGACACCTTAGGTCTCTCGTGGGCAGCACACAAGTACAAGATAACCACTTAAGACAGTTATAGATACAGCGCCTGCCGTCACAAGTACAGGCCATTTTACAAATACAGAGTGAGATGACGCTAGATAAGGTTGCCGTCCTGGCCGATAAAATTATTCAGGTTTCACCCGTGTCATTTCACGCCGCAAGTACACCAACAGTTAGTGAGGTGAGCCAGCTCGCGAAGAGGTTAGACGAACTATCACACCAGATGGCAGCACTGCTCTCGTTCTCGGGATCAGCCAAGCCGTCCTAGCAACAGCCGCAGTTCTTCTCCTACAGCGGGTGCACAAGGTGCCTGCTGGTACCATCGCCGCTTCCTCAAAAATGCACAGAAATGCCAATCACCTTGTAACTTCCCGTCAAACTCCAACGGCAACCAGTGACGGCGGTAAATGATTGCCCAACATATCGAAACCGCCTCTTTATCACGAACAAGAGCGGTAAACATCAATTTCTGATCGACACTGGGTAGGATTTGTGTTGCTTCCCGCATAAATTCCTGAAAGGGCGTCGCCATTAGACCAGTTATGAGCTCGCAGCTGCCAATAATTCCACAATCCACACATTAGGGACTCTGCACTTCAAACTGAACCTCGGACGCCGACGTGAAATTTCATGGAAATTTTTTCTTACCGACGTCGCACTTCCCATCATAGGATCAGACTTCCTCGCCTATTATCATCTTCTGCCAGACTGTCGTAACAAACGCTTGGTCGACGGCATCACAGGCTTATCAGTGAACGTCCAAACTGCTAACTCTCTACAGCCCAGTGTGAAGGCTCTCAATGTACCGACTACGTTTCATGAAATTTTAAAGGAATTTCCTGAACTCACTCGTCCATTTGGAGCCCCGCGAGAAGTACGCCATTCTACAGTACATTTCATCCGCACTACAGCAGGACCACCTGTCTCCTGCCGAGCTCGTCGTCTCGCCCCAGATCGCTAAGAAGGAATTTGAGGCAACGCTCTGAGGGCCTTTGGTCGTCACTGCTTCATTTGGTACCGAATAAGGACGAAGGCTGGCTGCCCTGCGGAGATTATCGTGCCTTAAACTCACGGACCATTCCTGACAAGTATCCAAATCGGCATCTCCATGATTTCAGCCATCAGCTTCGCGGATGCACTGTTTTCCCCGTTATCGACCTAGTGAAGGCCTACACCCAGATTCCCGTGAACCCAAGTGACATTCCGAAGACCTCAATCATAACGCCCTTCGGACTCTTTGAGTTTCCTTTCATGACCTTCGGACTACGCAATGCAGGTCACACCTCTCAAAGATTCATAGACGAAGTACTATTAGGACTGTATTTCACGTTTGCGTACGTCGACGACATCTTGGTCTTCTCTAAGAGTCCTGAAGAACACAGGCGCTACCTGCGAGCTCTCTTCCACCACCTCTCTGAGTATGGCATCCTCATCAATGCTGCCAAGAGTGTCTTAGGATCTCCGAAAGTCACCTTCCTCGGATACAAAGTCTCCGCCTCAGGGACTTGACCACTGCCGAAACGCATCACAGCACTGCCGAATTTTCCTCTTCCGAAAACTGCACGTGATCTCAGACGTTTTCTGGAAATGATCAATTTCTATCGCCGGTTCCTTCCCTCAACTTCGCAGTACCAGGCTCCACTCCACGCAGCTGTATCCAGTTTACGCGACTCTCAGCAGGTACCCTGGACACTAGAAATGGAATGCATCTTTGCCGCCTGTAAAGAAAGCCTCGCTCAGTCTACCCTCCTAGCGCATCCCGATCCACAAGCACCATTGGGATTGTTCACAGATGCATCCAACAGCGCTATTGGAGCTAGCCTCCAGCAATACGTGGACGATGCCTGACAGCCTCTAGCCTTCTTCTCTAGGAAACTGTCTCCAAAGCAAACCGAATGGCCAGCCTACTACCGAGAGTTGCTTGCATAGTATGAAGCTGTGCAGCACTTCAGATACATTTTGGAAGCCCAGCAGTTTTCAATTTATACAGACCACAAGCCCCTGACGTACGCCTTCCAGCAACGTCGCGACAAACTTCCAACTGTGCAGCTGAACCAGTTATCGTTCATCGCTCAGTTCACAATGGATATTCAGCACATTGAAGGCTCTTCCAACGTAGTCGCAGATACACTGTCTCGCATCAACGGAATTGCCAGTAGCACCTTGGACTTCAGCGCTTTGGCACGATTACAGGAAGGGGATGCAGAACTCCTTGATCTGTTGAACAGCGAATCAGCACTTCGGTTGCGGCAAGTCCGGATACCAGGAACAAACCACTTAGTTCTGCGACACTTCAACGCGTCGACCCAGACCATTTATCACTGCACCTTTTCGCAGACAAGTTTTTGACTCTCTTCACGGTCTAAGTCATCCCGGTGCCAGAGCGACCTCTCTTTTAGCATCAGAACGCTTTGTATGGCCCCACATGCAAAGAGACTGCCATACATGGGCACGAGCCTGCCTGCCTGCCTGCCTGCCTGCCTGCCTGCCTGCCTGCCTGCCTGTCTGCCTGCCTGCCTGCTTGCCAGGCATGTCAACGCTCGAAGGTCACGCGTCATAACAACGCTCCAATTGGCAACTTTACCCCAGCGTCTGCACGCTTCCAACACGTCCATCTGGATATCATCGGCCCACTCCCTCCTGCCGGAAATTACCGATACTGTCTGAGAGCAGAGGATCGGTCACCCGTTGGCCAGAAGTCTGGCCACTGGAAAGCATCACAGCCGAAGACATCGCTGAAGCTTTTGTACCATTCTGGATCTCTCGCTTTGGATCCCACACCGTATCACGACTGACCAAGTCAGACAGTTTGAATCTCAGTTGTTCCGAAACCTGGGGATTCTCACCGGAACCTCACGCTCACGAACAACCAGCTGACATCCTTGTGCCAATGGAATGTTTGAACGTTTCCATCGTCAACTCAAGGCAGCCACCATGTGCCATCCTGATATGTCTTGGCTGCAAGCCTTACCAGTTGTCTTACTTGGTATCCTAAGTGCGCATAAAGAAGATCTTGACGCTTCCTCAGCAGAGCTAGTCTACGGAGAACCAATTCGACTTCCAGGAGAAATACTTTGTGCCACGTCAGACAACCGCCTTGAGGACACTTCAAGCTTCGTAGTCAGACTTCGCCAACAAATGAGTCGATTACGTCCTTTGCCAGCATCACGGCATGATCAACATTCCACCTTCATCTTCAGGGACCTGAACACTTGTACTCATGTCTACCTACGTGATGACACGGTCCGCGGCGCGCTACATCCACCATACACTGCCCTACATCGAGTATTATATCGAAGTGATAGGACACTGACTGTGCAGGTAAGAGGCAAGCCTGTCCGCGTCAACATTGATCGCATAAAACCTGCTTTCCTCCTGGCTGATATCACACAATTACCTGGACAAAATACCACTCACCATCACGCGACTTGGTACCTACAACTCGCTCCGGCCGAAGAGTTAGGTTCCCGGACTACTTTCAGTAACTACTGCACATCATATTGCAAAGAACCCATCTATGGAGATGTTCCATAGAGAAAAATAATTTTATGACCAGTGAGTAGAATAATTATAATAAATATAAGATTATTTAATGCCATAAAATGGGATGTGGCTATATGTATGCAACATCAGATATAAATCATTTAAAACAAATACTTCTAGTTGAGTTATGAGCTTGGAACTTTTACACAATTTACGGAAAACATACATTTCAAAATTTTGATTTTTTTTACCCCTCATTCTGTCTGTAATGTGTTCCTTGGTTCAATGCCCTCCGGCTTTTATTGATTTTTTGAAAATGTCCTCACTGAATGTAGTTATAAGAGCTTAAGTGGAACTCGACAATGAGTCACATTAGCGTTTGTAGGGGTAGATAAGGCAAACTGCTAATCTAATCGACCGGATAACCATGGTTAATAAAATGATTATCATTTTTAGGAATAAATAAAGAATATATTACCATTCTTTACTATATTTCATTTACCTGAAATTCGTAGTTCATATCAGTAGGATGTTTTCAACATTGAGCTGCTTGCCTAAAGGGCTAGAGCTGCGGTATTTTTCAACCAGTTAGAATAGTAATCTTGAGTACTATGTGACGGCAGTGGGATAAGTCAAGACCAACTACAATTATACAGGATGATTAATTTAAAAGTTCAGAGCTGACTGTCGAGGATTAGGCGCGCTGGGAAGCGGAGACAGCGAGCGCAGTGCCCGCCATGACAAGCAGGTATAGTTGGCTCAAAGAAGCGGCATGATTACGCCTATAGAAACTAAACGAAACTGAACTCACCGGCTACATACATGCTCTGGACAAATAAGTAAATGAATATATATATAAAATAACAGTTTTGTCTGTACATTGCTCAGAATTTGAAAGAAATGGTATTTCTGTATCGGTCATGTCCAAAGTAAGAAGGAAATGCACTTTATACTTTTCCGCAATGTCTGTCTGTCTGTCTGTCTGTCTGTCTGTCTGTCTGTCTGTCTGTCTGTCTGTCTGTCTGTCTGTCTGTCTGTACACGCACCACGAGAAAACGGCTTAAGAGAATTTAATGAAAATCGGTATGTAAAGTTGGGGAATTAGGCGCTATAATCTAGGCCATACATAATTTTATTCACGCTGAGTGAAATGGTAGTTTAGGGGAAGGCCTAAAATGTAATTTTCAAATATTTATGTTATTAGTGGTCTATCTTAATTAAAATCAGTAGGCAAAGTCAAGGAACAAGTCCCTACAATCTAGACTATAAATAATTGTATTGACGCTGAGAAAAACGGTAGTTTAGGAGAAGGCCTAAAATTTAAGTCTCAAATATTTATGTTATTAGCGGTCCTATTTTAATGAAAATCGGTATACAAAGTCGGGGAATAGTTCACTATCATCTAGACTATAAATAATTGTATTCACGTTGAGTGAAATGGTAGTTTAGGGGAAGGCCTACAATTTTATTCTCAAATATTTATGTTATTAGTGGTCGTATTGATAAATACTACATAACTGAAGTTATATAGCATTACATTTCCGATCGTTTATGTCTTATACATTGTTACCGTCCCGGCTATGATCACAGAGAGATTCATGGATTTGGATTTTTGTTACTCAGTCCATATCAGCGCCGAGTAACGAGAAAATAGGTAAACCGAACTTAATAAAAATCGGTATGTAAAGTCGGAGAATGAGGAACTACCGTCTACGCTAAAAATAATTTTATAAGACGGCCTATTATCACAGACTCGAAAGAAAACTAAATGTGAAGGGCTACAATAGAGAAAGTTCATAAAATTGATCAACAATAACATTTCATTGACGATTGATTGTTGTGATGTGCTTTGTGTCTTCTGTTGCCGCTCATCTGCGATAGATAGGATTACTGCTGCATACAGAGTTTTTTAAAATCTGATTTACGTCGCACCAAAATAGATTGTTTTTATGGCGACGATGGGATAGGGAAGGGCTAGGAGTGTGAAGGAAGCGGCCTTGGCCTTATTTAAGGTACAGCCTCAACATTTGTCTGGTGTGAAAATGGGAATCCACGGAATACCCTCTTCAGGGCTGCCGACAGTGGGGTTCGAATCCACTATCTCCCGGATGCAAGCTCACAGCTGCGCGCCTCTAACCACACGGCCAAATCGCCCGGTAGTACCGAAGCCTTTACCTTCCACCCCTCCAGGGGCTTTCATTGTCTGTACGGAGATGACTCTCTCTCTGATATTGACTTCAGTTAGGAAAGCCACGAAGTCAGTCTATCTGAGAATCCCGTAGCGAAGGACGGGTACATCGCTAGTAAAGAAATAAATCAACTAGGAAATTAAACTGAACTCACCAGTAATAAATATAATAAATAAATCAAATAGGAAATTAAACTGAACTCACCAGTATTTACAGACGATGCTGAAAGTGATATCCTTCAGCTGCAATGCAAGCTTCACCTCTTGTAATGAGATTTCGAAAAACACTTTGTAGTTCATGGATACCGATAAAACGCACAATGTTCCTAATTTCAATTTTTAATTCTTCTGCATTCCTGTAAACTTTTCCTTTAAGATTTCCCCATAGATAAAAATCGAATGTGTGTAAATCAGGCAAACGAGGGGGCCATAAGCCTTTACTGATGATCTGATCATCACCGAACACTTCCCGCAACCGTCGCGTAGAGCTACGCACCGTATGGGCTTTTGCTTTATCCTGCTGGAAATAGCCGTACCTTTCCTCTTCTTCAGTCAGTTCAGCAAAAAATGGTTCCAGAATGTTGTGAATATAACGGTCAGAAGTAATCGTGTCCTGAAAAAATATCGGACCGATAATTCGTCGGGCACTGATAGCGCACCACACACCCACCTTCACATCGTGCAGAGGTCTCGGCTGTAAAATGTGCGCGTTGTCTGCATCCCAGATTCTATTGTTCTGTGAATTGACATATCCACTCAAATGAAACCAGGCTTCGTCTCTCATAAAAAAGAAAGTTCGGATCCACAATACCGTCGTGAACACTATCCATTAGCAAAATCGTATTCTTGCATTGAAATCTGTAGGCAGTATGTTATGGACTGAATGAGTTCGATAAGATCGTAAATGTAACAATTTTGTTGCATTACGTGCTGAAGAAGGTGAAATACCACTTTCCTGAGCTACTCTGACCTGGAGTCTTGCCTGTATAACTTCTAACCTCTCCCGTGTGAGAGCTGATCTCCTTCGCTTCCTTTTTTTATTGATTACGGAACCAGTACTACGCCACTTATAAACGAGCTGATGCACGTAACGTTTTGATGATACTGCCGCACCGGAAAATTGTCTACAGAATTTTGGAAGGCACCTTTTAACTGGTTTCTTCTTCTTGTGCAAATAACACTCGACTAAAAATATTCTTTGCTCTATAGTGTATTTAGCCATCGTGATAACAACTTCGCAACACACCTTAAAAGTCCAATAGTTTCTAACGAACTGAGGGACAGAGTGCTAAACAGCTGCGCGCTGGCAGTGAACACTTCTTACCTCGCCAGCGTTGACAGAAGCCATATGGCGCTCGCTCGGAAATTTCCACGGTATGCGAGCAGAAGTCTGAACTCTTAAATTGTTCTCCCTGTATCAGACCATAAACCAGAAAAAACATGGCGAATATTGGTGAGCGATATGAGAAGTTGAGGGAAAGGTTATGCATGTTTATTCCGAGTTACCTAAAGAAAAGATCACAATTCGAACGCCATAAAATGCAACTCATTAACTCAAAATATGAATAATTATACACCAAAAGTAGCGTTATCGCGTATTTTAAGTCTAATTGTAATTTCAGTGGAAAACTATCGAAGGGAGAATTATTTTATCAAGGTCAACTTGAAACAGGCGCACACTATACAAATATTTCACATATGAAACTCCGGCCAGCAAATAAGATATATAAGATGTCAACAAAAAAACATTATTAACCTTAGATGAAATACAATACAACCCAACCATTAACCACAGCTCATTATGTAAAACACGCGACAAATGTCTCGAACAGAATTTCTACTTACATGATGAAAAAGCATTTGAAAGAGTAAAACACGATGAGCTCATCAGAATACTCCAACAAACTGGAATTGACAGTGAAGATATAAGAATCATCGAAAACCTCTACTGTAATAAAAAAACTGTGGTGAAGGTTGATGGTGACATCAGACAACATGGAAATTAGGCGAGGGGTTCGACAAGGCTGTGTTTTGTCCCCGTTATTATTTAACATCCTACTCGCGAGCTGTATTTAAGTCAGTAACAGATACAGAAGTGGGAATCAAGGTCAACGGAGAACTAATACGCACGCTCAGATATGCAGATGACACAGTACTTCTTGCCAGTAGTATTGAGAGCCTACAGTTGTACTTAGAAAGCTTAATATAGTTGGAGAAGAAATGGGTCTCACAATCAATGCTAAGAAAACTAAACTAATGGTTGTCAGTCGAGGAAGAGTTAAATCTATTCTGAAACTGAAAGGTCAACAAATCCAACAAGCTGACAAATTTAAATACCTTGGTTGTTGGATATTAGATTATTCAAACCCAGATCTCGAAATTAAGACCCGTATAGAAATGGCAAGATCAGCATTCAAGGAAATGAAGGCTTTACTGTGTGATGACGCCTTAAACTTAAAACTGAGACAGCGCATGATAAAATGTTATGTTTGCTCAATTTTGCTTTATGGAGTTAAAGCTTGGGCCTTAAAAATGACCACTATAAAAAGGCTGGAAGCTCTATAAATTTGATTTCATAGATGAATGCTAAGAGTATCCTGGATAGAGCACATCTCTAATGAACAAATATTACAGAGAGCAAACTCTAAAAAGAGAACTACTGATCAACATCAAATGCAGAAAAATTGCTTACTTGGGGCATGTGTTACGTGATGAAAGATTTGTAGTATTACACCTCATTTTAATGGGAAAAAGAGAAGGATAGGCAGAAAAATAACGTCATGTCTCAAGAACATTCAAGACTGGACTGGAATACGAACAGTCGCACAACTCTACCGTGTTGCTGAGGATCAAAGAACACTGTCCATACTGATCGCCAACGTCCGGGAGACTGGGCAACTCATATAGAAGAAGAAGAAGAAGAAGAAGAAGAAGAAGATTTCAACTCTCCAAAATCCACCTGGATTGTTCAGTAGGTACAGTGATATTTGTATGATACACTTGAACATTTAAATCACTCGTCGCCCTAAAACTCACCAGAATTGATGGCACAATTGTACTTTATAAAAAGAGAACATAATCCTCATTTTCACTCACAGGAAATGGGGTTACGTTTAGTGTACGCACGTTCAATGTAAAACGCTGAAAATTAATTACATCATTTTTGCACTACCGTTTAGTCTCTAAATCATAAATCCTGGTCGTGATTTTTCGGAACTTTCCGGGACCGATTTAATTTCCTTTGTAGTAAGGTACGTTGGCTGATGGGGGAAAATGCTAGGTTAGGTATCATTATTTTTAACTTCGGAAGTTTGCGCAGGGCTCGAATTAAATGACCACTTTCTATTGGTATAATATCTTCCCTCGCAATAAATTTTGTTTCAAAATTATAAATGCACCCAATATTATAAGGCCTATCATTTGGTTGGAAGTTTTCCTTATGAATGCTCGTAACCCATTTTTGCCTTAATACAGAGTTTTTTTGAAATAGGAACACTAAAGCTTGCGCCCTACATCTTACCTACATCAAGACACATAGCACATTAAACTATAAACATAATGCATAGGTAACTAAAAATAAATAAAATACTTTCAGAGAAGAACACGAGAATCAACATTAACCAAAGATATTGTTCGAGCAAATAAGCTCTTTGGGAACAAACAGATTCTTACGGCACTGAAAGAAGACTATAAATAAATACAATTTACAATGAATAATATTCAAATTTCCGTAAATATTTGATAACAACACAACTTACACAAATGAAAACAAACACATGCTACCGCTGCAGTTGCCGCCATCATGGACAGTTTCGATAGGCCGATTAAGGTCTGAGGTATTGCTAGTTGTTTTACGTCGCACCGACACAGATAGGTCTTACGGCGACGATGGGACAGGAAAGGGCTAGGAGTGGGAAGGAATCGGCCGTGGCCTTAATTAAGGTACAGCCCCAGCATTTGCCTGGTATGAAAATGGGAAACCACGGAAAACTATTTTCAGGGCTGCCGACAGTGGGGTTCGAACCTACTATCTCCCGAATACTGGATACTGGCCGCACTTAAGCGACTGCAGCTATCGAGCTCGGTCTGAGGTATTGTACTTGGTCTTGGATCAGTTAATTTGCAACGTGAGTGTCACACAAGCCTTGAACAAATTCGCCTGTCTTCAGAGCACGGACGTCGTGACTTTGATAGACCATGCTCCGATTAATATAAGAACAGCCATTACATTCTAACAACGTCAAATTCCTCCAATTCCTCACGTCGCAAGGGGTCAGCACAAATATCATTGAATACTAAAGAACTATCGGGTGAAGTTCAATTCCCTTTGTTTGAAATGTCGAGGCCAAGTGTGGATTTTACAGGTTTATCCATATCCTCCTCAGTTCATTGCGGGCGCTCGTTTGTATAACATGCGCCAACAACAAATAACACTGGATTTTATCGTTATATCCTTGTTTTACAATTGCTAACTCGTATCTTTTCCTGCGTTATCTCTTCAGCTAGCATAGTGATAAGTTGTGTTGTCATACGTCCAAGTGAACAGCAGTAAAACAAAATAAGCAGCGAGTGTGTCCTCTTAGTGTACACGTGGCTGATCACTTCTATTTCGTAACCTTTTCAGCGATGCAAAATATAACACGTAACAAACGGGTTCTTGTCACACTATTCAGGGCGAGTTCAAAGCTGACTCACAAAGAAGATGACTGGCTACTCAACGAGGATCCGGGGTTCAGCACAGATAAAAAAGGCATTTTTCCTACTTTCAACTATGCACGATTCTGGAACAGTCGACGATGCTACAGGTAAACCACATATAGTTTTGGATCACAATGTAAAAAAGGGAGAAATGGACACAGTCGTTCAATTGGCGGTGCGTATTCCGTCGCACGTGTGACGGAAGTTGGCCATTGGCCGAATTCTATGCTCTAATGCATATAGCAGGAACCAATGCTAAATCATTTTTCATGCGAACGAGGCGAATCCAAAAAATAAGAGAAGGACTTTCTTGAAAGAGTTAGCATTTTCCCTCATGAAGCCTCAACTATTGAAAAGAGCTAAATTCCTTCACTTCCTGCCAACATAACTTTCCTCGAGAAATACAAAGAACTTCGGGTTGAAAGAATTGATGAGCCTGCTACCAAGAAGAGAGGACAGTGTGTGATATGTGGACGAGAAAAAAATACCTTTACCAGTATAATGTGTGACTCATGCCATAACTTTGTTTGCAATAAATAGCATGTGAAAACAACACATACATGTGAGAAGTGTCGAGCAGTCCTCGAAAATGGGTAACAAAATTAACTGTGCGGATCTAAAGAAATTGGTGATAAGTGAAACTGCCTCATTACTGATAGCCTATGTCGTTATGAAAGTGTGTTGTTGTGCAGTGTGTGCTTGCGAAAAACCTTGGGCCGGATGAACATAAGTCAGCCGTCACCTGCGACAACATATTGATATAATGAGTTTATTTTATTACCGGTACTGGTTAATTAAACAATGATTTGCTCATATAATGTAAGTTTATACTACCTTTCTTTATTTGAACCGTGATTTAGCTCATAAAAACATTAAAACAGTTATTCCTTACATGTGTACAATATACAGTACGCCGCGCGCCCACTCGTGTTATGAACACTGGCGCGTCCACTCGAGGGTTAAGCTTCTTCCCTAATTCCGGTCGTTGTTGCTTCAGTAAATCAGTGTAAGTGTTATGTTCCTGAATTCCTAGGTTCGATACCCACTGGGGTGGTTTTTGAAGTACGGTCAAATTTCTCGCCACTCCATGTCGTTGTTGTTGGTCTGTAGTGGCGTGCCCTCTATCACGTCCCCAATACAACCATATGAGCCGTCCGTTGCGTTGCTGCTGCCTTGCTCTGTTCTCCCAGGCTTTGGATTCCTTCCCCGAGAGGAATTTGAAAAGTTCGGAAAGGACATTTCCATTTCTGGTGGGGTGTATGATCCTGAGGTCCAATAAACATGACTACTCGATTGTTTTCTGGAGACAAAAACTACCGAGGAGACCTTGCCACCGATTAGCTACAACTTTCAGCAGATCAAATTTGAAGTTGAAACTTTCACCCTGCTCCAAGGAAATGGATCTTGAGTGTTTCGAGAGTTTTTCCACCAATCAATACTCCAACCGGTAATTTATACCAATTTAATACAAAATTACAAATTACCGTTTGGAGTGTAGATTGGTGGAACGTCCATCGAACAATTCCTATACAAAAAGTCATTCACCAACACGGAAATGAACATAATTAGTTATGATGAATAATGAAATGGCGTATGGTGTTTAGAGCCGGGAGTGTCCGAGGACATGTTCGGCTCGCCAGATGCATGTCTTTCGATCTGACACCCGCAGGTGACCTGCGCGTCATGATGAGGACGAAATGATGATGAAGACAACACATACACCCAGTCTCCGTGCCAGCGAAATAACCAATGACGGTTAAAATTCCCGACCCTGCCGGGAATCGAAGCCGGAACGCCTGTGAACAAAGGCCAGCACACTAACTGTTGTATACAAGGAACTTGATATACAAGACACAACATAAAAGTTTATTACTTGGTAATTTTCATACATTATGTACACAAAAGGAACGAAACTTCTCTTGATGTTTAATGTGCTGCACACGTTCAATGATAACGTAAATTAGTAGACTGAGGGTCTGAAAACTATTTACATTTATACACATTAATATTTATATGTACATTGAGTTCTATCTTGATAAGATAGGCTGCTCGGATGAATGAATGTCCGTGATAGTTGAAGACTATCTGTGGTTGGTAGAATGACAAGTGTAACTTGTAAAAAGTCCGTAGTAGCAGAATGCTAGTTAGGAGTTGTAGAACTTGCAAGAAACTTGCGGTAAAGTTCATGAATAGCAGAATGCTTGGATTGAAGTCGGAGAACTTGCAGGGAACTTATGTATGAGTAGCAGAATGCTAGGGCAGGATGCACTACGGCAATACGGGAGGCAGGATGCATGAGGCAATGTCCTGAGGTGAAACCTCCCGGCCAGAGTTAGTCACCGTATTCAGAACACTTATTTAAGAGGGTACCTCCGTGTCTGACATACGGTGTAGTCTGGACATTGGACACTGTGGGAGCGGCGGAAACGTCGCTCAATTTATAGCGCTGGCTGACGTCACAGACGATTACGTCAGCGCACTACAGTCCACCTCGTGGTCTCAGGAAACGTCGATGATGGGCGGGCTGCGGAGCTTGCAGGCGGCGGAGGACACACACAACACTAGCCATTTGGCCATGGAGCCAGAAAATTATGATGTTTCGAGGGTGCTACTCAAAGGCAGCTCTACGCTTCACAAGTGGGTGAACCACAGATCGAATCTCAACTCCGTAGTATTATTGTTTGTTGCTGTTTGTCAAAGACCAGAGATATTCCCCACTCCTCTAATGTGTAGTCGCAGCTCAATTATGTGTACCGTAGCAAAGCAAAGTCACCTCCGTACAGACCATGAAGGCCCTTGGAGGAGTGGAAGGTAAAGGCTTCCACCATTGTTAACCTCGGCACGTGATGGGGGTAGAGTGATTAGCTCTTCGCCCGGCCGCCTTTGCCCCCAGGAATTAACCTGGTACTCACTTTTGGTGTAGGCTGAGTGAACCTCAGGGCCATATGCACCTCCGGAAGTGGAAATCGCGAACCCACGTCCTTCCAGGCGAACCGAGCACGCCTTTACCACCTCGGCCAGGTAGCCCCTATGTACACAGTAGGCGTACTATAAATTAGACAAAGAATATATTGATGAAGATGTGTGGAAAAGATTTTGTGATTCTTTTGCTCACAATCCTTTACTCGAGCAGAACAAAACGACTCAAACTCATAACATTATCAGAAAACTTACAAGTCCAATGTTTTCGCCTCGCGGATCCCTGCTCTTTATCACGTATTGCAGTTATGGCCGCACTGCTGTGGGCTTGTATTTGGGACATAGTGGGTTCGACCACTGTTGACAGCCTTGAAGATGGTTAGTAAAGGCCACGGCCTCTTCCTACCCACTCCTACCCCATCGTCGCCATAAGACCTATCTGTGTCGGTGCGTCGTAAAGCAAACTGAAAATATACGTCTAAGGAAATTATACTTTTCTAAGATGCGGAATGGTTTGTGAAGCAGAAGTTATTAGTTGATGTAATCCACTGATTGCGACATGCAGTGCCGGTCACTTGACATTCACTTTTGTAACTCACTACAGTACAGCAAAGGTCAAAGTTTAAGACGCCATTGGAATACCATGAAATGTCACTTAGAATGTAAACATCTGATCTAAAAACTGGGAATTTATCGAGTAGAGCTGTAAAAAGTGACGTGTAGACTGGCTCAAACTCGTTCATAAGAGATGAATCTCGCTCAATACTTCGAAGTTTGGACTATCTCGGAGCTTCGTGCTGGAACACACTGGCTAATGAGTGTTCGAAAGAACTGAACAAGAAATGACGCGTAACGTAGCTGAACAAATGAGTCTACCGAGCCGTTTATGTTGTCTGATTTCCTTATAACATAGCTTGTGTAACGTAGCTGTCAGCTTCCATTCGGCAGATAGTGGGTTTGAACCCCGCTGTCAGCAGCCATGAAAATTTGTTTCCGTGGTTTCCTATTTGTACGCCAGCTGTGCCTTTATTAAGGCCATAGTCACTTCCTCCCCACTCCTAGCCATCACCTACCCAATCACCATGGCTAAATGGTTAGCGTGCAGGCCTTTGGTCACAGGGATCCCGGATTCGATTCCCGAGAGGGTCGGAAATTTTAACCATCATTGGTTAATTTCGCTGGCACGGGGGCTGGGTATATGTGTCGTCTTCGTCATCATTGGATCCTCATCACGACGCGTACGGGAGTCAAATAGAAAACCTGCACCTGGCGAGTCGAATATGTCCTCGGACACTCCCGGCACTTAAAAGCCATACGCCATTTAATTTTTCCTACCCAATCGAAGCCATATGACCTATCTGTGTCGCTGCAACGTAAAGCAGATAGAAAAAAAACAGTTACGTTATTTGTAGATCCGCCTCTGCGGTATAGTGATTAGTGTGATTACCTGCCACACTCGCAGAACCGGGTTCGATTTTCGGTCTGCCACGAGATATGAAAAGTGGTGCGAGGGCTGGAACGGAACCCACTCAACATCGGGACGTCAACTGAGTAGAGAGGGTTTCGATTCCCGCCTCAGCCATCCACAAAGTGGTTTTCCGTGGTTTCCCACTTCTCCTACAGGCAAATGCAGGGATGGTACCTAACTTAAGGCCACAGTCGTTTCCTTTCCCCTTCCTTGCTTGGGCCTGCCTGGGAGAGGTACTGCTCCTCATCCACTGTTGTATCCCCCCCGATCCGAAGTCTTACGCACAAGGTTACTGACCTTGAGGCGGTAGAGTTAGAATCCCTCCCGGAGTTCCAGGGAAAAACCTACCCAGGGCAGTAAAAGGATTAAGAAAGAAAGAAGAATAAAGAAAGAACAAGTTATACAAATTCGTTTTATATGTTTCCATATTGTACGACTCCTTGGCTGAATGGTCAGCGTTGAGGCCTTCGGTTTTATGGGTCCTGGGTTCGATTCCCGGCCAGGTCGGGGATTTTAATCGCGTCTGATTAATTCTTCTGGCTCGGGGACAACCTACTACACTACCAACCACTGGAGTAACACGCAATATTGATTATATCCCTCCAGGCGTCAGGAAGGGCATCTGGCTGTAAATTAGCTCCGAAACCACATGTGCTACATAGTTCGCACCCGCAATCCCACGGGTGTGAGGAAAGTGGCAGAAGAAGAAGATATGTTTCCATATTGTTTTCATTGCAATACGTTTAGAAATGGGGTGATGTTTAAGAATAGACCGAGCAAAGTAGCCTTGCAGCTCTGCGTGGGACTGCCTGGCCGAAGTGGTGAAGGCGTGCTCGGTTCAGCCAGTAGAACGTAGGTTCAATTCCCCGTCAAGAAATCAAAAAAATTAAGAAAAGTGACTTCTACTTTCACTAGGTGACACGCGAACACGATTTCAGTGGCACGCCACATGAACATAACAATGTTTTAATATATGTCTTGTACCATAGACAAGACATATCTTTTTGTGTTTCACATGTAAGAAATAAATATCGAAAATCTAAATACTAGTTCCATCCGGACACTGCTACACTGATAGGTCCGAATGTCAAGTGGGATATCAGTGTCGTTTTCTGGTGGTTTTGTATAAGGTCCTCGCAAATATGTTTTCGGTGCCGAAAAGAACAGAAACGTAACCAAGGTAGTGACCGGATTTTTCAAGAACAGTGGACAAGGGAATTCGGACTGACAGAAAGATGTTGGTTGTGTTCGAAAACAATTGTATCCCTCACATTTAATGTAAAGCGCCATTTCGAGACTAATCATTCAAATGTTTGTTCCCTGCCAAATGAAGAAAGAAGAAAGTTCGTGTCACAAAATATCGAACATTACGCAAAACAACCTACAATAGTTCTTTTGTATCATCTTTCCGGCCAAGGAATAATATCAGTGCGGCTGCTTCCATCTGTCTCACTGCATAGTACAGCATGAATGGGAAACCGCTTTCTGACGGTGCGTTCTTGAAATAAACTTCTGTATTGATGTCCGACACATTGTTTGAAAACTTCCCTAACAAACAACAAATAATTAACAGAATGAAAGGAATGCCAGCCAGCTGAACTGCTGTTAAGGATAGAATAATAAGAATGAGTGAAGAAGTTTCGGAGCAATTGAATGCTAATTTGGATAACTCCCAGATGTATGCAGTATGTTTTGATGAAAGCACGGATGTGACCTTACAAGCAAGGATAGTTGTTTTTTATTTCCTTGCGGAAATGTGATGAGGTAGAAATGAAATTGTTGAGCATACGAATTACGACAACAAGGGAAGATAATGAGACTGATGGAGAAAGTGAAGTCCATTAGTAATATTAGTACTTTTGATCTTTATATCTAATAATATCTTTGTACAGTTTGTTTTACGTCCCACCGACATATCTCACGGGGATGATGGGATAGGAAAGCCTTACGAGTGGGAACGAAACCGTCGTGGACTTAATTGAGATACAGTCCCAGCATTTGCCTGGTGCGAAAATGGGAAACCACGGAAAACCACCTTCGGGGCTACCGACAGCGGGGCTCGAACCAACTCACCCGGTGATAATATTTATTGACGGAGTGTGTTACAGTGGGAGCTTATTATTTATTTATTTATTTATTTATTTATTTATTTACAAATAATAAGAGGTATTCTCAAAACTTACTTTTTTTTTGCAGTATTTGCAAAATATGACCACGGAACATGCACTCAAATATATTTACAAGATATATATCAAATAAAGAAATAAATCAATAAATAAGTTAAATAATAACATATCATGAAACATAATTGGGAATTGGGGAATGAAGTAGGGGGGGGGGGGGGTTGTAGGTTGTAGCCATTCATTAAAGGAAAATAACAAGTGGCACAGTCAACAGTTGAGAATAATAAACCAGACTTAAAATGGCACACTTGTTGGAAAAGGTTCGCCATCCCTGGCCTATACGGATACGGTTTTGCTTCGCTTTGATTTTACATTAACACATATTAATGTGTAAAATAATATTTTTCCATATTTAGAAATTTTAAAGCGATATTCACATATTTTTTTCTCCCGTAGTCCCTTCTCGACGGTCGATCCTTAAATGCTGCGCTTTCCGTTATTGGCTGTACCTCGTTATTTTCCCAACTGATAGTTGGATCTGGAATGGTAGAAGGTTGTAATGGCTATTATATCCATCACTCTGACCGCTCCATTCTCAGAAATATTGTGTAGGCTACCTCTCCGTGGACCTGATATCGTTTTTCCCTAAGAGTGCCGGGTTGAGTGGCTCAGACGGTTGAGGCCCTGGCCTTCTGACCCCAACGTGGCAGGTTCGATCCTGGCTTAGTCCGGTGATATTTGAAGGTGCTCCAATACGTCAGCCTCGTGTCGGTACATTTACTGGCACGTAAAGGAACTCCTGCGAGACTAAATTTCGGCACCTCAACGTTTCCGAAAAACGTAAAAAAGTAGTTAGTGGGACGTAAAGCAAATAGCAAATAACATTATTATTTTCCTTAAGAGTTTCAGCTACCATCGAACGCGCTGCAAGAGTCTTTCTGTTTCCCAGCGTATCACCACAAATGGTCCGGCACCGATGACAGAAGCAAGTATTTTAATCTCAGTGTCACATTGGTCGTCAGAAATTACTTAAGTAATGCGTAAACGGAATTTCTACTACTGTGCGTGGTGGTCGTAATCTTCTCAAAGACACTGCTCTGCTAATTGTAACATTGTGTTACTGGTTCCTGCAGGTGATACTTTTGGCAGCGGATGTGATAGGTCGCAACATGCTCTGTTTTACAGCAAAGCTTTGTCAATATAACAACGTAAAGGTCAGTTTCTGGTTCAGTTGTGTTGCCCAGGTACCAGAACAAATGAGAAGACCACGCCTCTCTTTCAGAATTGCTAGGTACTGTGTAATGTGACCTTCCGTGACGCAGGTGCAGCCGTTTTCGCGATGTGCCACTGATATATTCCCCAGTTTCCGGACCGAATTCCTGGAGACTACTCCTTGACGGTTCAGGTCATTGTTTAGGGCAGTCGTTATTTTCTTGTCTGCCCCGTGGTTTAGGGTTAGCAAATCTGCCTCTTATTCGGACGGCCCGACTTCGATTCACGGCCAAGTCAGGGACTTCGAGGTCCATTCAGCCTACATGAGAACTTAAGGAGCTATCTGACGGTGAAACAGCAGCTCCGGTCTAGAAATAAAAAAATAACGCCCGAGAGAACTCAACGCGCTGACAGCGCGTCACTTCGTAATATGTAGGCCTTCGGACTGAGTAGCGGTCGCTTAGTAGGCCAACGTCCACAAGGGTTGAAGCACCGTGGGGAGCGAGAACATTGTCTTTATGATGAATACGGTATGCAGTTCCTTCAGTGAAACCAGTAAAAGGATGGGTACCGATTGAGCTGGCCGTGCGGTTAGGGTCGCGCAGCTGCGAGCTTACATTCGGGAGATAATAGGTTCTAACCCCACCGTCGGCAGCCCCGTTGAAGGTTTCTGTGGTTTCCCATTTTCACACCAGGAAAATGCTGCGGCTATACCTAAATGAAGTCTACGGCTGACTCTTTCCCGCTCCTTCCCCTTTCCTATCCCATTGTCGCCATAAGACCTATCTATATCGGTGCGAAGTAAAGCAAATTGTAAAAAAAAAAAAAAAGGGCCTGGTGATAAATCAAGAATGTTTGAGTCATCAGTCCAACTGGTTTGATGCAGCCGTCCATGCCAGCCTATCCTGTGCTAACCGTTTCATTTCTACGTAACTGTTGCATCTTACATCTGCTCTAATCTGCTTGTCATATTCATACCTTGGTCTACCCCTACCGTTCTTACCGCCTACACTTCCCTCGAAAACCAACTGCACAAGTCCTGGGTGTCTTAAGATGTGTCCTATCCCCTCTTCTAGTCAAATTTAGCAAATCGATCTCCTCTCACCTATTCGATTCAGTATCTCTTCATTTGTGATTCAATCTATCCATCTCACCTTCAGCATTCTTCTGTAACACCGCATTTCATAAGCTTCTATTCCTTTTCTTTCTGAGCTGGTCATCGTCCATGTTTCACTTCCATACGATGCCACACTCCAGACGAAAGTCTTCAAAAACATCTCTCTAATTCTTATATCAATGTTCGAAGTGAGCAAATTCCATTTCTTAAGAAAGTCCTTCTTTGCCTTTGCTAGTCTGCATTTTATGTCCACCTTACTTCTGCCATCGCAAGTTATTTTACTACCCAAGTAACGATAATCATCTACTTCCTTTAAGACTTCATTTCCTAATCTCATATTTCCTGCATCACCCGAGTTCGTTCGACTCCACTCCATTACTTTTGTTTTGGACTTATATATTTTCATCTTGTATTCCTTACCCAACACTCTGTCCATACCATTCAGCAATTTCTCCAGACCTTCTGCAGTCTCAGATAAAACAACAATATCATTAGCAAATCTCGGAGTTTTGATTTTCTCTCCTAGGATTGTGATTCCTTTCCCAAATTCCCCATTGCTTTCCTTTACTGCCTGTTCTACATAAACATTGAAAAGTAGGTGGAACAAACTGCAACCATGTCTCACTCCTTTTTGGATTGCTGCTTCTTTTTCAAAGCCCTCGATTCTTAACACTGCAGACTGATTTTTATACAGACTGTAGATAATTCTTCGTTCTCGCTATCTGATGCCGATCGTCTTCAGACTTTCAAATATCTTGGTCCAGCCAACATTATCGAATGCCTTTTCTAGGTCTACAAACGCCTTGTATGTGGGCTTGTCCTTCTTAATTCGATTCTCTAAGATCAGACGTAAAGCTAGGGTTGCTTCATGTGTTCCTACATTTCTTCCAAACCTCACTGTCGGCAGCCCTGAAGATGGTTTTCCGTGGTTTCCCATTTTCACACCAGGCAAATGCTGGGGCTGTACCTTAATTAAGGCCACGGTTGCTTCCTTCCCACTCCTAGCCCTTCCCTGTCCCATCGTCGCCATAAGACCTATCTGTGTCGGTGCGACGTAAAACAACTAGCAAAAAGAAACCATTTCTTCTAGAGCCAAATTAGTCTTCTCCTAAGTCAGCTTCAACTTGTCTTTCCATTCTTCTGTAAATAATACGTGTTAAAATTTTCCAGACATGATATAGTAAACTAATGGTGCGATAGTTTTCACACTGGTCAGCATCATCTTTCTTGGGAATAGGTATAACAACATTCTGCTGAAAATCGGCTGGTACATTTCCTGTCTCATACATCTTACATACTAAATAAAATAACCTTGTGATGCTGGTTTCTCCTAAGGCAGTCAGTAATTCAGAGGGAATGTCATCCTCTCCAGGTGCTTTTTTCATATTTAGATCTCTAAAAGCTCTGTCAAATTCTGACTTCGAAGCTGGGTCTCCCATTTCATCAGCATCAACAGCCTCTTCTTGTTCCAGAACCACATAATCTCTGTCCTTACCTTGATACAACTGTTGGATATGTTCCTACCATCTTTCTGCTTTGTCTTCTTCCCTAGAAGTGGTTTTTCCATGTGAACTCTTAATATTCATGCACCTAGTTTTCATTTCTCCAAAGGTTTCCTTGATTTTCCTGTATGCAGTACATACCTTTCCTACGACCATACAACCTTCAACATCCTTGTACTTCTCCTTCAGCCATTCTTCCTTAGCTGTCCTGCACTTCTTATCCACTTCATTCTTAATCGCCTTTATTCCATTCTGCCCTCTTCATTTTTTGCATTCTTGTACTTTCGTGGTTCATCAGTCGGGTCTAGTATGTCCTCAGTTATCCATTGCATCTTAATTGATCTTTCCTTTCTTTCTAACATTTCTTCAGCAGCCCTAGAGACCTCATTCTTCATGACTGTCCATTCTTCCTCTATTGTGTTTTCTTCATCCTTTCCACTTAGTCCTTGGGCAACACGTTCCTTGAATCAATCCCTCGCACTCTGCTATTTCAGCATGTCTAGATCACATCACCTTGCATTCCTTCCTTCAATTTCTTCAACTTCAGGCGGCATTTCATAACCAACAGGTTGTGGTCGGTGTTCACGTCAGCTCCTGGGAAGGTTTTGCAATTCAACACTTGGGGTCTGAATCTCTGCCTAATCATAATGAAGTCTATTTGATACCTTCCAGTGTCTCCAGGTCTCATCCACGTATACAGCCGTCGTTTGTGGTGTTTGAACCAAGTATTAGCAAGGACTAAATTATGATCGGTGCAGAATTCAACCAGCCGACTTCCTCTTTTATTCCTTTGTCCCAATCCGAATTCTCCTACTGTACTACCTTCTCTTCCTTGGCTTATCACTGCATTCCAGTCTCCCATCACAATCAAATTCTCGTCACCTTTTACATATTGTATTAAATCTCTCTCTTCATATATTCTTTCGATTTCATCATCTGCTGAACTAGTAGGCATATAGACTTGCACTATTGTGGTGTGCATTGGTTTGGTGTCTATCTTGACAACAATAACCCTTTCATTATGCTGGTCGTAGAAGCTTATCTGCTGCCCTTCTTCATTATTAGACCAACTCCTGAATTTCCCCTGTTTGATTTTGTGTAGATAAGTCTGAAGTCGCCTGACCAAAAATCCTTCTCTTCCTGCGAACGTACTTCACTCATACCAACGACATCTAACTTCAGTCTATCCATCTCGCTTTTCAAATTCTCTAACCTACCACAACGATGCAAACTTCTAAAATTCTACGCTCCGACTCGCAGAATGTCAGTATCCATCATCCTGATGATTGACCCCTCTCGTGTAGTCCCATCCCGATATCCGAATGGGGAACTATTTCACCTACGAAATATTTTACCCGGGAGGAAGCCATCATCAGTACATCATTCATACAGAGAGAGCTGCATGTCCTTGGGAGTTAGTTTTGGCTGTAGTTTTCCGTTGCTTTCAGCCGTGTAGCAGTATAAACACAGCTAAGCCATGTTGAGTATTAGTACAAGGCCATATCAGTCAATCATCCAGACTACCGCCCTTGCAACTTCCGAAAGGCTGCTACCCCCATTTCGTTAGTCTGGTCTCTCGACAGATACTCATCCTACATGGTTGCACCTGCGGATCGGCTACTGCTTCATTGGGACACGCAAGGCTCCCCACCGCGGCAAGGTCTCGTACAAAATATTAAGACTTCTCTCCAGTTTCAAATGGTGAAATACCGGGTCATTTTTGTTACTGCCATACACATGAATTTTCTGTAGTGATTCAAACTTTCATCTAAACAGAATTGAGTTGTAATTATTAACTTTTGAGTTATAAATTGTTATACACTTTCATTAATTAACACTTTTGTTTATGTATAATCAGTGAACACAAATAAGAAGCTCAATGTCGAATTTCCTTATTTCTCTTAATGATTATGAAGTAGATGCGATTATTCTAGACTAAGTATAACTCTTCAAGAACATATTTCTTGTGTTATGAAAACGGTTTTGTACATTTCACGAATGGCATAAATAATGTGGAAAGCATATCCATCTCAATAGACGATTAATTCTGTCATTAGACGAGGCAGCGTTGCTGAATTTGTACGGGTTTGTCGTTTTGACTACAGTACATCATCTCTTAGAACTGGGATGCATCCGAACATTTTTGGAACGAAATAGTGTCATGTAACAAAATGTGTGACGCGATGTTACCTAGCAACAGTACCTTGAGAGCAGTACAAGCCATGGATCTGTACGTTATGGCCATCTGTCAATACTTCACACTACAGCCTGCACAGTTGCAGTTTCCCAAAGGTAAATTCAAGAAAATTTCTCCTTCCTCTCTGGATTACAGGTAAAAGAAATCCTTCTAGAACCATACCCTATCAAACAGCAACAAGTGAAAGTCAGCTGTAACATTAAGCAAATTATGAGATAACGGACGGGATAAAAATTTGGACGGACATTGTTTCTGATTCCTTAAAATAGCAAATTACTGCATGAGTGAGTCAAACGTACCTCACAGAATAAGTACACTGAAGTTGAGGTTAGACTTGGATGACGAACACTGTTAAGAAATTTTGAGAAAATGGTCAACTGGTAAAGATGGAAATGCTGGTAAAGGACACAGTGGCCTGACAAAGGCAGCATCTATCCGTGAAGATGGACTGATCGCCAGATTGTCAAAAAGGAACTGCAAATTATTAATTTCTGTCGTAAAGAGAGAATTTGACGAGAGTATGCAGCAAAATATATTAGCAATGACTGTTTCTTCCAGATATGGGAAAGTGGACTGTATTCTTCCTTTTTTTTGCTAGGGGCTTTACGTCGCACCGACACAGATATGTCTTATGGCGACGATGGGATAGGAAAGGCCTAGGAGTTGGAAGGAAGCGGCCGTGGCCTTAATTAAGGTACAGCCCCAGCATTTGCCTGGTGTGAAAATGGGAAACCACGGAAAACCATTTTCAGGGCTGCCGATAGTGGGATTCGAACCTACTTTCTCCCGGATGCAAGCTCACAGCCTCTACGCGCACGGCCAACTCGCCCGGTGGACTGTATTCTTAGGTGCAGTTCAGGATATTAAAGTTCATAGCTAAAGCTGAAGAATGTAATGTATTTACGTAAGCCCTTCATCGTCTAATTAGTAATTACTAATGTTATAAATATATAAAAAAGCAGAATGTGTATATAATTGTGTCAGTTTAATAGGAGTTTCTCTTCTGCATGGTTCCGAAACTATTCGCACAAATAAAAAGCATTGAAAAATGAAAATGTTCGTGTATTTAGTTGAAGATAATGGAAAAAATATCAGAAGTGTTAGCCTGTACTACGATTTACTTATCACTATGCTCACTATAAGGTGTATAACATGTGAGAAAGTCTGCTCGCCCAAATATGCCATTGACTTTTAACGTAAATGACTATGCTTTTGAAAGAGTGAACAGCTCCAAGTATCTTGATTTTATAGTGACTACCTTTAATGATACCTCCACAGAAATCAAGGTAAGATTTTCCTCCGCTTACAAAGCATATATTGTTTTGGGTAGTTTATTTCGATCAAGGATCCTATCTGCTCCTAATAAGACCAATTCTTACATACATCTCGAAAATATTCGCCACAGTTATACAACAGACTACTGCCAACAGCTTTCCCCCGAGCTTCTCGACTAGAAATCAACGACCTTTCGTTACTTATGAGAACCCTTCACGTATAAGATCAAAAATACCCGTGAAAAAATCCATTACTTGTCTCAAGCGCTGGTCGATTCGGGTTCGGTCGTAGAAAATGACAGATTGCTCGAAGGGCAAACCAATGAACCTGACCAAGAAAAAAGTGGGAATAGAAAATTATTTGTCTCTCAGGTAATGTGATGGCCAAGTTAACCTCATTCTATAACTTCTAGTTTTACTGTAAAGTACATTGACAGGCACAGTAGGTTTATACTTGCACAGGCAACTGGTAAACAGACGTGTATCTGGGTTCAGCATGTATTTCAATCAATCAATCAATCAATCAATCAATCAATCAATCAATCAATCAATCAATCAATCAATCAATCAGTCAATCAATATATCTATCAGTCAATCAAGCAAGCAAGCAATCAAGCCATTTCTTGGCCCTAGTCTCCGTATGAGCCACCTACCTCCGGAGAGATAGGTGGTTTATGAGCTACTGATACCGATGCTTTAGCGCTCCTCTGGCGGTCATTATTTATAGTAGTTAATTTAACGAGTAAAAAGTTGTGAAATGCTTAGTTAATGGCTTGTTGATAATTTGCGGTTCGAATTTATAATTATTTTTAATTAATTTTGCGAAATTTTGACTAAAGGATCAAACAATGCTTTGACTGACACTTTTATTTTAGAAATATGGCATGTGTTGTCGCTTTGCGGTTCTCCGTTTAGCGCCAACCACCTACTTATTGCTTGGATGTAGCAATTAGCTCATGCCATATATTTGGCGCTTAATTTAATATAATTAATTAAATTTTAGCAGATGTTAGGTGAATTTTGAAAAACAGCATTGTTGTTTGGCAGCATGTTTGGCGGTGCACCTTGCCTCGTTCCCGAGAACCAGTGCTTCATCCAATTGTAGAAGGCGTCATTATTGGTTGTGTCTTGGTTTGCGGAAGTGAGGATTTCTTGGTGGTCTTGGCGGGGATTTGTTAGGGTGTGGTGGGGGCGGGGGCTGTATGTTGATTAGGTTCCCCAGGATCTCGGCTACTCGATCCACCGAGGGGGCCCTGGGTTTGGTTGGGATTGGAGTTGAAGAAGGTTGAGGAGAAGTAATAGATTACTGGCTTGGTTATTGCTGGGGGTGATGTTGAGAAGTGGTGGTGGCGGCATGGGTGTGGGTGTAGTTGGCTTTGTGTGTGTGTGTGTGTGTGTGTGTGTGTGTGTGTGTGTGTGTGTAGGTGTAAGTTTCTCCGGACTTTAGATTTAATAGCCCTTTTGAAGTACGGGCAGCCTGGGAACGAGGCCGCGTGGTTGCCGTGGCAATTCGCGCAGGTCGCCCGCTCCCTGGGTACTTTGCACTCAGGGTGGCGGTGAGAGCCACCACACCTATTACAGCGAGTTTCATTCTTACACCTGGCTGCATGATGGTTAAGTTTTAAACAATTGAAACAGAGTATAGTGAGTGAGGGGGGGGGTCGTGATTGAGGTGTTGTTTTAAGGGGGGGTAAGGGGGGTTGTGTCTTGGGTTGCTGACTGATGTTTTTAGGTTGAGATTTTGATTGTTTTCCTTTGGTTTGTGTACTTTGAGAAGACATGGCTTTAGTCGAAACATTTGATTGAGTTGCCTTGTTGCAGGTTTGTTAGGTGGAGATGGGGGGGGAAGGGGGGGCTGGGTATTGTTTGGGTTTGAGTGTCGTAAGTGGCTGGGGTAACTTGGTAAGATTTATCTTCTGAGTCTGGGGTGACTTGGATGAATTGTTGTTTGGTACGTGGGATTGTTTGGATTATAGAGTCTTTGGTGGCGGGGGGGAGGGGGATCGGTTTGTGTTTGACTGATCTTGAGCTTCCTTTCAGTGGGTGTGGCTTGACAGCTGGCCTCTTTCGTTGTCTTCGTCTTCTTATTTGCAGCGTGCGATGTCAGTTCTTCTACTGTTTGGGCGCTGGTTTCTATAGTAGATGGCGAAGCTTGAATTCGGCTGTGCCGTATTGATGGGGGTTTCACTTGGTTGTTGGGTTGGGGTGGGTTTGGGTTTGCTGGTCAGTGGTCTGGGGCGGGAGATTGATTGCTTGATTAACTAGGTGAGAGACGGGATTGATAATCATTGGAGTAGGGATGTTGGTTTCTTCAAGTGCCTGAAGGATTGGTCGTATGGAAATGTTACGGCGGGGCGTAACCATGAGAAGATTATTATGTGGTTACTGACCGAATTCGCAGCACTGTTTGGGCCACTTAGCTGTCAGTTTGCATTCGGGAGATGGTTGGTTCGAACCCCACTGTCAGCAGCCCTGAAGATTGTTTTCCATGTTCACGTCAGGAAAATGCTGAGACTGTACCTTAGTTAAGATCGAGGTCGAAATTAATATGGCCATGGTAATACCCATGCGTAGGTCTAACCTAAATATTCATTGAGATTCTTTAATAAATATTTTTCTAGATCCAGCGCTGGCAATTTAGAGGAATTACGCCAAGCAGTAACGTCCAAGATATCTTTTTCCTTTTGTCAGATATTCCCAACTGTTACATTATTGTCGATCCAAAATTCATCCAAATAAAACAGTTTCCTGTCCACATTCCTCATTAATTCGACATGGAAGCGAGGCTACCAGTTAGCAACAGCAGCATCTGTCTATTTTGTACATTCTTTAGTCAAAGTCCTTGGACTTCGAAACCTTGCGAAGACAATTCGCGCTCCATCTCCACTGTAGTTTTTCGCGTAAAAGAATTAAAGGCTTTTCAATCCTAGATACTACTTCCTGGATGATATTGAACTCTTGAATGATATCCTTTATGAATCGTCAAAATTGTCCATTTCCATATTCTTCGAACCCACTTCCTAATGGAAAGAAAACAGAAAGTTATGTACCAAACATCCTGGGGAGGAGACGAGAGAGGGAAAGAAAAGTAGACGATTATTGATGATGATTTATTTTTCGTACGGCTTTTAGTGTCGGGAGTGTTCGAGGACATATTCGGCTCGCCTGGTGAATGTATTTGACGCCCATGGGAGATCTGCTCCTCTGTATTTGGGATAATGATGATAATGAGGTAGGAAGAGGATGAAAACTGGTGTCGGCACATGGCCTACTCCTGTCCAACAACACCAGAAGTTCTGGTCAAGACTTAACGTCCCCATCCGTCAGACGAATCACCACCAACAGCGTAACATACCCACTCTCCGTATGAACATTGCGAAGAGGTTTGGAATTGAATCCAGGCTTTTGGTACGCAATCTAGTGATTAGAAATTGTATACAAGCGTACCACTACCAGCTCTGCCGACCAACATTCTGACAGTGATTTCTTTCCACCAAAGGGACTCGTATCAGATAACCAGAGTTTCAGATCATACAGGTTTGACAGCCACCACCACGTGAGATTTAATAGTAATATAAATGATAATAATAATAATAATAATAATAATAATAATAATAATAATAATAATAATAATAATAATAATAATAATAATAATGTCCGCCTCTGTGCTATATGGCTAATGTGATTAGCCGTCAACTCCGGTGGCCCGGGTTCGATTCCCGACTAAATTTGAATATTGGTACGAGGGCTGGAACGGGGTCTACTCAGCCTCGGGAGGTCAAATGAGTAGAGTGAGAGGTGGGGGGTGGGGATTCCATCCTCATCTCAGCCAACCTGGAAGTGGTTTTCCGTGGTTTCCCACTTCTCCTCCAGGCAAATGCCGGAAGACCACGCCGCTTCCTTCCTTCTTCCTTGTCTATCCCGTCCAATCCCACAAGGCTACTGTTCAACATAAGAGGTGAGGCCACCCGGGCGAGGTACTGGCTCCCCTCCCCATATGTTTCCTTCCGACCCAAAGTCTCAGGCTCCAGAACACTGACCTTGAGACGGTAGAGGTGGGATTCATCACTGAGTCCGAAGGAAAAACCAACCCTGGAAAGTAAACGGATTAAGAAAGAAGAAAGAAAGATTTTTTTGCTTTCATTGTGTACGGTTGTAACCGAGCGCAATTGTCAATCATGTTAACGTGCTATGGAGTCAAGCTGCGCATTCGGGAAACTAGTGGGTTCGAACCCCACTGTGGGCTGTCCTGAGATTTTTTTTTCACTTCCAAGGACAGCTACTATTCATGGGGCACAGTTGATTCCTTCCACCTCATTACCCAACTTCACTCACTATCATTCAATTTATCTTGATTAGTTCCGCAACTGAGACTGGCTGAGAAGGGCATCCGGCCGTAAAACCATGCCAGATATTCTTTTAAATTACATCTCATTCCCAACCCCGTACCAGAAAACGGGGACTAAGGTGATGGACATCGCGATGAAGGGGGCAACGCGTCCTCCTGTTACCCGGCAGCCCCGGGTTCGATTCCCGGCTGAGTCAGGGGATTTTAATTGTAAATGATTAATATCCCTGGCCTGGGGACTGGGTGTTTGTGTCGTCCTTAACGTTCCTTTCCTCACATTCAACACTCTACACTTCCTCCATTCCAATTACACGCAGGTCCATATCACATGGTGGAAGTAGGGGCAAAAGATCTCTATAGGTCGACGCCCCGAACAAATAGCATTTAGAAAAGGATGTGGGGGTAGACATGCATACATTGAGCACGGTTGTATGACGAGTAGTTTGGGGCTCCTGATGGTACATGTGATGCGATTGTGTTCCTTCAGCCGTAGTGATTATCCAGTTCAGTTAATCACTTCAAATTAGCTACAGGAAACAAGCTATTAATACCATAACACACAGCATGGCATGGACAGCTTCGTAGTAAAATGTCAGGGAGGTCAAAACGCATGTTGCTAACTGCGAGTACGATGTTTACCGAGTACTGACGAGTGAGGAGTAGGGAGTATTCACACATGGGGGAGTCTACGAAGTTGCCTGGCAAAACATCCTTGTCCGAATCTCGTACGTAAGTTGGCGTCTGCTAATACTGTTTCTGGTGAACCTTGGTTTATTTGGTATGAAAACTGAAGTAAAACCAATTTCATCTAGGATCCCCGTGGTAATTTCTCTGGGCTACAATGTGTATTCCTCTTAAAGCGTATGATGAAGCGTCATACTAACAATCTTACAAATAACGCGAATGCGAGTTTTACTCTAATGCTTTAGGGATCACCGACGGGCACAATAGTCGTAGTCACATAGTGTGTCCGAAATGCCCCCAGGTGACAATTAACACCCGTTCCTCATAGCGCCCTATGAGCTTCGTAGTCTACAACTACCGGGCCCTCGTCAGTGCCACAGTTACAGAACACATGTGGTGTATTCCTTGGTTTTGCGATTATCTTAACAGGTCTTTCAATAAACATGACATCGTCTCGTGCATCAAAAGTATTGATGAAACATGAGAGAATCTTGACACTGACTAAGTATTCACCAGATTATGATAGCCTGAACATTTGCCAATATTCTTGTATCCTTGTATTCTTGTATCTTAACAGTACTTGCAGAAAACATGCCATCGTTTCTTGTATCAAAAGTAGTGATGAAACATCAGAAAATTTTGAGACCCACAAAGTATTCATCAGATTATGATAACCCAAGTATGTGCCAATAATATGCAATGACTAAACTTCTTCAAATGTTATCACGGACTGCCATTTAATTTCCAAAAGTGTGAAACACAACTCCATTGCTTCATGCTGTTTGTGTGACAAAGGGCGTGTGACATATAAATGTCAACCTTGTATTTGTATCAGTCCGCTTCTGTGGTGTAGTGGTTAGTGTGATTAGCTGCCAACCCCGGAGGCCCAGGTTCGATTCTCGGCTCTGCCACGAAATTTGAAAAGTGGTTACGAGGGCTGGAACGGAGTCCACTCAGCCTCGGGAGGTCAACTGAGTAGAAGTGGGTTCGATTCCGACCTCAGCCATCCTGGAAGTGGTTTTCCGTGGTTTTCCAGTTCTACTCTAGGCAAATGCCGCGATGGCACTGCACCGTTTGGTTTATTAATGTTCCCGCGGTGAATTCCTCTATTGCGCCGCGTTGGAGCATTAATTAAATATACACCTGTTTAAACATTGCTCCGGCTACGAAATTCATAACATAGGGTCAAGAATCATACCTAGATTTTGTATTATATCATTTATGGATAATTTACATGAAAATGGGGATATCATGCATGAACACGAGCAATAACAATAAGGTGCATTTTCGTTTCTCAGGGTAAATTACTTCCATTATATTCCCATATACTCTAGATAAGTCGTAGGTTCCGTTGAAGAGTAGCTATATGTTCAATCAGTCATTCAGTTCCCTTACATTTAGGTAATTGCCTGATCAACGCTTAGTATTCGGCATAAACAAATTCAATTGATCCATATATTATCTTATTACTACGTATTATAAGTTACTTTAAGAATAGAAACGCAATAGTAATACTATATCTAGTTTATTAGCATGCTAATATATTATAAAGTGGAATATCAATGCATCTATCGGCAATAAAGAAAAGAAAGTCGTACGAAATCACAAAAATCATTCTTAAATTCTTGACTTCTGAGATAAACACAGTTGAAAATCTTTAAATTACCATTATATTTGTTTACATTTACGTTAACCTTCAATAATATTTCATATTTTCAGTATTTGATTTATGGGGAAAGGTAAGGACCAAAAACTTTATTCATCAAGGGGGAGTGGAATATCTTCCTGTTATTACTGTTTGGGACTGTCTTTGGGGCATCATTTGGGTTTTCATCTTTCCTTTTGGTCTATTTGTCTGAATTTATTTGGATACTTGTTTGAATTCTCACTTCTGACTCATCACGTCACGAGATAAGTATTACGTTGTTTAAATCTGGGTTCAAAAACACCAACACAGTTATTAACATTCTAATCATAGCTAAAATTGAGTAAATTAAAACTGTACACCATCATATGTACATAATAAACCAAATATCCTTACTACAGAGTGCCATAGATATAATAGTAAATCAGTCTAAACTGCGAAAAATCGTGCCACGAATTCCTAATCATATGCCAATGTATTTACTTATGTTCTCAAATATCTCTTCGCTGTGCCAAGATTTTGTCAAAGAAAACCGTTCTTCATATTAGCGTTGACGCGCTGCACTTCACATATACACTGACTGACAGAGCAAATGCAACACCAAGAAGGAGTGGTCAGAAATTTATGCCAATTGCAGGGTAGACTGACGTCACTGAGGTATGCTCATGATGTGAAATGCGCCGCTGTGATGCGCACGTAGCGAACGATAAATGGGACACGGCGTTGGCGAATGGCCCACTTCGTACCGTGCTTTCTCAGCCGACAGTCATTGTAGAACGTGTTTTCGTGTGCCACAGGACACGTGTATAGGTAAGAATGCCAGGCCGCCGTCAACGGAGGCATTTCCAGCAGACAGACGACTTTACGAGGGGTATGGTGATCGGGCTGAGAAGGGCAGGTTGGTCGCTTCGTCAAATCGCAGCCGATACCCATAGGGATGTGTCCACGGTGCAGCGCCTGTGGCGAAGATGGTTGGCGCAGGGACATGTGGCACGTGCGAGGGGTCCAGGCGCAGCCCGAGTGACGTCAGCACGCGAGGATCGGCGCATCCGCCGCCAAGCGGTGGCAGCCCCGCACGCCACGTCAACCGCCATTCTTCAGCATGTGCAAGACACCCTGGCTGTTCCAATATCGACCAGAACAATTTCCCGTCGATTGGTTGAAGGAGGCCTGCACTCCCGGCGTCCGCTCAGAAGACTACCATTGACTCCACAGCATAGATGTGCACGCCTGGCATGGTGCCGGGCTAGAGCGACTTGGATGAGGGAATGGCGGAACGTCATGTTCTCCGATGAGTCACGCTTCTGTTCTGTCAGTGATAGTCACCGCAGACGAGTGTGGCGTCGGCGTGGAGAAAGGTCAAATCCGGCAGTAATTGTGGAGCGCCCTACCGCTAGACAACGCGGCATCATGGTTTGGGGCGCTATTGCGTATGATTCCACGTCACCTCTAGTGCGTATTCAAGGCACGTTAAATGCCCACCGCTACGTGCAGCATGTGCTGCGGCCGGTGGCACTCCCGTACCTTCAGGGGCTGCCCAATGCTCTGTTTCAGCAGGATACTGCCCGCCCACACACTGCTCGCATCTCCCAACAGGCTCTACGAGGTGTACAGATGCTTCCGTGGCCAGCGTACTCTCCGGATCTCTCACCAATCGAACATGTGTGGGATCTCATTGGACGCCGTTTGCAAACTCTGCCCCAGCCTCGTACGGACGACCAACTGTGGCAAATGGTTGACAGAGAATGGAGAACCATCCCTCAGGACACCATCCGCATTCTTATTGACTCTATACCTCGACGTGTTTCTGCTTGCATCGCCGCTCGCGGTGGTCCTACATCCTACTGAGTCGATGCCGTGCGCATTGTGTAACCTGCATATCGGTTTGAAATAAACATCAATTATTCGTCCGTGCCGTCTCTGTTTTTTCCCCAACTTTCATCCCTTTCGAACCACTCCTTCTTGGTGTTGCATTTGATCTGTCAGTCAGTGTATATATATATATATACATATATATGCGAGACTCCATTTTATTCTTGTATATTTATATTACGTAACGTATAATAAACAAGTAACCTATCAATACCTTCAGCTTGAAAGTCACTACGAAACATATTATGTTTAGCTCAAGTCATACACTCAACTTAACATGGCCTAAATCCTTCACTTGCAGTGCTAATTCTAATATAAATATTATATGCAACACAGGAACTCGCAATTCAATCAGCTATCCCTTACTCATGCGACAAACAGAAAACGTATCTCCTCATACTAACAACATCTTGCCATACTATTATTCCATTTCCTTTATATATCTCCATATTTAAAAAAACATATTCATTTAACTCCATTTAAATAACCTCTGTGTTACGGTAGAAATACTTAATAGCCTGAATATTCTTTCACACACTGCAACTCCGTAATATTTCAACATTTCCTTACAATACAATTATCGTACTGGCCATGTCTGCAACTCATATTGACCTCAAATATTAGGTTACGTCTCGTATCTCGCATGCATTTTCTATAACCACATCTGGTTTAACGTTTCACGGTCTGCTCGTATAGATTAGCACTACACATGCATATGTGCTCAATTTGATCTTGTTTCCATTAACCTAAAATTATCTCATAAGCACCATAGTTATACTGCAGAAAATGGCACATATCATTTATTTATTTATTTATTTATCATGCCTTTGTAGGTGGCGAAGTTAGGGCTCTTGGCCCTCTCTTACACTTAACCACATCTAGTATCCGTTCATAGACAGTAAATCTCTTACTTTTAACACTCCTGCACTCATACGAAATATTTTTCATCAACTAATTTCAAATTCAATACGATGCAACTCATGATACTTATCTCGTAACGGGATTTTGCTGCTGGATTTCTCCTGGTCTAGGACATCTTGGAACAGGCAGCCCTTGCAGTCCAAAGATTACGTCATCTGCGGCTCCGGCTGGGAATCTTGGCTTGAGCTATTTTCATCTTGAGCGATCAATCCATCTGTTTAGGCTGACTCCATCTTGTCACCAGTTCTCATGAAATGACAAAACAACAAGTACATAGTAGAATGCATATTTCACTGGTGAATAGTAGGTTATTCAATACGTATTAATTGCCTTGTGACTCTCGTATTGCTCGTAAATATCTTTCTTAATTTGATAATTTCTTTAACTCGGCCTACTTTTCGTTAATTCTTTAGCCTAAAGAGATATTGTTTCCCACTTGGAAACAATAAATTATGTCTTCCTTCGCATAAATTGGCCGCTATAATATTGATTTCGGCAATATTCGACTCGGCTGTAGTCTCTTTTTGCTACTGAATTTGGCTGTTGCAATTATAAATATTCTTCTTCAAATCTTCGTTTTTCCTGCCGACATCTGCAGTTAAAGTCTTCAACGATGTCTGTATATTATTAATATTTAATGTTGCGCTAATCTTTTTCTTCTCCTTCAGTAGGTTGTGCTGATCCTCTTCATCTCGTAAGTTTTTTCAAGGTAGTCAAGAATCGGTTCCATTCAAAAAAATTTATGGTCCATCATTATTTAATCTTGAGACTCTTTTCTTTGCGACCGGTCGATATCGATTTACTATATCTCTATTCTGTGCATTTGCACATTGCCTGAAGCTATTGTACGCCATATTTGTCCACTGTTTCCATGACATTTACGGCCGCTAATGTAACGTAATGGTACAGTACCTAACTTAAGGCCACGGCCGCTTCCTTCCCTCTTCCTTGTCTATCCCTCCCAATCTTCCCATTCCCCGCAAGACTCCTGTTCCGCACAGCAGGTGAGGCCGCCTGGGCGAGGTACTGATCACCCTCCCAGTTGTATCCCCCGACCCCGAATCTGAACACTGTCCTTGAAGCTTTAGAGGTGGGATCCCCCGCTGAGTCCGGGGGACAAAACCGATCCTGGAGGGTAAACAGATAAAAAAGAAGTATTTGTATTAACACAGATAGTTATAAATGTCATTTGTTTTTACGACCCACAAAATACTTCTACGGTTTTCGGAGACGCTGAGGTGCCGGAATTTAGTCCCGCAGGGGATTTTTACGTCCCAGTAAATCTACCGACACGAGGCTGATGTATTTGAGCACCTTCAAATACCACCGAACTGGGCCAGGATCGAACTTGCCAAGTTGGGGTCAGAAAGCCAGCGTCTCAACCGTCTGAACCACTCGGCGCGGCAAATACACAGGTTGTAGTTGTAACTTTGTGTGAGAGATGAGTTCAATATGTTATCTACAGTTTTCAGTCGATCCACCATAAGACATGAAAATGAAAATCCACAGCCTATTTCCAGTCATTTGACCGGGTCAGGAATGGAATGAATGAAGCCCCCACCTAGCGGCGAGGATGGGAATTGTGCCGGCTGCCAAGGCCTGTCGCACTCCTCTGGGGCAATGATTAATGAATGATTAATGAAATGAAATGAGATTGGAGAGTGTTTCTGGAATGAAAGATGACCGGGAAAACCGGAGTGCCCGGAGAAAAACCTGTCCCGCCTCCGCTTTGTCCAGCACAAATCTCACATGGAGTGACGGGGATTTGAACCACGGAACCCAGCGGTGAGAGGCCGGCGTGCTGCCGCCTGAGCCACGGAGGCTTCACCATAAGACATGACTGTCTAATTGTGACGTAGCAGTCATCAGTTGAAATGAAATGGCAAATGGCTTTTAGTGTCGGGATGTGTCCGAAGACTTCGGCTCGCCAGGTGCAGGTCGTTTTAATTGATGCCTGTAGACGACCTGCGCGTCGTGATGAGCATGAAATTTTATGACACATGCACCCAGTCCCCGTGCCAGGAGAATTAACTAATTATGGTTAAAATTCACGACCCTGCCGGGAATCGTACCCGGGACCCCTGTGACCAAAGGCCAGCACGCTAACCATTACTGTAAATCTCGTTCTGACAACCACTTCGTTATCTGATACCATAGAGGTTATGATTCGCCTTATCTTATACCAATAATCACACTCACTTCTCCACAATACCAGCAACAACCTCTAAGAGACATATTTATCTGATTTCCTTTAAACTTCGCATACTACTCTGATATTGCCTGTTTCATCCAATTTCATCTTCGTTACAAAGGGTTATGCTTTGCTGCATTCAATCTGCAAGCCTTCGTGAATTAAATAAAGCGCCTCCAGAGTCCTCTGTTGGGGATTGACTCTGTAGCCTAGGTTAGGTTCACATCGTTTATTTTTAACCCATTAATAACCGAGCCTCGCTCTGCTTCTCTTACCTCCTATTGCTGCGTCCATTACTCTTCCAAGTGACCTATCCTCCTCACATAATGAGGGCTTGCTTGGCCTAGGCGGTAATGGCGTGTTCGGTTTGCCTGGAAGGACGTGGGTTCGATTCCCCTTCAGAAAGTCGAAAATTAAAAAAAAAACGAAATACCCACTTTCAGAGAGGCACATGACCCTGAGGGTGACTCATCCTACACCAAGAATGAGTACCAGGTTAATTCCTGGGGCAAAGCTGGCCGGGCGTAAGACTAACTACTCTATCACATCAAGTGCCGAGGTTACGGATAATGGAAGATTTTACCTTCTAGCTCTCCAAGGACCTTCATGGGATGACGTTGATACGTGTTTGGGTTGGCAGGTCTATCCGGAATTAGCATCACCAGTTTCCCGACAACATTGTAACCATAACAACCAGAGTTCTTCTACTTATACTAGGCCTAGGTCAGTGGCGTCATCTTCTCATTGTGCGCTTTCTTCCTCTAACTGGGAGCTTGAGACAATTTCATGTCATGTGAACCTCGTTCTACTCCTCAGTCCAGAATTAAAATCCTTGAAGTGGCTGGAAAACGAACCCGGGGCCTTGGAATAAGAGACGGGGTTGCCTAATAATAATAAAATAATAACGAGGTCTTGACTGTCTTTGGATATCTCACAATTCATGAATCCTTACCATTCTTTTGTGGATACAGTCAATTTTCTTTCGATTTATCGCAAGTCATCTTTTTTAATTTGCTATTTGCTTTACGTCGCACCGACACAGATAGGTCTTATGGCGACGATGGGACAGGAAAGGCCTAGGAATGGGAAGGAAGAGGCCGTGGCCTTAATTAAGGTACAGCCCCAGCATTTGCCTGATGTGAAAATGGGAGACCACGGAAAACCATCTTCAGGGCTGCCAACAGTGGGGTTCGAACCCACTATCTCCCGGATGCGAGCTCACAGCTGCGCGCTCCTAACCGCACGGCCAACTCTCCCGGTAAACTCATCATCTACCTTGTGGGTGTAGTGAAGAGATGCATTAGCTGTACCCGCAGCAAGTCGTAAGAGGCTACTGAGAGGGGAAAACCGAATAATCTACACTCCCTTTCCCGTCTTCTATGCCTACTATATCAACACAAAATAAACGATTGCAGGCAGCAATTTTAATTTTAGCCTGACATTCTCATGAGCTTCATAACGGCTATGATCACCCAGTAATGAGAAAATGATATTTCACAAAATTTACAACAACTTTTTTCTCAAAAGTCAGATGAAATAAACACTTGCTATGTCGATTAAGAATAAGTTACTTTAAGACATATTGAAGTTTCGTAACGATCGGATCAATACTTTTAAAGTTATGAATTTTCAAGTTGAGCGCTCCGTTGGAAATGGAAGAAATAACGGAACTTCCTTTCCTTCAATCTGCGTTAAAATTTTAGCTGGTTAAGGAAAAATTTCTACTTCACATAATTAAACGTAGAATAATATAAGCTAAATTTTGGTGTAGCTTGTTTCTATGTGAGACAAAGTATAAACTTTTTATTAAAATATTAGCTCGGGTGTCTATACTTTTTCCACGACAGGAAAAAAAAACCTAATTCTATGCTTTCCCGCGCGGCAGAGAAAATGTACGAGTGGGAAGGGTTTTTTTGTTCTGTCATATGCCTAGTTTAGATCTACGAAACCTAAATATAACTAACTCTTCATTCCTCTCGCAGTATATTTCAATTTATTGAAAGATACTGAATATCTGGTCATGACAGAATCTCTGTGGTCTGAAACCACATTGGCTTCCACCCACTTTAATATTTATCAATGATCACACCCTCTTTTCCAAAAAGCCACTTTCTCTACTATACTGATCAAATATACATCTCTATTGTACAACTTTTAAGTTTTCTAGTCTGTCGAATCACGAATTATAATACTTAGAAATACTATAACATGGAAAAGAATAGCTTGATTCTCTATAGTTGTTAGCTGTTATTTAACACTTTCACTCCCAGTCCCGAGTTAACTCGGGAACCTGTGTGTCTTTTGCTGTCCCAACCACGAGTTAACCTAACTCGTACTTTAAATTTCACGCTCTCTATGTCACGTGTTTAGTCTCTTCTTCTTGCCTTAATCTTTGGCAGCTGCCATTAGTCGAGCAAGATGGCTGCATCCACTAGACTCGATAGCTGCAGTCGCTTAAGTGCGGCCAGTATCCAGTAATCGGGAGATAGTGGGTTCGAGCCCCACTATCGGCAGCCCTGAAGATGGTTTCCCGTGGTTTCCCATTTTCACACCAGGCAAATGCCGGGGCTGTAACTTAATTAAGGCCACGGCCGCTTCCTTCCACTTCCTAGGCCTTTCCTATCCCATCGTCGCCATAAGACATATCTGTGTCGGTGCGACGTAAAGCAAATAGCATCCACTAGTAAACAAAGTTAAATGGATGATGATGTTTTAGGTACTGATGATGATTCTGACTATTACGAGGATAGTGAAGGTTATATCTTAGTAAATGATTCTGTGGAAAGTTATAGTATGAATGATTTATCTAGAGGTGAGGAGGAGGAGGAGGAAGCGAACAATCAGCCAGCTCATATGGTGTATACCCATGCATGGAAATTTATCACACAGTCGTAAAATTTCGATTTGTCCTAAAACTTCGTAAATAGTTGTAAACATCAGCCTATTTCATCCAGTGTCGAAATATCTAAAATAACCTGGGATGGAACATACATAAGCAGGGAAGATACCCGGGAGTGAAAAGGTTAAAAAAGTTATAAACCTTCCAGAACGTTGTCAATTGAACGTAAACCCCAGCATTAGAGCACAGTAGATAGAAATGATTTCGTTTTCACTGTGCAACTTCAGGCATTCCTATGACTAACAGCAATATCCTTGCTTGAAGTAAGACGAAGTATGTTACTGCTGGGGTTGAGTCTCCCCGCTCAATACAATGTAACGTATAAGGAGGTTAACATTGTGAGGCCTGAGTTCGACCTAGCTCCAAGGTCCCGGCCTCCGCGGTGCAAGGCCTTCACCACCTCTAGAAGGTGACAAGATGTTCTAGCGGGGGCTCACTAATTCGTTCTGTATCCAACCACTTAGATTATTCTCGGGATCAGGGAACAAATTTTGAGGTGTACTCTATAACGCACAGGCTTTATATCTTCCCAGTAAGGCTGTGAATTTAGAAAAACCGAGAGCCAGATATAGAGAAAGAAGGGCAGACAGCTTTACTAGGGCAGTTTTCCAAAAACAACAGTTCAGGTCCTGTAATCAAATGTCATGAGCGTAAACTTTCAAAATTTCCGAACACTATCTCATTAAAGCGCACTTTAAGGTCGGAAATATTCATTTAACCAAAATAATCCTCTTTTTTTGCTATTTCTCATGCAGCAGACACAATAGACTAATGATTGATGCATTGTTGAACGGAATTTTTATTTATAAACATCAAATGTTGCCAACAATTAGGAAATTTAAAAAATTAAAGATTCCTTTAAAGGCCACTCCAGGTTTCCATTTTCTTCCGCCCTTCCAGTTACCGTTGCCATCTTGTTACATTGTTATTGTTGTTAATTTACTGTTGATACTTAAATATTGTTGTTTATACCGATTGTTACCTCATTATACTTATTTAAATTCATTAGTATTAGTGTCAAGTGGCCCTTCATTGGCTGTATCTAATAAAGTAATTAATTAATTTAAAAATATACCTCCCAAGATAATCAATGAACTACCATTTATATAGGGTTGTCATTTTAAGATTATGGCTTTTAATACAATCCAAGAAAAAAATTACTCTTTACACGCGTAATTGGTAGGAACATGTCGAATTTTGGCCTAACTGTCCGTATCCTTACCATACTTATTAGTCCGAGCGGCAGGTAATAAATGAAGGGGGTACCAGGAAAGTATTCCTAAGTTAACGACATTTTGGTATGTTGTTTGTGGGAACTCTGTGGAGTAGAATCAGAGTTTTTGACTTCGAAGACCTTGAAGGTAGCCGAAATATCCTGACATTTTCGCTTGTAACTTCTAAACTACGCGTTTCTAGCGGAATACACCTATTTATGAAGTTGAAGAGCAATATATTTTCTTAATATTTCACTGGTCAAAAGTATGTTTGACCCAATAGTTACGCAGGTACAGTGATTCAAATATAGGCCACAACAAATTTCTCAAATTATCAAAAATAGTAGAACAATGCAGGTTTTTGCCTTATAACTTTAATTTATCAACCTGTCTATGTAAATTATGTTAGGTGTCCGTAAATTTCAACACGTAGATTCATCAAGGAGCCCTCTCCCACCCCTCCCCGCGCATACGCGAAATGTCCACACATTGTTTTGAACGGTACATGGGTCTAAGTTTCACATGTAGGTACAAATCATCGCTGACTTTCTTTTCTATTTATTTATTCTGCACAGGCTCGTCTTACGGCGACGACGGAGTGGGAAAGGGCTATGACTGGGAAGGAAGCGACCATGGCCTTAATTAAGGTATAGCCCCAGCATTTTCCTCGTGCGGAAGTGGAGAAAAACCAATTTCGGGCTCGCCAACAGTGGGGTTGAATCCTACCATCTCCCATGCAAGCTCACAGCTACGTGGCTAAAACCACGTATCCAACTCGCTCAGGCGTATATTAAAGTCTATACAGCGGTGGTTCGTGACATACAAACACTTATCTTACTAGCAAAACTATCTATTGTATATTCATTGATACCGGGCAGAGTGGGAGTCAAGCGCTGCATTCGCGAGACAGGAGGGTTGGAACCCCACCGTCAGTTGTCCCGAGAATGGTCTTCTGCGGTTTCTTCCTTCTCACTCCTAGCTCTTTCCTATTCCATGTGTCGGTGAGACGTAAAGAAACTTGTAAAACAGAGAAAAAGAGCTTTTCATTTCTAAGAAATCATATCATTTATGACGCTTAAGAAGTAATAATAACTCGTCAGGTAAGGTAAGGGTTATTCTGCCCGAAGGTAGGTCCGAACCTCCGCAGAGGCGTTCCTGAGCCGGAGTTTACGTGCGGTAGGGTGGCCAGTTCCTTTCCGCTCCTCCATTCCCTTACCCCCCACCAACAGCGCGTGGCAACCCATCCAACTCCTGACCACGCCCAATGTTGCTTAACTTCGGAGATCTCACGGGATCCGGTGTTTCAACACGTCTACGGCCGTTAGCTAACTCATCAAATAGGTTATTATATACTTTATTCGTCCATTCCATTATTCTACTTACCTCATATCATCCTAATACCCTTACAGTCCGAATGGAATATTAAATGATATTCAATTACACACCGGAATGCACCAGTAGAGATCTTCATGATTGGACAATATAAAGGTTGGTAATAATTCAACTCCTCGCAAATCACGAAATATGCTGGCAACGTGAGCTACTAGGTACTGTATGGGCAAAGAGAACAACACGGAATGCAACACAGTAGTTATAAAATGACTATAAACCACTAGCTTCGGTAAAAACAGAGGAGAAAGAGTGTAAGCTTTCTCTTTTACGGAATAACGACAGTTGACAACGAACACATTTTTTAAAAAGTCGATTAAGCTATGTCGAGGTCATGGAAGGAAGTTTTTTGCGTAAAATACGCAGCGTTTGACTGGTAGGCCTATTGTCCCAGTCATTATGTGTTTAAAATTTTATTGTAGAACATTTCAATTCTTAACAAATTTACACATCTTCAAGACTCTTCTTCTTCTTCATTTCTATATGGCCCGATCCAAGGCATCCTCATGGATGACGCCTACATTCTTCATGTCCTCCCCGGTGCTATCCATCCACCGCTTCTTGGGTCTCCGTCTACCACGGTCAAAGTGCATGGCTGTCCTTGCAACTGAGTCCTTATTGCTGCGAACCACGTGTCAATAACATCTAAGTCTGGCTTCCAGCAGTTTCTACCCAATCGGCACAACTCCCATTCTTGTTCATGACATGGTCAAATCGCGTTAGTCCAAGACACCGCCCGAGCATTGGCATTTCCATCACGTGCAGAACCTGCTCGTGCTTTGCTGTTGCTAGCCAACATTCTGACCCATTCTGACGCACTACAGATCTGTAGATCTTCGACTTAAGACGTAGGGGCATCCGTTGAGAACACAGGACCTCAGCCACTTGGCGCAACTTCATCCAAGTTGTGTTTAAACGTGCACAAGCATCCGAAAAACTGTCGCAGTCATTGCATAGAAGGCAGCCGAAATGAAAAGTTGTTTTTCTCTGTGTTACAAGTTTCTTTACGTCTCACCGACACTTGCAATAGGAAGTGTTCAACTCTCTTTAGATGCTGATGATGCCATCGCTTTGGCATCCACGTTCCATATACTCCGTCTTCTTGGTATTCAAGTGAAGTCCAAATCGTCTTAGCCGATCATTCCACTGTCGTGTTTGCCCTTCGAGGTTCTTACGTTGTGCGTTTGCCAAGAAGACGTCGTCGGCATAGAGGAGCGTCCATGGATGAGGTGACAGAGGTCAGATGTAACTGTGTCCAAGCAGAGAACGAACAATAAGGACAAAAGGGAAGATCTTTGATGTACTCAGCCATTGATTGCAAAAGGAGGAGATGTACCAAATGCGCATCTCACCCTGCTGGAACCGTTGCGATATAATAGTTGGTTCAACGTATGCTTCAGGGAATTTGCGGCATCGTAGGGCGTACCAAATGAGCTCATGAGGGGCCTTTTTCAGGTCGAGGAATGCCATGTGAAGACGTATGGCCTTCTCACGATGCCTCTACAAAGACAACCTAGCAGCTTGAATGGCATCCGTGGTTCCAGAACCTTTGACAAAGTTACATTGGTTTGGTGTAATAAAAACTATCTTGCGGAGCCTGTTATCAACAACCCGTTCAAATATCTTCATGCTGTGACATAAAAGCCGCATCGGTCGTTATTGTGAGCATTCAGTGACGTCACCCTTGACCTTCCAAACTAACACTGTGACTGGGCGAATTGGCCGTGCGGTTAAGGGCGCACAGCTGTGAGCTTACAACTAGGAGAAAGTGGGTTCGAACCCCACTGTCGGCAGCCCTGAAAATGATTTTCTGTGGTTTCCCATTTTCACACCAGGCAAATACTGGGGCTGTACCTTAATTAAAGCCACGGTCGCTTCCTTCCCACTCTTAGACCTTCCTATCCCATCGTCGCCATAAAACCCGTCTGTGTTGGTGCGACATAAAGCAAAATTGTAATTAAAAAAAAAAACACCTTACACTATGACACTGGCTCTCCCGACAGTCGGGAAACATCTTTAAGATCACAAGTTCCAAATCCTTTTCCACCACTGGCGCAGCAGATGTGCTCGCCTGAGCGCCAGTAGCGTGAAACTTGCCTCACCACGCTCGGCAGTCTTAACTTTGAGACACCCCTGGTTAGCATCTTCATGATCATTATTGGTGATCTTGGCCTTTAAGTAATTCTAGCATGACACTCCACCTCAGTCGTATGGTCAGCGTACTGGCCTTCGGTTCAGAGGCTCCCGGGTTCGATTCCCGGCCGGTTCGAGGATTTTAATCCCTTTTGATTAATTCGTCTGGCTCGGAGATTGGGTTTTTGTGTCCGTCTCAACACTCTACTCTTCATATTCAGACAACATACCACACTACCAACCACTACAGAAACACGCAATAGTGATTACATCTCTCCAGATAGGGTTGGCGTCACGAAGGGCATCCGGTCATAAAACAGGGCCAAATCCACATGTGCCATGCAGTTCGTACCCGCACTGTAGGAAAAGCGGTAAGAAAAGAAGAAGAGGACGAAGAAAAAGAATACTCTATCACAGTCCTCCACAAAAATATCATTTCGCGCCACCCTTCCGGAGAGTGAAATTTCTTGCAGCCCCTTCCTTCCTTCCTTCCTTCCTTCCTTCCTTCCTTCCTTCCTTCCCTTTGGGTCTTTCGATGTACTAACGCTTCGAAACGGACCAAAAAACGCTGCCGGATTCGAATCAAACTCAGGGGGTTTGCTTTCCTACGGCAACTCCCAAGCGGTAAACCTAAGCCTGTACGTAGCTTCAGGCTGCACGCTCGCAAGTATCTGCCCTTGGGTGTTGCAGGAGACCAGCAATCCCTGTCGAGAAACAACTCCGAATGTTCCCGTGAGATTGCATCACTCTGAGGAAATTATTTCATGCCTGCTTCCTCTCCTCTCGTAACGGTAATTTCTCTTCCGCGCCACTAGGGTACGCCATATCGTCCACCCACAGTATTAACAACATTTTGCATCAACAGAACTTCAGAAGGGCAAATTTTCAATTCAAATGAGGTAGTTAAACTGTATATTAGCCTTTCATTTCCTGTGTTTTAATTTCAGGATATATTTAAGTTTTAACGGGAATATACTTCATTATTTGACGATAATAGAGTTACTTCTCATATTTAAGAAATGTGACTTTGAAAATTTAGGTACGACACCCAGCTTCAGATACCAATAGACGCCACTGCTTTTTACCACTGTAAATCAGTCACTTGTCCATGACTTCGATGGTACATTTACCACTATAAATGGTTAAGTAGCCCTATTCAGAATGCGCAGAAATTAATCTGTACTCCATAGTGTACTGTTCTCTCGCATTGATTTTATCTGGGAGTTTCTGATTGAGAAATACTGAGATGAAGTTTGTATCGTCATAATTATGAGACTGCCATCTTAGACGCATCGCCTCAGATTCAACTCCGCTCCCCCAACTTTGAGGACCACTGCTCTCTCTTCTTGAATGCGTTTTCTATAATTCTGAAGCCATATATCGCGTCACCTTACGATAGAAAGAACTATTTTTCGCATACTTTTCGCAGCACAATTCTCTCAAATGCTCGCGTTTGATTGTTGTTTTCCTTATACGTATAGAACGAACTATGACAATCAAACAACATCTCTCACGGCGTGCTACCGTGCTGGTGTACAGAGCTACAATAATTGTTAGGCGCCTGGCGCATCGATTTTAACATCCAAGATGGCGGCGTTATATGACGTCACCAGAAGATGACGTCATACAAAGTGAGACTCCTGGTGCAACATCCACTGGTCCTTCTTTAAACACTGTCGTCACATGTGTTTTCTAGAAATTATTTCAATTTTAAAACGTTCACGTATTTGTAACACTCACAATCCACGTATAGATCTCTCGGTTTCCTCAACGATCGGCGAATCAAACAAATAGTACCACGCTCCTACAATAACCAGATTTATGAGTGTCTACAGTGGCCTCTGTTGTGAACAATAGCAGATGTCTCTTGACCAATAACATGCTTGCTTTGTCAATGACAGTCCACATGGAGTACTTCAAAAGCGTGCCGGTCGTGAAGCCGGCTCGCTTGTTATGTCTTCAGTGTTGCACAGCTACACGCAGTTCTGTCCAGTTTCGCTGCTCGCTCTCAGAGGTTAAATAGTTGAAACGGAGAGTTGACAAACCTGTGTCGAGAGTTGGGGAAATCCTAACACCCCACGGACAAGGAATGTAAACACAGCCGGCCAGCTAGGCTTCAAAAGCGTGCTGGTCGTTAATGAGGACTGCAATAACTATAAGGTTCCAGAGCTACGAAGCAAACATTACACTGCAGTTAAATAAACACTGAAGCTTAGTAGGGAGAATCGTAAAAATTAAGTAATAGTTCGATAGATAATGATTTATTGATCTTCGTACTTCGCAAGCGTACTGACATTCGATTCAGAGGATCACTAGTTCGATTCTCGGCCGGGTGGGGAATTTGAACTGCATGTCGTTAATTCCTCTGGCTCGGGGTCTAGGTATTTGTGTACGCCTTAACAGACTTCTCTTCATCTACATACAGTACATCACACCACCAACCACCACGGAGAAAAAGAAGAATAAGTAGAAGAAGCATACTGATTTATTATCTATTTATGATGGGCGGAAAACATTCTGCTCTACACTCCGTGTTGTACAGTGTCGACATGAAAAACTATCTCTGCTGACACATCAGGTGTTTGCCCGAAAAAAAATCATTAAAACAGGCAGCCTAGATAGTGTCAAATGAAAATACCTGCTCACAGTAAATGAAGCCATACGCCATTATTATTATTATTATTATTATTATTATTATTATTATTATTATTATTATTATTATTATTATTATTATTATTGTTACGGAGTATTGTGGATGTGCAGAGGTGAAAGAAGGTGTTGGGATGAACAGGTCTCAATCTACGAAATTAAAGTTAATTTAAAATTTAACAAGGTTATATTTTCTTTTCAAGATTAAGAAATAACAAATATAACAGGTACTCAGTAGCCGAAACACAAATCGAGAATGTACAATTACAGAGTTACAGAATTTGGGCTCCGAGAGCCAGACACACAATTCTTGAGCTATAAGCCCAACCTTACGATATACAGGATTCAACCAAGGGGCCGAAGACCCCAATCATGCCCAGGAGCACTTGCTCCCACTTACACAGTAAAGCCTCCTCGAGGCACGCAGAAACAGATTTTAAGAAAGAGCAACCCGCTCTTAAGTTCAAGCCTATCAAAGGCCACACCAAACTCCACGTTCAAGCTGTCCTCCAAGAACATATACACAGGGGTAAAAATACCCAACCTACTGAGGCCTATTCAGTGAAGAAACAGAAATATTACATGGCCTCCACAATACCAACTCGAGAGGAGGCGAAACTGCACTCCAAATACGCCTTATTAAAACCTACTTGGCACTAGGCCTCTAATGCAAGGGCTAAACCCATACTAAAGAGGTGACTTATAGAAGGAGACAATTTACATTACGTTAAGGAAGAAATGGTTGTGAAAATAAGTTCGCCTCAATGCAATATGAGTGGGAGCTCGAGAGGATTAAGCACTCTCTATCCCAATATGTAGTTTAAAAAGATAGAATTGATACCAAGTGTCTTTACATTTTAGGGGAAAGTTACATGGTAAAAGGCTTCGGACCTGGCCCGAGAGTTAAACTGCTGAGCTAGCAAGAAAAGAAGTTATTAAAAGGCCATTCCCTGGTGGTTGAACTGCTGCCCGAAGAAAGAGGCGCTTCCCGCCCCCTGCTACGTACTTTACACACTGATAGATGTTACTGAAGTGGCCCGGAGACCCGAAAATCAGCAGTTTATATACCCTCGTGGAAAGTTCGAGGCGTTTCAGGAATGAGAACACCCGCCCACAAGCCTTTTATTGGATAATGGCAAAAACTACTACACTAGACGAAGAAGAAACACCTTATTGGTGGAAAATTAATTACAGAAATTCCTTATTGGTCAAATTCAAAACTGGCGGAAAGAAAGGGTTAATATTGCCAACTTAAACAATGACTGAAAGAAATTTAACAAAGAACAAACTTATGAACCCAAAATTTCTCCAAAAACACAGTTCTTTCACTTCGCACTAGGGTGCGTAATTGTAGTCCTTCGGTAGTGCCATCTAGAAGAGAATGTCCACACTTCTTACTACAGGCAAAACAAAAATACATCGAAAACGACCCAGTTCAGAAACTTCAAAATTTACAAGTAGGGACATCTTCTGAGAAACTTGAGAATTAACACTGTAGATAAAGTTCAGGCTTTCTCCAGTAGAGGAGTTTCAACTGGCGCAAGATTTGAATTAGCGGCGTGGAGATGTAGCGCCCGGTACAATTATTATTATTATTATTATTATTATTATTATTATTATTATTATTATTATTATTATTATTATTATTATTATTATTATTATTACCTTTACTGGCGAGACCTAGTGTTTACAGTGCACTGTGAGGTAGAACATTGACCGGTCTCAGTCTCATCGTTGGCTTTGACAATACGAAAGTGGCTTAGGTATGAGCGATGCTTTATGCAGCCAGTTCATGTTATGAATGGTGCGAAAATGTCGCTCATAGGGTGGCTTGATACGTGCATTTCAGTGGATTTGGCAGACTGATATGTAATAGCAAGTTCTTGCTCGGCGAGGAAAGCAACGGGAAACTACCATACTCCTCATTCCCTTGTACCCTCTTCAGTGACGGCTAGACCATCTATATGAGCTGATGGTGGAGCTGTTGAGGATCAAACCAGCCTTCGGGCTGAGTAAACGACATGAAATGGCGTATGGCTTTTAGTGCCGGGAGTGTCCGAGGACATGTTCGACTCGCCAAATGCAGGTTTTTGACTTGACTCCCGTAGGCGACCTGCGCGTCATGATGAGGACGAAATGATAATGAAGACGTCACATGCACCCAGCCCCAGTGCCTGCGAAATTAACCAATTATGGTTAAAATTCCCGACCCTGCAGGGAATCGAACCCGGGACCCCTGTGACCAAATGCCAGCACGCTAACCATTTAGCTATGGAGCCGGACTTCGGGCTGAGTACCCAACATACATAAACATAATATTATTTTTTATTTTCATTTTCTTAGCTCACAGAGTTCTCACCTGATAAATTATAACACTTGCATAGGTAAATAATTATTTCTAGCAAATATAACGGGAGCTCCAACAGAGAATCTGGAGTTGAATGGTATTTATTTTGACTGTTTAGCGAATAGCTACAAAGTTTCAATAGGCAATTATATTAAAATCCAAAGAAAAGCAGCTCGATTTGTTCTGAGTGATTTGCAACTAAAGAGTACAGTTACAAAAATGTTGCAAAGTTTGGGCTGGTTAGACTTGAGAGAAAGGAGACGAGCTGCTCGACTAAGTGGTATGTTCCGAGCTGTCAGCGGAGAGATGGCGTGGGAGGATATCAGTAGACGAATAAGTTTGAGTGGTGTCTTTAAAAGTAGTAAAGATCACAATATGAAGATAAAGTTGGAATTCAAGAAGACAAATTAGGGCAAATATTCGTTTATAGTAAGGGGAGTTAGGGATTGGAATAACTTACCAAGGGAGATGTTCAATTAATTTCCAATTTCTTTGCAATCATTTAAGAAAAGGCTAGGAAAACAACAGATAGGGAATCTTCCACCTGGGCGACTGTCCTAAATGCAGATCAGTAGTGATTGATTGATTGATTGATTGATTGATTGATTGATTGATTGATTGATTGATTGATTGATTGATTGATTGATTGATTGATTGATTGATTGATTGATTGATTGATTGATTGATTGATTGATTGATTGATTGATTGATTGATTGATTGATTGATTGATTGATTGATTGATTGATTGATTGATTGATTGATTGAACTATAAGTAAATGCAACACAAATCAAATGCCTAGAGTACGTATTCATAACAAAACTTTCTCCGCGAAATCGTATTGTTTTATTTTTGCACTCTCTCAATATGTCGGCTATCAGCTTCATCAGAAGAACACAGTTATGTCCTGTTGATTGTGCGGTCTGTGGTCAAACATATTACTGAAGATGTTCCAGAGAGCTAATAATTTGTATTTTTTAAAAAGCAAGTGTACTTAGGCGTGAAAAAATAAAAGTGATAATACGGAAACGATAAAAATGAGTTGATAGACAGTTGTTGATTGGTGTGAAGTTCCTGATGTTTTTAAATTGCATTACTCATTGGAGCCAAGGGTTAAATAATCAAGTACAATCATATTATTATTATTATTATTATTATTATTATTATTATTATTATTATTATTATTATTATTATTATTATTGTTACTAATCTACATTTATGATTTAAACGTAAAGAGAGATAGTGCCAGGTGTCACATCCTATATTTAAACGACAAAATGTATTAAAACTCAGCAATAATTTGCCCGTTAAAATTCCAGTTTCTCTGCCATCTATTGGACGAAAATGCATTTACGAAACTGACACGCAGATGACATTATGACATTAATGGTGACTGATCAAAGTGCGTACGCACGGTAGCTGGGGCAATATGATCTGTATTATTATCAACTAGCTGATGTACCCGTGCTTCGCTACGGAATTCTACATTGTGTACAGAATTCTAGATCAGGTAGTGTACACGTTGTGAGCAAGATTGTATTAAATTGCATAGCTCTTAACGTTACCCCAGAAACGCGACGGGGAAGTCACCAAACGTCTTTTCTCATATGAATACTGGGGTAGGGAATTTTTATTGTAATGGTAGGCCCGCTTGCCCACCATCAGTCACAATCAGGTTAGGGAGTTCTCATTATAATGGCAGTCACTCACTCTCCACCTGCCTTTTTAAACCCTCAGAAAGACTGTCTTAGTGGTTTTCCCAACTGAAATGAACATAGGTCATTACAATGACGTCAGTAGGAATGGCGCTATTAAAAGCAATGCTTTCATATGAAATACTCGATCAAAGGAAAAACCACGCATTTTCTCAATTTTAAAGAGCAGTACTACGCTGCCGATCTAACAGTCCAAAGTTCCAGAGATGGAATGATCAGGCCGCAGACACCCGTGATCACTCGTAGTTCTTTTTATCAGCGGGGGAGGGGGGGCGGGCGAATTGTGGAGATTCCCAGGGCAAAAACTATGCCCGTTTACTTATCTGTTTCCTAGGAGTATCCGGTGAGTCGGAAAATCTTAGTTCACTACACTGGCGGAGGAAAAAACTATCTGACTTAGAGGCAAATTTTTCCTCCAAGTCAGAGAAGAAACCCCATCTTGGCTACTCATTTGGAATAAGATTAATGTAGATTTAATAAAAACCGAGCTCGATAGCTTGAATTTTGAGTTATTTAGTGAATTGTGGTTGTATAATTTGGAATAGGCCTAAATTGTAATTCTAAACCACTTCATACTACTGCTACTAAGAGAGCTTCTGTCTTAAGTGTGCACACTGCTCATTCGAAACAGCGCGTCAGAGTAGGGATCGAATAGCTGAAATACTATCATGAACCAGTGTGTTACGTATCAGCAGTACCAGGAAATGTGTGAACCTGAGGAATGGCATGCTAAAGAACAAAGTTATCTAACTCCCCCTGTCCGGCTCCATGGCTAAATGGTTAGCGTGCTGGCCTTTGGCCACCGGGGTCCCGGGTTCGATTCCCGGTAGGGTTGGGAATTTTAACCATAATTGGTTAATTTCGCTGACAAGGGGTTGGGTGTATGTGTGGTCTTCATCATCATTTCATCCTCATCACGACGCGCAGGTCGCCTACGGGAGTCAAATCGAAAGACCTCCATCTGGCGAGCCGAACTTGTCCTCGGATACTCCCGGCACTAAAAGCCATACGCCATTTCATTTCATTTCATCCAACTTCCCAGCTATTTCTCGCCAATATTCAGGCAGGCTGTTATAATCCGTACGCAGCAGTAGTCCCATCTATCGGAGTTGAGTGGTACCATAAGAGACAAAGAACATCACAACAAACAATGGTCAATGTAATGTTATTGTTGATCAATGTTTGCGCTTTCGATATTGTAGGCCTTTACATTTAATTTTCTTCAGATTCTGAAATACCACTCTTATTATATAGTCGGTACGGTAAAACGGAATCAAACATAAATGATCGGAAACTGTATTCTCTATAACGTTTGTTATGTAGTACTTTCCGATAGAACCAATAACATAGGTATTTAAAAATTAAATTTTAGGCGCGTTCCCCTAAACTACCATTTCATCCAGGGTGAATGAAATTATCTATAGCTTAAACTGTAGTTTCTTAGTCCCTGACTCTATATAACGATCTTAATTAAATTCAGTTTACACATTTTCTCGTGGCTCGGCGTTGATATTGACTTAGCAACAAAAATACAAATTCATGACTATCTGTGTTATCATAGCCGGTATGGTAAAAAATGTATAAGACATAAATGATTGGAAATTTAATTCTATATGACTTTAGTTATGTAGTATTTATCGATGCGACCACTTATAATATAAATATTTGAGAATAACATTTTAGTCCTTCCCTTAAACTACCATTTCACTCCGCGTGAATAAAATGGCTTATAGCCTAGATTGTAGTGGTTCATCCCCCAACCTTATATACTGATTTTCATTAAATTCTCTTCAGCCGTTTTCTCGTGATGCGTGTACATACATACATACATACAGACAGACAGACAGACAGACAGATAGAAATTACGGAAAAATGAAAAGTGCATTTCCTTGTTACTGTGGACATGACCGATACAGAAATACCATTATTTTAAAATTCTTAGCAATGTACAGACAAAACTCTTATTTTTTATAAATAGATGTTATAAGTCAAACTTTCCAGTTTGAGTTACCCTACTCATTTCTGTTTTAAGAGGGATAGGGACTGAGATAATTGTTTTTCTAAGGAATGTTATATATGGAGGGGAACTGACAAAATTGAAGCCATCTTAATTCTCAGAAATAATTCACAGTCAGTGTGGTTTCTTTTGTAATGAAATAATCGTTGATTTTGTTACTGTGCTGAAGCCTATTTTCATGGTATAAGTGTATGAACATTTGGAAATATTGTTTTAAATAGGCCTACAATATTGCTATGGCAATGGACCTAAAGGTACTAGAAATACAAGTCCAGCGATCTCTAAATCTGTTTTAAAAGAACGTTGTTAAATTTGTTATGAAAGCTAATACAGTCCTACTGTCTTCATGATATTTCTCATACATTAAACACTACATGCAGCTCAGTCTTGTTTTCGAGACTAAATATATCATTTTTCTGAACAGCGATACAATGGATATTCAATCGCACTGCTGACGCAAGCACTTTCAGTGAACGCATATAAACTCTCCTTTTATTCGGATGAACCTGCATTTTGTGCGTATAGAGAACAGTAACATTCACTTCTGTTTGTATAAAATACAGATACATCAGGCATTTCTTACTCCTCTTTCGTTATTGTGCAATTCCTTGTGTCGGTATAGTTTCTTGTAATGTTTTAATGAAATATTGTTGTAGTTTTTGTTGTTCTTACGTAACCTGTGTTTAAATTTAATCTCGTTTCTGAACTATTGTGCCACAGGGATTTCTCTCAATTGCAATGTGTCAGGTCAAGAGTACCAGTGTTGACTACGGAGTTTTAGAATACATTTTCTCCTGGGATAGACAAATATGACAGTAATTCTGTACGAGTTCCCTTGGCCCGTCTCTGGTCATTTCAAGTTACTTTCTAGTGAAGCTTAACCTTGATGAAAATGAAAGGCTAGCAGTCCCTCTATTACCTTGTACAATTACAAATTCCAGCCGAGAACATTGGCATTGCACAGTGGCCCGGGGGAGCATCTCCAAACCTAGCCCGCACTCTGAAGCAGAAATATGTCCAAAAATGTAATTATTATGGGATGAATTAGCATTAATAAGTACCGAAATCTAGTCAGCTCACATAAGTTTACTGATGGTTCATTCCCCTTGTTTAGTTTATTAACATGGATATGTTTTTTGGTTGGGATTCTATCTCCAATTAGCGTCATTACTTTGCCAATACCATTGTAACCATGGGAACGAGTGTTCGCCTACGTATGCTATGTCAGTAGTGCCATCTTCTCACCGTGCTATTTATTTCTGTAACTAAGACCTTGAGAAAATCTCGTATCAAGTGAGCTTCGTTCTACTCCTCAGTCCAAAATTAAAGTCCTTGAACTGCATAAAACGAACCAGACCATTGGAATAAGAAACAGGCACGCTACCTCCACACCGCAAGTCCGGCTAATAATAATAATAATAATAATAATAATAATAATAATAATCATAATAATAAATCAAATCAAAATCTCTTTATTTGCAAATGAGGTGTCTACCTCGGTGGCAAATGGTACACTAAAATACATTATTGTCAAGCACTAAATTTTAAATTAACAAGAGAAGAAAAAAAACATTTTCTAGAATACAATAATATACAATTTATGCTAACATTTTTTTCTATTAAACAAACAGATCATCCTTAATAAATTTATATTGTTTACAAAATTTGACTTATAATATCTCCTATACTTACAAACGTAGTCAACTCATATACAGATGTGGAATTACTTCAAATAATACTATGCAACTGGTAGAAGATTAAAATTTACATTGCATTTATTTACTTTCTTTTTTTTTACCCATTTTTTAACGACCTGCTGCGTCTTAACCAGAGCCCCTTTTTGCCACCACTTTTCAGAGTTCCTTAAGGGCCTTCACATCTACCGTAGCGGTCCCAGGGCCCTCGAATAATAATAATAATAATAATAATAATAATAATAATAATAATAATAATAATAATAATAATAATAATAACAACTAGATTAGTATTATATTTGCTTACTTTCTTTGTTTCTTTCTTTCTTTCTTTCTTTCTTTCTTTCTTTCTTTCTTTCGGTTTTTCCTTCTTTCTTTCTTAATCTGTTTACCCTCCATGGTTGGATTGTCCCTCGGCCTCTGCGAGAGATCTCACCTCTACCGCCTCAAGGGCAGTGTCCTTGAGTAGGAGACTTTCGGTCAGATGTAAACAGCTGGGGAGGAGGACCAGTACCTAGCCCAGACGGCCTCACCTGCTATGCTGAACAAGGGCCTTGTGGGGAAATGGGAAGATTGAAATGGATCGATTAGGAAGAGGGAAGCAAGCGGCCGTGGCCTTAAGTTAGGTACCATTCCGGCATTTTACTGAGGAGAAGTGGGAAACCACGGAAAACGGCTGAGGTGGGAATCGAAACCCCTCTACTCAGTCGACCTCCCGAGGCTGAGTGGACCCCGTTCCAGTCTTCGTACCACTGTTTATATGGCATGGCAGAGCCGGGAATCAAACCTGGGCCTCCGGGGGTAGCAGCTAATCACATTAACCACTACACCACAGAGGCGGACGTATTATATTTACGAGGTCTAAAATGTCTTACCTTTTCTCACAGTTCATGAGCCTTGACGTTCTTTCGTGAATACGCTCATTTTTCTTTCGATATCGGAACTATCTCCCCAGTGGGTGGAGTCAAAGGATCTGCACCCCTACATGTTGTAAAAGGCTACTAAGAGGGGAAGAAGCAAAGAATATATACTCGTTCTCTCGTCTTGTAAGCCCAAAAACATATCCATGATACTATGCTTTATCGTGCAGCAGAGAAAAAGTACTCACGCGATTTTATTATTATTATTATTATTATTATTATTATTATTATTATTATTATTATTATTATTATTATTATTATTACATTATTAAGATTTGTGTGGTATACACAAAATGATAACGTCGTCTTTGCATAGCCCCCGCCCCCCATACCATACTTGCGGTGAAAGGAGCTCCCCGTCAAGAAAAAAAATGAAAATCCACAGCCTGTTTCCAGTCATTCGACCGGGTAAGGAATGGAATGAATGAAGCCCTCATCTAGCGACGAGGACAGGAATTCTGCCGGCTGCCTATCGCACTCCTCTGGGGCAATAATTAATGACTGACAGATGAAATGAAATGAGAGAGTGTTGCTGGAATGAAAGATGACAGGGAAAACCGCAGTACCCAAAGAGAAACCCGTCTCGCCTCCGATTTGTCCAGCACAATTCCCACATGGAGTGATCGGGATTTGAACAACGGGCTCAGCGGTGAGAGGCCGGCGCGCTGCCGACTGAAGCACGGAGGCTCTGTCCCCGTCGAGAATTTTTGCAAAATAAATTTTGTATGTATGGAAATATTTCATCGAAGTGCAATTTATGAATTGAATTTAGTCAAGTAGAGTCAAGAAAGTAGATAAGGTAATGTATAAATCAATAAGTCCGCCTCTGTGGTGTAGTGGTTAGTGTGATTAACTGCCACCCCCGGAGGTCCGGGTTCGATTCCCGCCTCTGCCACGAAATTTGAAAAGTGGTACGAGGGCTGGAACGGGGTTCTCTCAGCCTCGGGAGGTAAACTGAGCATTTTTTAAGAAGACCGTAGGCGAATAGCAAACGTTAAGAGGCAACGTAGAAACTGGAAAGAGCGAAATAGGATAACAGTGGCTCCTCCAGCTGGGACTATCTGCCGTCCCTGCGGCAAATTGTGTGCCTGCCGTTTTGGATTGGGCTATACAATCACCTACGGACTCACAGATGAAGAGGAGTTTTGCTTGGAAGACCAACCTATTCGCTTTTGTGTGTTTGCCATTGTATTATTATTATTATTATTATTATTATTATTATTATTATTATTATTATTATTATTATTAATAATAATAATAATACAGGAATAATTATGGCAAACGTTGTCTTACCGAAGGAGGAAGAGTAAGCTATCGGCTTTTAAAAATTATTATTATTATCAATGGGTTTGGAACATCGTGTAGAAGAATAATAATAAAAATAGAGAAAAGCATCTGGAAACAAAGTATGGGAAAGTCAAGAGATCAGATAAATTTAAATATCTTGGTGAACTGATCCAGCCGAATGGTTTTTATAAAGAAGAAAATAACGGAAGGGCCAGAAGGATGGAGTTAGCCTTATAGATTAGTACAGAAAAGATACAACAAAGAACGATGTCTTACAGTGATTAAACTTTTTAAGGTCCACATATTCAGTACAATAATAATGTTGTCTAGATGTAATTACACCATTCTAAATTTTTTCAGGACTAGTTTCGACGCATTTTTGCATCATCCTCGGCTGTACAAAGAAATCGGAAAATAGGCAAATTATATAAAGCTCATGATAAATATTAAATTTTACGTAACATAATGTAAACATAATATAAATTAAATATTTATCATGAGCTTTATATAATTTCCCTATTTTCCGATTTCTTTGTACAGCTGAGAATGACGCAAAAAAGCGTCGAAACTAGTCCTGAAAAAATTAAGAATGTTGTAATTACATCTAGACAACATTATTGTCGTATTGAATAGGTAGACCTTAAAAAGTTTAATAATTGTAATCTCAGTTCAATATCGACAAAAAATGAAATTTCTTACGTTAACTAATATCTTACAGGGCAAAGACCTGACACTATACCACGGTTATCTAGGCAGAGGGATGTACATTTCAGAATGTCTGTTACTGAACAAGAAATGGGAAATGGATGAACTAGAGAAGGATGGTACGAGAAGGAAGAGGAGAAATGAAGATCTATACACAGAAGGAGAGAAGATCACATACACCATACGTAAGAGGAGACTGGAGTTTTATGATCACTTCACAAGAATGAACGAGAGTCGACTAACGAAGAAAAAATTTAACTACATCATCAAATTAAAATCAACTACTAAATGGGTAGGTAAGGTAAAGGTTTATTCTGACCGATGGCAGGTCCGAACCTCCGCAGAGCTGTGCCTGAGCCGGAGTTTACGTACGGTAATGTGGCCAGTTCCTTTCCGCTCCTCCACTCCCTTAATCCCCGCCAACAGCGCGTGGCAACCCATCCTACTCTTGACCACTCCCAATGTTGCTTAACTTCGGAGATCTCCCGGTATGCGGTGTTAACACGGCTACGGCCATTGGCTAAATGGGTAGAAGAAACAAGAAGGGACGACATGAAGGAAATCGGCATCAATCAAAAAGAAATCTTTAATAGAGATATGTTTCGAACTAAAATTGATAAATACAATGGGTTCCAGGAAAAAACAAAATGAAAAGTCCAAAAACATATGGTCAGATGAGATGAAGAGGGATGAAGAAGTTCTCTGAGAAGAAAATAGGACTAACCAGCAAGTCAATTGTTTACCGTAGTTCAAAGTAGGCCAAAATCGATGAAAGGAGAAGAATTTTTTTGACTTTACGTCTCGCTAACTATGTTTACGGCTGTTGGAGAAACTGAGGTGCCGGAATTTAGTCCCACGGAGTTCTCTTACCTACCAGCAAATCTACCGACAATAGGCTGGCGTATTTGATCACCTTCAAATATCACCGGACTGAGCGAGGATCGAACTTGTCAAGGTGGGGTCAGAAGGCCAGTCTGAGCCACTCAGCCCGGCAACATGGTGAATATCACCCCCATATCCTTCACGCGCGTTAACTCTGACTGTAATTCACTCTTCGGCACTGACCAGACCCAGAACAATAATGTTGTACGGATATAGGCCAAGGGGAGAGGGACTGCTACCACGCCGGGTCTTTGGCCTGTGACGGCGGAGTAGACGGCACGAGTCGCAGAACCGGTTACTCGTTCAGGAGAGGGAGTAAGTAGTCCCGCGCAACACACAGTGCGCTGACAGAGGTCCAGCGAGCACACGAGCACATAATTCTTGAAGCCTTCAATACTTTATATCTCACGAGGGAAGAATTTGTGATCGAAATGTCTGAATTGCATAAAACTGGTAGTAAAGTTCAAATATAGTCACTGGAAATGGCTATAAGGTTCCTTCTTCTTCTTCTTCTTCTTCTTCTTCCTCTTCTTCTTAATCAGTTTACCCTCCAGGGTCGGTTTTTCCCTCGGACTCAGCGAGGGACCCCATCTCTACCGCCTCAAGGGCAGTGTCCTAGAGCGTGAGACATTGGGGTCGGAGGATTCAACTGGGCTGAATGACCAGTACCTCGCCCAGGTGGTCTCACCTGCTATGCTGAACAGGGGCCTTGTGGGGAATGGGAAGGATGGAAGGGATAGACAAGTAAGGGGCCGTGGCCTCAAGTTAGGTATCATCCCGGCATTTGCCTGGAGATGAAGTGGGAAACCACGGAAAACCACTTCCAGGATGGCTGAGGTGGGAGGTGAGAATCGAACCCACCTCCCGAGGCGGAGTGGACCCCGTTCCAGCCCTAGTACCAATTTTCAAATTTCGTGGCAGAGCCGGGAATCGAACCCGGGCCTCTGGAAGTGGCAGCTAATCACACTAACTACTACATCACAGAGGCGGACTATAAGGTTCCTTTCCATGTAAAATTATGCATTTTTATCAAACGAATAACTTTTTACATTTATTTATGGCTTTTGCCCTTAGGACGGTTTCGAGAACGAGTCATATCGATGAAATTTCATTATAATTGTTGTCCTAAATTGAAGATAATTATTGCTTTTATGCAAATCAAGAGTAAAATTAGCCGTAAATTAATAAATACCATTATAACTAGTGAAATATGCACATACATACTTCGCTACATTACGACTATTGATTCTACTACGTCACAACGCTTCAGTATGCCTTTTGTTCACGTAACACTTTTGGTGTGACGTCTTTGCTCATTTAACTTCTTTGCTTTGCTTTGCTTTGCTTTGCTTTGCTTGACGAGCTTTGAAAGGAAAGAGATTTGACTATATTCCTGACATCCAACAAAACGTGACGAGGCTTTTGAACACCATCCCAAAGGAAGCCTTCTTGCAAAGTTTCCAGGACATGTATCGCCGATCTCAGCAGTGCATAGTTATGAGAGGGGACTATTTCGAAGGACAGTAAGGTAACTGTCGTGCATTGTTCATCTATGTTGATAGTACAGGACTATTCACCGAATTTTATTGTCGCAGGTTGTAAACACCTGTATATGATCCTCGGTTTCACTCATTCCATGGGTTATCAGACAAGTTCCTCGTAGTAAAAGCGGTAAAAAGTAAATAGTAAAAAAGTTCGGACATTAAGTTCCTCGTACTAAAAAAGTTCGGACATTAAGTTCCTCGAAGTAAAGATGGTCGGATACAGTGTGAGCTTCAGTGGAGTTGCCGGTTATTCTCTGTACCGTGTCTAGGTGAATGAATAGTCGCCTGACCCATACAGCTTGCCCAGTGATGTCATGATCACAGATAGTATACGATAAGCTTCCGTACAGCTTACAGCGTGATTGCTTTTTATACAGCAGTAACTGATCTGTTTAGTGCATCCCATGGCTGTGAATTAAGTGTTGAATAGCCTATTTTCATGTGATGTAGATTTTAAATTCAATTCACGCCGAAATTTTGAAGATTCTTGGAAATAAATTGAAGAGAGTGAACCGGGATATCATCACACGCGAAAACAAATAAAATTACGTGTTTTTAGGGTGGAGGTATCCTGGACTGGATAACTTAGTTAACACTCAGGAAATACCTTAAAAGGATAAGGTTGTCTTAACTTTCAAAGATATATCTAAATTAACTGTTAGAGAATATGTACTGTAGCAGTAAATTGTAGTTTATATGCATTATGACAGTTTGTTGCTTGGAAAAAGTGTGCTAAATTTTGAAAACGAACAAAACCAGTGGCATGTGATAGCGATGATTGTGGTGGTCGGATGGTCTTTCCCCCAAGTTGGTGGTTATCCGTGACTGTGGGGGAAAGGGGATCTGTTCGTTGTCATCATCGGTTGAATGAAGTAAAAATATGTTTTAATAAAATACCGGTTGCATATGAGTGCAATGATAGTGGCGGGCGGATGTTCACTCTCCCAGTTGGGGGTTGTCTGTGACTGGGGGGTGGGGGGAGGGTGTCCGCTGTTTTCGTTCACTCATATGTGGTCGGAATATGTCTGGTATGTTCGAAAAATGACAATGCTGTTGCATGTGATGCAATGATTACGATGAATGGATGTTCTCGTCTTCGTTCATTCATATGTAGGTAGAGGTTTGATTTCATAGAAACTAAGATAAGGTACTCTGTTCATTCTATTCGTTCATTCATATGTATAAGGCGTGATCAGAAGTTTCTGTTTGGGAGCGTTGCTGCAACGAACATGCAACGTAGCGCGACTCTGATGCGGGTATATGAGCACGGACGTGTAGGCAAAGGGATTCGTGTGGCAGTCGCGTCGTGGTGAGATGCATGCGCTAAATGCGGCCACATGAACTATGGCGACGTTATTACCAAATGCGTCCAAACAGGACCAACGTGCTGTAATTCTGTTCTTGGCTGCCGAAGGACAAACACCGGTGGACATTCATCGGAGAATGAAGACTGTGTATGGGGCAGCATATCTGTCTGTCGAAAACCACCGTTGTGGAATGGTGTACCAAGTTCCGTCCGAGTCGCGTTTCGGCACAAGACACCGGTCGATCTGCGAAGTCAGCCCTATCCATTACGGACACCAACAAGCGGGTGGTCGATGAAGACCTATAGTCCTAATCTCTCTCCATGGGATTATCACGCCTTCGGTCCCCTCAAATAGTCCTTGAAGGGTCGACACTTCCCGTCGCACGAGGATGTGCAGTAAGCGGTTAGGGACTTTTTCACGCAGCAGGACGCTGTGTTTTACCACATGGAGATCTTCAGCCTGGTGCGTAGGTGGGAAGAATGCTTCAATTCTCACGGTGATTTTGCCTGATTTACATCTCGATTCAGGACTGTACGGCTGTCAAATGGAAACTTTGTGATCGCCCCTTATAATATAAATTTGTTTAATATGTATTGGGTGTGCAACGTACACTTCTAACATTATTGTAACATTTCGGGAATTAGAACATCTTTGGATTTTCTTTTCTTTTATTTTTGTAGTACGTTCACAACTAACTCCAAGTAATAATTTAGATTATAATAAACGAACACGCTCTCCCCAGTGGTAGTATTAATTAATTCAACGTTTGTCTACAGGCTGAGGAAGCGCATTTTTGAACGCTTACTGTAATGGGGTAAGTTTTATTGTGTCTCCATCTGATTATTCATTCAACGAATTTGACGGTTTTTCTCCAGGCATATCGAAACGGTCTGATGGCGACCGCTATCTCGTTTTCCGACACGCGCATGCAGAAGAACCCTCGTGGGACTCTCCGTGTATGACGTTCCTGGAGGTGAAGTAGCCACCCCACACAGTGTCAGTATTTCTAATAGTGAAAACATTTCCATTCCATCTCTCCATAGACTTTCATGGCCTTCAGTGGTATGACTTTGTTTCGTTTAGTGCAGGCACTTCACAGAAAGATCTTGGGTATGCAGCAGCAACGAACTCGAGCTTTGACGTGCACTGTGCATAATCATAAATAACGAGGAAATCATTTATTTCACATTATGTACACCAAGGATGAAGATGAAGACTGTTCAGACTCCTTACAGTTCTTCTACAATTTTACTGAATTAATGAACAACACGTTCTTACGTCCTTGCCTGCCGTGAGTAATTTATATGCTCTCTTTTCTTCTTCAGATACTGTAGGTACTTACGTGACAAAGCGCTTCGTTGGTGACGGGTCGGAACTGATGAAAAGTATACCGTCGCCTAAGAAGCAATACCTCATATCTCCCAATGCTCTTCCTATCCATTATGCTCCTTAAGACTGGTCACGGCTCCCAGCAACTTTTGGATATGGAGTCCATCAGAACAATTTTCGTTGTGTTCATTTTCCTATGGTTACATGTAAAGGAAAGTGAACCTTACCATACAGTACTGCAGGGATGTATGTTTGCATGACGTATTTACGCACTCCTGCAGTATGCTGTATATAAGGTTCATTTCCCTTTATACACAGGCATACCATAATGAACACAGCGGAAATTGTTCTGATGGAGTGCATATCCATACGGGGCTGGGAGGCTTGACCAGTCTTGAAGAAAATAATGGACAGCAAGAACATCGTGACCTATCAGGCATTGCTTCTTAGGCATCGATATGTCATTTATAAGAATTTATTTATTTATTTATTTATTTATTTATTTATTTATTTACAAAACGACAAATCGAGTTTTATACTCTAAAGGTGAAGTATCAGAAGAAGAAACGAACAAATTAATTTAATAATCTACAATGGTTTAATAGTGTGCTGACAAATTTTAGTCTTTCTTTATTATTTTATTTCTTTTGGGAGAGTTATTTTCGTCTTACCCTGAACGCTGCCGATGTCTGTATGGAAGTGGGTGAATGTGTGAAAGCAGATAGCCTTGCTCCAACTTGAGAACACTCAGCAAGGACAAGTATTGACTCTCACCTAGGCTGAAAGTTCACTATGATCCTGCTCCCCAGCCCCCTACATCTTCATTACACTCATGGTTGCACAATTAAATAGGCTCTAAAATCCTAAATAATCAACCTGAAATGAAAGGAGAATACGATTTCAATTTAGTACGTGTCTTATTATGAAAATTGTTTGAAGACCGAAAATGGTTTTTTAAAAAAAGCTAGCTCTAACCTATTTTCCTGCCGAAATTACATCATTCTTAATGGAGCACTTTCTAATACGAAAGGAGATCGGTCGAAATTCCCCAAGTAGGCCTACCAACATGACCGAAAGAAAGCAGAACTTTATCATCGATATTTCTTGGCTAGTTAATATACAAGAAACGGGCGCATTTCTACACTTTTAGTACGAGTTTAAATAATAACATTCACTCCAAAATTTTCCAAACACTCTCTTCGCTTTGCTAGCAAAATTTAACTACACAATTAAATTCTTAAATAATGTATTTTTAAAAATAGTGTCACATTTCCCTTTGGGAAAATCAAATATTCATAATATCTTTTTTATTATTATTATTATTATTATTATTACACAATTTGCTTTACGTCGCCCCAATACAGATAAGTATTGTGGTGACGATGAGACAGGGAAATCCTAGGAGTGGGGAGAAAGCGGCCGTGGCCTTATTTAAGGTACAGCGGCAGCATTTTCCTCGTGTGAAAGTGGGAAACCACGGAAAACCATCTTCAGGGTTGCCGACAGTGGGGTTCGAACCTATTATCTCCCGGATGCGAGCTCACAGGTGCGCGCCCCTAAGAGAATGGCCAACCCAGCGACATGTGTTTTAATAAATGAAACTCAAACTGATAACGGTAAATTTATTTGCATCGTTTCTCAAACGTAGGTACAGAGGTTCTATGTTGCTAAGCAACATCACCTCACACATCTTGTATCACTAATTTCATGACGGTGCAGTTAGGCGCGGTGAGCTTGCATTCGAGCCCCACTGTCGACAGCCCCTAAGATGGTTTTCCATGGTTTCCTATTTTCACACCAGCAGAAAAATGCTGGGGCTGTACCTTAAGGCCACGGCCGCTTCCTTCCCACTCCTAGCCCTTTCCTATCTCATCGTCGACATAAGACCTGTCTGTGTCGATGCGACGTAAAGCCACTTGTAAAAAAAAATGTATGATGCAAATTTCCAGATGATCCCAGCCATAAGACATATTTATATCAAATTGATAATTAATGTTTTATATGCATCTAACTAATCATTTTCGAGAGATAACTATACAGAATTTGGAGTCGACAAGCGTAGGATTCGGTGCATTGAAAGGTGGAAATCGACTCAGGTCTTATGATACTAAGACGAGTGAAATAAACAGTTCGCGAAAGTATGACGAGAAGAGGCCTCGTTGATAAAAGAGCCTTTTTTTGTCTCTCGTTCATGGCCATTCACCAATATTGCACATCACAGCCTGCATGATCCATCGACAGTCTGTACTCTAGTAATACTACTACTACTACTACTACTACTAGTACTACTACTACTAATAATAATCATCATCATCATCATCATCATCATCATCATCATGATGCTGATGATGATGATGTTACTGTTTTTCCGCCCCACCTACTACTTTTGACTATTTTCGGAGACGCTGAGGTGCCAGCATATTTTCCTGCAGGAGTTGTTTTACGTGCTAGTAAATCTATCGACACGAGGCTGGCGTATTTGAACACCACCGGACTGAGCCAGGATCGAACCTTCCGAGTTGGGGTCAGAAGGCTAGCGCCTCAGCCCGGCCCATCAGTACTCTCACGCTCCTCTTTGATAATAGGTCTCTCAGTCATGGCCATCCATCAATACTTCACACCAAAACCTGCTATATCGTGTCACACAATTTGAATCACTAATTTGGCATCGGCATCCGGGAGATAGTAGGTTCGAATCCCACTATCGGCAGCCCTGAAAATGGTTTTCCGTGGTTTCCCATTTTCACACCAGGCAAATGCTGGGGCTGTACCTTAATTAAGGCCACGGCCGCTTCCTTCCAACTCCTAGGCCTTTCCTATCCCATCGTCGCCATAAGACCTATCTGTGTCGGTGCGACGTAAGGCCCATAGCAAAAAAAAAAAAAAATTCGCATCGAAAATTTTCATATGAACCCCAGCCATGAGACATATTTATGGGAACAGCAGGAAGAAATTTCTACACTTTTAAGAAAAACACTTCAAATAACAAAAGTCAGATCCACTTACCACAGCACATCTGTAGTTCATTAAGCTTACGTGGTAAGCACAGTACTATTAAAGAGAGACTGCAGTTTCACAAAACTCACACGAGTTTGCAGTTCTCTTCAATCTCTCAATCATTAATGATCTGCATTTAGGGCTGTCGTCCGGGTGGCCTATCAATTGTTTCTCTCATATTTACATTTATTTACATTTATTTATCTAGAATTTCCTTAAATATGTTCAACGAACTTGGAAATTTATCGAACATTTCCCTTGATAAATTATAATCCCTTACTTCTCGTCCTATAAATGAATATTTGTCTCAATCTGTCCTCTTGAATTCCAACTTTATCTTCATAATATGATCTTTCCTACTTTTAAAAGCTCCGCTCAAGCTTATTCTTCTACTAATGCCATTTCACGCCAAATTAACACTGACAACTCGAAACATACCACATAGTCGAGCATCTCGTCTCCTTACTCCCAAGTCTACCCTGCCTAAAGTTTGCAACATTTTAGTAACACTACTCCTTTTTCGGAAATCACCCAGAACAAATCGTGCTGATTTCCTCTGAATTTTTTCCAGTTCTTATATCACGTAGTCCTGGTGAGGGTCCCATACACAGGAGCCATGCTCTAACTGCGGTCTTACCAGAGACTTATATGCCCTCTCCTTTACATCCCTACTACAACCTCTGAATACTCTTACAACCGTACTCAAACAAGGAATCATCACTGATCTCCATTTATGTCTGTCGTCACGGTTGCACAAGTAGTGAGGGAACACGGTGATGATGATTAGACACACGGAGCTAACTGAAAATATGGAAGGTTGTATAATCGTTTAATTAATTCACATAGGCTTGCATACTGAACCCTAAAAGGAAAAACAGTTTATATTGAAGATGTCCAGTACGTATGTTATGACCGGACGCCCTTTCGTAGTGCAATCATATGTCGAGGAATGTGTTGGTGTTTCTGTAGTGGCTGATAGTGAATATGTTGTGTGCGAATGAACAGGTGAGCACAAACACTCAGTCTCCGCGACGAATACTGTAATTTGATCAGACGCGGCTGATATCCTCTAAAAGTCGGACACAACAGTCTGCAAACAATCTGGGTGATTTGAGGTGCAGTGAAAGGTCGGGAGGGAGCGGCCGTGAGCTATAAAGCGAACTGCTCCGGCATCTGCCAGGAGGTGAGAATGGGAAACCACAGAAAACCATTCTCAGAACAGCCGGCGGTGGGGTTTGACCCAATCGCCTCCTAATTGCAGAGGTGCTCCACAGCGATCTTCTCGGTGGAGTCTTCCGCATTCCTCAGTTCGAGTGTTCGCTTGACTTTGAGTGCGCTCTCCTATACAATAGAACATACAAAGACAGGTCTCTGCAATGGGGGTCACTGATTTGTTTCAAACTGTGGGAGTCCGAACCACGTCAAACATCAACAGATAATGTATGGGTCCGAGATTTAGTGCCATTTGATGCCCAGTTGATGGCCCTTTAGATTTAACACTTTAACATCTGTTGGCAATTTGCGTGCGAGTGCTTGTAACACTCGTGGTCTGATGGTGAGTGTCCCTCAATTCCACACAGGGGTCTCGCGCTCCAGGCACACTAGTTCCTAATTTTTTCTCGTACCTGCCTACTTTCTTTGTCTATACGGACTAGAAAATTTGAATTAAATATAAGCTGAATCATACCCCCCATGGCACTACAGCCCTTGAAGGGTCTTGGCCTACCAAGCTACCGCTGCTCAGCGCGAAGGCCTGCAGATTACGAGGTGTCGTGTGGTCAGCACGACGAATCCTCTCGGCCGTTATTCTTGGCTATCTCACCGTCAGATAGCTCCTCGGTTCTAATCTCGTAGACTGATTGGATATCGAACCAGCCCTCAGGTCCAGGTAAGAATCGCTGACCTGGCCGGGAATCGAACCCGGGGCCTCCGGGTAAGAGGCAGGCACGGTACCCCTACACCACGGGGCCCGCAAGCTGAATTATAAGCTCCTTCAATATCGTGCCATGATAATATAATTGTAGAAAGGAAACGGGTGTCCTCGTCCAGACGTGGTGTTCACCCCGTAGGAAGGTGAACTGCAGGTACCATTCGAACCACATACCAGCCCTCCGGTCATTCTTACATTTCTGGTGGTACCGAGAATGGAACCGGAGCCACCGAAGACGGCAGCTAATAGTGCCAACCGTCACTCTACGGAGGCTTAGCCTTCTCAACACATGATACAAAATCTACGCCAACATTATAAAGAACGAACGAACCTAATAAGCCAGCAAAGCAAAAGTATTCTGTGTACAGGCCATTAAGGCCCTTAGTGTGGTAGAGGGGTTAGTTCCATGCCCTGCCACCTTTGCCCCCAGGAATTAACCTGGTACTCATTTTTCATGTATGCTAAGTGAACCTGAAGGCCATGTACACCTCCGGAAGTGGAAATCTCTTAAATTTCTTAATTATTTTGACTTCCTGACAGAGAATCGAACCCACACATTTACCACCTCAGCTAGGCAGCCCCACCAAGCTAATAAGGGACGAGCGAAAGTAAGATCAAGTGTTCATTGTTATCTCGCTCTCAACATTCTGTTGGAGAAGCGTAGACAGTTCAATATCGACACCCACATAGATTGTGTTGCCTATAAAATGGCGTTATACGGGGTAAACAGAGCAAAAATTTGAGAAATACTACAAAACAACGAAATCTCACAACAGATTATCCTATTAATATCGACATTATTCACAAACCATTTAATTGCAATCATTTATTCATTCATTTCCGTGTCCAAGTCAAATACTATTTTGCCATTGAGTAAAAGCAATTACTGCTTTAGTATCTACACAAGAACCTCCTTTATCCGGCTAATGAAGACTGCAGGTATCTGGATCTCCGGTTTATCCGGATCGAAAATAATAAAAATTCATTTTTACTTGTACAGTAGGCCTATTTCTTTTACGGCGTCGACTCTTCTTGAATGTCTTTTCCGCCAAGGATAGTGAAGGACAGTGTAACTTTTCGACCCCTCATCAAGACACTTGGGGAGATGAAAGTTATTATCTTGGGACACATGAATAACAAATAAACTATTTGTGGCTTGCCCGCAAATTGCCACGCAAATAGAAACAATTAACGTTCCGTGGTTTTCCATTTCTCTATATAATGTTTGGGCGCCAGGGTTACAGTTTTAAACAAAACTGTAAACCAACATTTATATTTACTAGCATAGAGACTTATACTTAAATCACAGGGGTAGGATTTTAAATAATTAACCATTAAGTATCGCTTAAGAAAGAAAATTAACGCAATATAAAATACAAATGAATTTATTATACAAAAAAATGAGATGAATCGGAAAAGTTTCCTTAAAGCGTGGAGGAATTCAGAATTTACTTTACTGAATTGACCAATTGCTTGCTTTATCTAATTGAAGCTCACCAATTGCAGCTTCCGTTGAAGTCATCTGGTTTCCGTGGTTACTCGTTCTCTTCTTCTCGATGTAGAATTTGCTCCATGGACATCCTTCCTTCCCTGATGTAGTATGGGCTATCTGGACTAACACTCCCTAATTGCCTAGTCTTTAAATTAGACATTGGCCCTATACTTGTAAAAACTGATCAGCGTTGATCGTAAGAGGAGAAAATTCAGAGATATGAATTTTTCCATATTAGTAGAAATCTCAATCCAACTGAGCTATTCTATTTATACGGTACAGACTTGTACCAAATTCCATGGACTTGAACTAAACATAGTCCAGAATATTTGCTGAAAATAACACAAGCCGTAAGCTTGTTTCGTCTCACGCAGATCCGATAACATTACCGCACCTAAGTACTGTATCGAAGCGACAACACATTGTAAAAAAATAACTATGTCGCGGAGCGACCACACACTGTTTCAAAAATCAAATAACGTCCTTCAAAGAGATGTTCAGAGTAGAAGTAGTAGTGATGGAGTATCCGTAAGTATCTCGCTCCGCACTTGATAATATCACCGGGCTCCCCCCCCCCCCCACTCTTGGTAACAGCTTAATCTCTATATAACGAAACATCTGATTCATAGATCGCATTATCATCTCCCCTTCTCTTCTTTCTCGTCGAGTCCAGTAGGCGTGGCGATGATGTACTCTACTGGTATGCAAGCCTCGCGCGCGGGTCGCTGTTTACTGCCTTCGCCAAACCCATGAGTCACGCAAAATCCCCCGCTTTAAGAATAACTTTCCGTATACACAAATATGAGATGAAATGAAAACAACTATGTCTCAACATATTGACCGTATTTACAACATAATGAATTCCTATCCTACATAATATAATAATTTAAATAATAAAACGATGTTATCATATATACAATATGATTCCAAAAAGCCTTGATTACAAATGATTGACGTTGAATAAATATGTTATTAAGAATAATTGCCGATGGCTGATAAACTTGATATCAAATGATATCGCGTAAAATGATATTATATTAAATTAGTAGGGCTGGAGAAGCCTGGACGGTTACAACAGGAATTGGAAGTAATTTGGCCAAGGTCTATGAAAGGTACCGTCACGGCGTTCGCCTGGAATTGAGAATGGAAAACCGTGGAAAACCATTCCCAGGACGGCCGAGGTGGGATTCTAACCCACGCTCTTCTAAATGCAACGCACTATTAATTCAGTGATGATGAATTCCAAAATGAAACCGTCGCACCATCAGAAGAAACAATGACTTATGGAGTGGCGACAATGCAGCTGTACAAACTGATGGTCTATTTAGAATCCTTGACTGAAACCACACCGGCAGAACTGTTGTTAGTAAAACGTCTTCGTGATCGTGCTGCGCGCAAACGCTACACAAGTTTAAAACAAAAAAAACTCACATTATTTTAGTGCATATAACAGAGTCGTAAATATAAGAAAAGCGTTCTTATATATTTTTTAAATTGGAAAAAGGTATTACTGTACAAGTTATGTAATTAAATTATATAATATGTACTGTATTTCTTTTTAAGTTTTTCGGATTATCCGGATTTTCGATAATCCGGAACAGTTCCGGTCCCACTTAATCCGGATACACGAGGTTCTTGTGTACAACTATAAGGTCTTCTTTTGAAAATTCGTCCCTCATTAAGGGGCAGAGCAGCAAGTGTAAGATACCACAGTCTCAGAACTCATTGCTCTTCTTGAGTATGTTCCCATTCATTAGGCTGATCTTGCAGCGAGAAACTCCCATCCTCACCCTCCGCCCTGGTGTCATTTTTTCTAAGAGATGTACGATTGGGTCCTTTATTCTGTCTTCCATATTTTTATACGAGACATCTTTACATAAGAGTTTACAACACAATATCAGTATGGAAACGAATCAACAGAGGTGTGCCACAGGGAGTCGGCCTATCCCCTCTGCTTTCCATAATTTACAGTACATGAACGCTCTTAGAAAAGACTGGAGACTTCTCCACCACAGCAGCATCACCTTAAATAACCGCTTACAGTTGTATACGCCGCTGTTGGCTGATGACCAGGCACTATTTGCCAATTCAGAAGATCTGCGCCATCTCACTAGAACTGCTGTTGAATATGTCATGAAAATATTCCACTCGCTTTCATAGACAAAGGCCAGTTTTCTGTAAAACAGTTCTGATTAATAAGCCAGTAGAACGAATTAGCTCCTTAAACCCCCTCGGCTATTCCCTACCATTAGACAGCAATACCAATATCTACAGGAACATTGCAAAATTTAATGAAACCATGAATATTATCAAGTCGGTCATGAAACCGTCTACAGTCCTGAGAAACACAAGACAACGTATTTACAGAACCTTAGACAAAGCAGTTCACTTGTACGGCTGTGAAACATGGACCTCCAGGTAAAGAGATGAATCCCGAGTCACTGCTGCCGAGTTAATATTTATGAGAGGCATAGCCGGGTTTGATCTGGGTGATTTCCGGCAAAAAAGTAGTGTGACGCAAATGTTGCCAACTTTGTGCTGGGAAGACTTGAGAGCAAGGAGACGAGCTGCTCGACTAAGCAATTGTCAACGGATGTTCGATAAATTTCCTTCTTTGAAATCCTTTAAGAAAATATTATATAAACAACTGATAGGGAATCTTCCACCTGGATGACAGCCCTAAATGTAGATCAGTGGTGATTAATAAATAAAGTAATTTAGTTAATGTAGTTAGAAAGAACAGCATTAACTGGAGGAACCATGTGAACAGAATGAGAAGAGAAAGATTCTCAAGAAAGTTATGATACCAGCCCATAATCTACATTCTGGGCTGAGTGGCTCAGACGGTTGAGGCCCTGTCCTTCTGACCCCAACTTGGCATGTTCGATCCTGGCTCAGTCTGGTGGTATTTGAAGGTGCTAACAAGCCACTTGACGTAATACTTGTTTGGATGATGATGATGATGATGATGCCACTCGTGTCTTGACAAATCTTAGCTTATTTCTATTGTTATCATAAGTACTGTCTCAGTTACGATACGATCTGTGATGACCTCTTGCACGCAAGAGAGCGACTCGCAGACTGCAGAGAGAGTTATTGTAAGGGCGAGATTAAACGCGCTTGTTTCAATTTGCGCACTCCCTGGTCCACATGGGAAAGGAAGAAATAGATAAAAGAAAATCAACATTGAGCAGATGGCGAGCTTCGAACCCGAGTCGCTCGTGTAGAAGTCAGGGACGCTGATTACCACATCAGCGTTGGTACAGAAACTCACTCACACGCTAAGTGGTTACAGGTGTGTCCCCTTAAATGACTCAAAGCCCTGAACATGGATCTGTTCATTTTTACCTCAGATCAGTCTACCAAGAAATGGGGTCCTTCTCCAACTCCTGTGTAACTGGCATTAGTAAGGAGGGCCTACCATTGTAGTGAATAATTCCTTTCTCGATTTGACTGGCAGAAGGCAAGAGAGCATGCAATTTTGATCAAAACTCCCCTACCCGATTTTGTCTGTCAGTAGGCAAGGGTGTCCACCATTATAAACAAATTTACCCATCTAAATGTTGACTAACATTAGGTAAAGTGGCCTGCTATTAGCCTATAACCGAAACTCACCAACTCGAATGTGACTGGCAGTAAGCTGACTGGCATTACGAAAAGGGGCCTGTCATTATAATGATGACAGCAAAGCTCAATTTTGACTGGCAGTAGGGAAGTGCCTGCCGTTATAATGAAAACTCCTCCACTGGAATGTGTTTGGAAGTAGGAAAGAGGGCCTGCCATTACCATCACAAATCCACAATAGGCGCCTTCACACGGGAAAAAACGTATGGGGTCCTCCACATGGCTTTCCTTCGATAAGGCTAAGAGACATGTAATTTAATAAAATCTCAGTCACCGTATGTACAGTAATTTACGTAGATATCCAATGTAGAATACCGTAGCGAAGCATGAGTACACTTGCTAGTATATTATATAAACATTTATTAATATAATTCATATTTAATATAGATTAATGCACCATTTGGCTTCCATTAGCCATAATTTGAATAATGTTATACATTATTTTATTTTCATATGATTTGATAATAATGATTGATCGACTGACTGACTAACTGACTCATCGATTTATTTATTTATTTATTTATTTATTTATTTATTTATTTATTTATTTATTTATTTATTTATTTGGCTGCAATAGGTATGTGCCTAATTGTCAATAAACTGAATACTTTCTCTTCAGTTTTTGGCGATCTGGAACTGGGGAGAGAAGTATTCTATTCTATTCTATTCTATTCTATTCTATTCTATTCTATTCTCTTCTATTCTATTCTATTCATTTGTTTATCGTATGGTTGTTTTCCTTTTCTTTTTCTTTTTTTGCTATTTGCTTTACGTCACAGCAACACAGATAGGTCTTATGACGACGATGGGATAGGAATGGGAAGGAAGCGGCCGTGGCCTTAATTAAGGAACAGCCCCAGCATTTTCCCGGTGTGAAAAAGGGAAACCATGAAAAATCTAAACTGTAAGACAAGATAGAGACCAGTCAGCTGGAATTGTATGGACAATAGAGTTCCAAAGGGAGTTTTTACGGAGAAAATAATTGGAGGAAGACAACGAGGGAGGCCCAGAAAGAGATAGACGGATACGGTGAAGGAGAGTATAGAGAAGAAACAGGAGTAAAAGGAGAAGAAATATTCGAACCCACTATCTCCCAATTACTGGATACTGGCCGCACTTAAGCGCCTGCAGCTGTCGAGCTTGGTTGTATGGGTTTTAGCGCCGGGGGTGTCCGAGGACATGTTCGGTCGCTTGGTGCAAGTTTTTCTATTTTACGCCTATGGGCGACCCGGAGAAGAGTAAGACAGTCGTGATGACGAGAGGTAACAGAGAAGGAAAAGGGAATATTGAAGTAAATAGAAGACCACTAGAAGTTGTGAAAAGCTTCAAATTTTTGGGTAGTATACTTGCAGAAGATGGCAGAAATAAACGAAGAAATGGGGAATCCAACAGGCCAATGGTTTTTACCAATATATTGAGAGGTATAGTGTGGAACGTCCCAGAGAAATGCAAGTAAATTCATTACTCAGTGTATTACACATCAGTTTTGGTATACGCGGCAGGCAAGTGGACAACAATACATGATGAAAACAGAATCCAAGCAGGTGAGATGAAATTCCTTAGAGGAATAATTGGGAAGACACGAAAGGATGGAATAAGACACACAGAAATCAAAGAGAGAACAGGATTTTCTAAACTGTAAGACAAGTTAGAGACCTATTTTTTTTTGCTATTTTCTTTACGTCGCACCGACACAGATAGGTCTTATGGCGACGATGGGACAGGAAAGGGCTAGGACTGGGAAGGAAGAGGCCGTGGCCTTAATTAAGGTACAGCCCCGGCATTTGCCTGGTGTGAAAATGGGGAACCACGGAAAACCATCTTCAGGGCTGCCGACAGTCGGGTTCGAACCCACTATCTCCCGAATAGTGGATACTGGCCGCACTTAAGCGACTGCAGCTATCGAGCTCGGTAAGATAGAGACCAGTCAGCTGGAATGGTATGGGCAAATTATGATAATGGAGGAGGGTAGAGTTCCAAAGAGGGTATTTACGGAGAAAATAATTGGAGGAAGACAACGAGGGAGGCCCAGAAAGAGATGGACGGATACGGTGAAGGAGACTATAGAGAAGAAACAGGAGCAAAAAGAGAAGGAATATTGGAGGAAGGAAGGGAGTTGTGGAGAAAAAGAAAACTGTGGAAGTCCTTGATTCACAACCCAACCTAGAAGATTAAAAACGGGAATTGAAAAAGAAGAAGAAGGTGACCCGGGCGTGGGTTATAATGATAATAAGGTAGGGAGAGGGTAAACCCCGGTGTTAGCACATAGTCTACTGTCGAATAGCACCAAGGGGTCTGCTCAATGCTTAACGTCTCCATCCGACGGGTGAATCACCATCAAGAGCGTCATATGTCCTCACTTCATGTGAAGAGGTTTGAAACAGAATCCAGACTTTTGGTACGCAATCAAGTGACTATACTCCGCACGGCCTTACTTCTAAATTGAAGTTTCGCAAAACAAATGAGCATCGCCTTCCCTCTGTTGCCAGCGCGCTACGCCCGCGAGAACAGCTGATGCAATACAACCGCGATAAACAGCCCTTTTAAATTGCAATACAGTACTCAGAAAAACGAATGAATATGGATTGAAAACAAATTCACAAGAACTACACTTTCTAACAATATCTAAAAGAGAATATATTATTAACAATAAAAGAGAATGAGGAAATAACACATCACTAACGGCTGGCACAGAAAAGAGGTTATGACCTACAAAGGGAGCACTCCATTGATCTCAGTCACTAGAACCCTCCAACAATATGAAGAACACACTAATTCATCATCTTCATCATCATCTGGTTACCCTCCAGGTTCGGCTTTTCCCTCGGACTCAGCGAGGGATCCCACCTCTACCGCCTCAAGGGCTGTGTCCTGGAGCTTCAGACTCTTGGTCGGGGGATACAACTGGGGAGTATGACCAGTACCTCGCCCAGGCGGCCTCACCTGCTATGGTGAACAGGGGCCTTGTGGAGGGATGGGAAGATTGGAAGGGATAGGCAAGGAAGAGGGAAGGAAGCGACCGTGGCCTTCAGTTAGGTACCATCCCGGCATTCGCCTAGAGGAGAAGTGGGAAACCACTTCGAGGATGGCTGAGGTGGGAATCGAACCCACCTCTACTCAGTTGACCTCCCGAGGCTGAGTGGACCCCGTTCCAGCCCTCATACCACTTTTCAAATTTCGTGGCAGAGCCGGGAATCGAACCCGGGCCTCCGGGGGTGGCAGCTAATCACGCTAACCACTACACCACAGAGGCGGACTAAAATCTCCAACCCGGCCGGGAATCGAACCCGGGGCCCCTTGAACCAAAGGACAACACGCTAACCATTTAGCTATAGAGCCGGACAACACACTAATTACTGAAGGAAAATGCAAAAGATAGCGAACCGTACCGAATAGCATACACGTTGTGCCAGATAGGTTAACGACGTGACGAATGTAAATATTAGAGTTGGCAACTAAGTTTCGAGATCGTGCTCTGCCGATATAAATCGATATGAATGGCAGCTTGGGATTGGTTGGATGTCTATGCTTCAGCGCATAACCACCAGACAGAGCCAAAATCTGCTAAACGTCAATTTAGAAGTAGAGCCTTACGGAGTATAGAAATTGTATACCTCCACCTCTCCTTCTCTGCTGATCGGTATATTTCTACTGTTCGTTCTCAGTAGAGCCCGAATTTCCATGCACTATCAAATCTCAAAATATGCATGCATTCATGCACTATCATATAGCAAAACATGCACGATAAATATGCACTATCAAAATTCAGTTCCTTTTGAACTATTGAACAACAACTAAGCTCAACCGTTCATCTGTCAGTACATTCTTAAGCACAGAAAATGATCTTTCTGTTTACTTTACGTCGCATCGACACAGAGAGGTCTCATGGCGACGATGAGGCAGGAAAGACCTAGGAATGGGAAGGAAGCGGCCGTGGCCTTAATTAAGGTACAGACCCAGAATTTGCCTGGTGCGAAAATGGGAAACCCGTGCGCGTAGAGGCGCGCGGCTGTGAGCTTGCATCCGGGAGATAGTAGGTTCGAATCCCACTATCGGCAGCCCTGAAGATGGTTTTCCGTGGTTTCCCATTTTCACACCAGGCAAATGCTGGGGCTGTACCTTAATTAAGGCCACGGCCGCTTCCTTCCAACTCCTAGGCCTTTCCCATCCCATCGTCGCCATAAGACCTATCTGTGTCGGTGCGACGTAAAGCCCCTAGCAAAAAAAATGGGGAAACCACGGAAAACCGTCTTCAGGGCTGCCGACAGTGGGGTTCGAACACACCCGGTAATGATCTTTCAACGTCACAAGAAGTGAAAACTGCATACTTAAATGAAGACATTTGGGACAAAGTGAGGTCAAATTGTAGGCCTACGTCTTTTGCATATTCACCACATTACATCTTATATAAGCTTGACGAATTCAAAATTAGGATTTGAAGGGATCTCTTTGTTCAACTTACATCCAGCTACCGCAGCTACTTCTCACCGGCGATAATAGCAGACATATTTGAGTGTCCTCAATAACTGGTAATGACTGCCTGCTACCATAACAAAGTGACAAGTGAGAGTTCCGGGTACGAAAATCCAGGATAACAACGGAAGAGGGTTCAGTGTAAAACCATGGTTTGTAAGCCACAAGCTCAGTAAGGCGGCGTCACAGAAGTGCGATACAAGTTTTGTTTTGTTCGTCTTTTTTTAATATATACTTGCTTTACGTCGCACCGACACAGATAGGTCTTATGGCGATGATGGGACAGGGAAGGCCTAGGAGTGGGAAGGAAGCGGCCGTGGCCCTAATTAAGGTACAGCCCTAGCATTTGCCTGGTGTGAAAATGGGAAACCACGGAAAACCATCTTCAGGGCTGCCGACAGTGGGGTTCGAACCTACTATCTCCCGAATACTGGATACTGGCCGCACTTAAGCGACTGCAGCTATCGAGCTCGGTTTTTGTTCGTCTAACTTAGACGTCAAAGAGTAATGCACAATTCACGATTCGATTTCTAACAGTGTAAAACTGGGTCAGCTTAAGAATTACAGAGATCGACGTGGGGCCTTCTGGCTTATGTCAATGTTTACTGAAGCAACAAATAAGAAAGTGTTTGGTTAATTAGATTATAGGACCTCAACCTTATGTACTAAATTTGGTTGTCGTATAGGATGCCATAAATACATTCTCTCCGACTTTCAAAATAGTCACCGAGCTCGATAGCTGCAGTCGCTTAAGTGCGGCCAGTATCCAGTAATCGGGAGATCGTGGGTTCGAGCCCCACTGTCGGCAACCCTGAAGATGGTTTTCCGTGGTTTCCCATTTTCACACCAGGCAAATGCCGGGGCTGTACCTTAATTAAGGCCACGGCCGCTTCCTTCCACTTCCTAGGCCTTTCCCATCCCCTCGTCGCCATAAGACCTATCCGTGTCGGTGCGACGTAAAGCAAATAGCAAATAGTAGCAAAATAGTCATACTGTATAACGTGGATAAAGTGTCCCAAATTCTGCAAACCAATTCATAAAAGGCATTATCATGCAAGTTAACCTTATATATGCGCCAAAGTCACCAGAAAAGTCGTATTATGCAATATTAAACGTCCAAATATTCGCTATTAAATCCAAAATCATCAAAATAAGCATTATGCATGAATTTTCTCCTAAAAAGGCCAAAACATGCAAACATGCAGAGAAAAAGAACGGCTATTCGGAATCGTTAAGCCATAAAACGAATATTTGCAAAGTTTGAGAACTATAACAAGCTTATTTCAAAACATGCAGTTTCATGGAAATCCGGGCTCTAGTTATCAGATAACTGTTCCGAGTCACCCGACTATTCTTCTTTTTTTTGCTAATGGCTTTACGTCGCACCAACACAGATAGGTCTTATGGCGACGATGGGACAGGAAGGAGCTAGGAGTGGGAAGGAAGCGGCCGTGGCCTTAATGGAGGTACAGCCCCAGCATTTGCCTGGTGTAAAAATGGGAAACCACGGAAAATCATCTTCAGAGCTGCCGACATTGGGGTTCGAACCCACTATCTCCCGAATACTGGACACTGGCCGCAATTAAGCGACTGCAGCTATCGAGGTCGGTCGACTATTCTTCAGCAACTAATTACAGCACAACACTGTCATTAAATTTACGACAAAATTATTTTAACCATTAAATTTAGCATATTTTTGTTCATCATTCACCCAAGTTTCATTGACATCTGTATGATCGAACCCAAGCAGTTTCCTTGTTATAGTGCGAACAATGATGGAGAGAGGCGCTGGTCACTTGTTGGTGAGGAAGACCACAGCCTGGTATTGGAAAGTACTTACAGCTGCAATCTGGTCTTTGATGGGCCGGAACCGCTGAATGACCCATTACGTAAACAGCTCCTTGCCAGGTACTATGTAGTGTTGAGTAACCTCTCCAATAGGTGGTCACGTTGGAAAATTTTAGACCATGGATGGTGCAACGATCATGATCAACTTGACGTCGTTGACGGGTTAGTTGCTGTTATTGCGGCAGTACTGCCATCTAGCGAAGATAAGTGGTAACAGAAGAGAACACGGAGTCCCACTGAGAATGTATTCTCTAACGGATTAGAGACCACAGTCGATTGTATATTCCTAGCCGAATGAGCATAAGGAGAGATGCCCACTCCTGGTTCCATAGCAACTGTTATCCCAGCTCTCAGACTACTGCCCGCTCCTTGGACAATGCTAGAGTCTCGGTTCCTAGATCCAAAGGTAGCGGGTTCAAAACCGGCAGAGGTAGACGTATTTTCGAAGGGCAGACTCTCCATGTCCTACGATGTTGGCATGTAAAACATCTCTGATGACACATCTAGTGTATATCCGAAAAATTAATTACATTTCACCCAGACGCCTCGTAAAGGGATTGAGTTTAGTCTGCCAGGATCATCGAAATTCACACGCCGGCAACCAAAATGGCGCCAAATGAAAATGCCTGCACGCGGTACCTGAGGCCGTATTATTATTATTATTATTATTATTATTATTATTATTATTATTATTAGTAGTAGTAGTAGTAGTAGTAGTAGTAGTAGTAGTAGTAGTAGTAGTAGTAGTAGTAGTATTACACTCAGCCGTTGCCCTCGGTTCAGGTACTAGGACGTGACCACAATGAACCGTGACCTAAGTAAATAAATAAATGAATAAATAAGTAGATACATAGTCCATGGTTGGTGTGATTAGCTGCCACCCCCGGAGGTCCGTGTTCGATTCCTGCTTATGCCACGAAATTTGAAAAGTGGTTCGAGGGCTGCAATGGGGTCCACTCAGCCTCGGGAGGCCAAATGAGTAGAGGGGTGTTCGACTCCCACCTCAACCATCCTCGAAGTGGTCCTCCATGATTTCCCACTTGTCTTCCATGCAAATGCCGGGATGGTATCTAACTTACGGACACGGCCGCTTCTTTTCCTCTTCCTTGTCTTTACCTTCCAATCTTCCCATCCCCCACAAGACCCCTGTTCAGCATAGCAGGCGAGGCCGTCTGGGCGAGGTATCGGTCCTCCTTTGCAGTTGTATCCCCGATCCATAATCTCACGCTCCAGGACACTGCCCTTGAGGCTGTACAGGTGGTGTCCCTCGCTGAGTCCGAGGGTAAAAGCCAACGCTGGACGGTAAACGAATTAAGAAAGAAAGAAAGAAAGAAATGAATAAATAAATCCTACTGATCTGGATGGTTGTAGATCCTTTTTTATCTGAGCCTGCTAGGCATATGATAATCGCCTATGTCTTAAATGGGTACTGTAGATTAAATTACTTCGTCGCCATAATACCTATCTGTGTCGGTGCGACGTAATGCAAACAGAAAAACAAAACAAAATCTTTAAACTACTGTAGTTCTCATTTACATAGGGGTGGGTTAGATTTAAATTATCACTCATTCCCAGTAGAGCGAAGTACATACCGCTAGTGGCTGTAGATTTGTAGATCATCCGCGTAGAAAGAGGCGGTACATTTAGTAAAGCTATTCGGAATTTCTTTAATGTAATGAATGAATGGCATAGATTCATGTAGTTATTCCTGCGAGGCGCCTTTCGTTTTAGTCTTCCACTCTGGTATTTCGTAATTTGCTACTAGACACTGTCGGCTATTTGAGAGACATGTGGAGAACGATCATGCCTTTAGGTGAATCCCGACATTTAAGCTCAGTCTGGATACTAGTCCATATAAATAAAATCGTAACGACCGTGAGACTTTATATTGACCATTTTGGTGGAATTGCCTGCACACAATTACTGCTTTGGTCCAATCTAAAGGTACGTTACCAATACTCCATGCTAATCTTACTATTCTATAAAGCCATTTCATCTCTACATTCCCACTATACTTCACCATTTCAGGTCTAATTTCATCTATTCCTGCTGCTTTATGACAATGGAGTTTATTTCCCATCCTTTCCACTTCCTCAAGCGTAATTTCACCAACATCATTTTCTTCCTCCCTATGAGCTTGGTTATTCGCGACACCACCAGGAAGATTTCCTTTTACGTTGAGAAGATTTTCAAAATATTCTCTCCACCTGTCCAGTGATTCCCTGGTATCTATTATGAGTTCACCTGAACTACCCAAAACACTGTACATTTCCTTTTTCACTCCCTTCCTAAGATTCTTTATTGCTGTCCAAAAAATTTTCCCTTTTGCTTGACCTAGCCTTTACAGATTATTACCAAAATCTTCCCACGACTTCTTTTTGGATTCAACAACTATTTGTTTCACTCTGTTTCTTTCATCTACGTACAATTCGCTGTCTGCATCGGTCCTTGTTTGTAGCCATTCCTGATAAGCCTTCTTTTTACGTTTGCAAGCTGCTCTCACTTCATCCTTCCACTAAGATATTCGCTTTTTCCCGTCTTTACACACATTCGTTCCTAGGCACTCCCTTGCTGTTTCGAATATAACATCCCTGTATGCCACCCATTCACTTTCTATATCCTGAACCTGTTTACTGTCTACTGTTCAAAACTCCTCACTAATCATATCCATGGACTTCTGTCTATTTTTCTCGTCCCGGAGATTTTCTACCCTTATTCGTTTGCAGACAGATTTCGCTTTCTTTACCGTAGGCCTAGAGATACATAGTTCACTACAGATCAGATAGTGGTCTGTATAATCGAAAACTCCCCGAAACACCCGTACATTCCTAACAGATTTCCTGAATTCGAAGTCGGTTAAGATATAGTCTGTTATGGATCTGGTACCCCTAGCCTCCCATGTGTAGCGGTGAATAGCCTTATGCTTGAAGAATGTATTCGTAACTGCTAAACCCATACAAGCACAGAAGTCCAGTAAACGCTTACCATTACCATTAGCTTCCATATCTTCCCCACATTTACCAATCACCCTTTCGTATCCTTCAGTTCTATTTCCACCTCTTGCTTTAAAATCGCCCATTAGCACTATCCTATCCTTGTTGTTGACCCTGACTACGATGTCACTCAATACTTCTTGAAACTTGTCAACTTCATTTTCATCTACACCTTCACACGGTGAATACACTGAGACAATTCTCGTCCTAATTCCTCCAACTGCCAAATCTACCCACATCATTCGCTCATTTACGTGCCTAACAGAAACTATGTTGCGTGCAATGGTATTTCTGATAAACAGCCCTACTCCCATACTCTGCCCTTCTCTTTCTAACACCCGTCAAGTACAATTTATAATCTCCTATCTCTTCCTCGTTATCTACCCTTACCCGAATATCACTTACTCCTAGCACATCCAGATGCATCATCTTTGCTGACTCAGCCAGTTCTACTTTCTTTCTTCCATAAGCCCCGTTAATACTGATAGCTCCCCATCGAATACCATTTCGTTCGCCAAGTTGTTTCCAAGGAGTCCCTCGCCTGTCAAATGAGAGTAGAACTCCGTTACTCACATAGGTCCGAGGCTTGCTTAAAATGTTCTGAGCTCGGTAAATTCATTGAGCAGGATGCTACTCTACTTATACATAGTCCAATTGAGAATCTCTCCTCTAACGGGTTAGATACCACTCGTGGATTGTATAGTCCTAGCCGCCTGAGCACCAGAAGGGCCACGATTCAGAATATGTCCGAGATGCCCACTCCCATTCCATAGCAACTGGTATCCCGACTCTGAGGACTACTTACTAGGCCACTCAGCCGTTGCCCATGGTTCACGAACTAGGACGTGACTACAGTAACCCACAGCGTCAACCATGAAGGTAAATAAGGTCTGCAATTTTTTTTAACATGCATATACTTTTGTATGTCGATATATTTATACAGTATTGATGTCGATTTGTAGCTATCAAGAAAGGGTATGTCTGCTATTGTAATCAGTAGTCCCCACATCGACATTGACTGGCAGTAGGAATGGAGTCCTTATCCAACTCCTGTGTAAGTGGCATTAGTAAGGAGGCCCCACCATTGTAAAGAATAATTTCCTTCTCGATTTCACTTGCAGATGGCAAGGGAGCATGCAATTTTTTTCAAGATTCGCCTACCCGATTGTGTTTGGCTGTGGGCAAGGGTGCCCACCATTATGAACAAATGTACCCATCTAAGATGTGACTGGCGTCAAGCATAGTGGCCTGCTATTTTAATGGAAACAACTCTGTGTGACTGGCAGTAAGCTGGCTGGCATTAGGAAATAGGGCCTGTCATTATAATGATAACAGCACAACTGAATTTTGACTGGCAGTACGGAAGTTGCCTGACATTATAAATAAAACTCCTCTACTGTAATCTGTCTGGAAGTAAGAAAGGGGGCCTGCGATTGTAACGAAAACTTTCCAAATCCATTGTAACCCCGCATTAGGCAATGGGGCCTACCATTATGATGTAAACTTCCTAACTCGAATTTGAATGTCAGTGGGCAAGTGAGCCTGCCGTTGTCATCACAACTCCGTAATTCACACTTTACATTGGAAACAATGTATGGGGACGTCCCCATGCTGTTTCTCGGATAATGCTAAGTGACATGCAATTTTAAAAAAATCTTATTTGCTGCATGTACAGTAGTTTACTTCGATATCCGTATTAAATGTAAATGCCGTAGCGAAGCACGGGTACATTTGCTAGTATATCAATATTTATAATGCCAAATACGCTGCTGAAGACAATACTTCTTTTAAATCAACTTCTGTCGCGAAGAGGTTATACAGAGAGTACGTTTCCTAATATTGATTAGTGTGTCTACCGATTAGATTTGCAAGACTTCGGAGAGGGTTTAGAGTATGGGGACAGGATGAAACTCTGATAGATCGTTTCGTGTAGGAACGGGACCAATAAGTGCGTCTTTCCTTCTGGAGGAAAGAAACCTAAGGAAGGAGGTAATGCCACTGCTAATCGAACGAGTCATAATGAGACAATTTCTCTTCCCATTTCCTGCTCCATGACGGTCCAGTTCACGAGAATTGAGGTTATCTCAGGCTGATTGGTCGTTCCGTTATGAGGTTTTCCCTAGTAAAATGACTATTTGCCTCGTGAAGGGGGATTTCAGAGACGTCATGAGAAACACAACACACCAATACCTAATGATCGAAGCTCCTCCAAGGGTCAATGTTTGTATTCCTGTAGTATCAAAGACGGACCTAAAACAAAGTTTGCCGAATTATAGTCACACATATTCCAGAATAATGCTGAAATAGTATCCTATTCGAAACCTAGGGACATAAATCCGTAACACAACGTCAAAATAATCACGTTATCTAGTAATTCAGAATACCAAAGATGCCACTGTGACAAAAGCAATGCACACATAAGACGGACAGTTGTTTGCAATGGTGTTAAAATGCTTCATCTGATGGCAGGTGATAATAAATAATAGCTTACATTGAAGGCGGATCTGAAATGTGCGGTGAATAGACAGATATTGCAGCGGCAACGTATGGTAACACTACGTGCATGCGTATGTGAATAGGAAGACATCTCGAGAAGAGCCACGTAGCGTTGAACATATGGAACTGAAGCAGGCTAGTCTACTTCGGCCAGTTGAACGCAGTGCGTGTGAATACCCGTGTCATAATGGAATCGCGCAGCGCATAAACATCAAGTTTTGATACAAAATTGGACCAACGGCGACGGAGACGAATGTGATGTTGGCGCAAGAGTACGGAACAGAAGCCGTAATTAGAAAATGTGTTTATGACTGGTCAAACGCTTTCGGGATCGAGTTGAACGTGTGGTTTCGGTCACGCAGCTGTAAGTTTGCAATCGGGAGATAGTGGGTTCGAACCTCACTGTCAACAGGCCTGATGTTGCTTTTCCGTGGTTTCCCACTTTCATACCAGGCAAATGCTGGGGCTTTAACTTATTTAAAGCCACGGTTGCTTCCTTCCCACTCCTATCCCTTTCCAATCCCATCGCCGCCATAAGACCTATCTGTGTCCTTGAACTGGCTACAAAACGAACTCCGGGCCTTGGAATAAGAGACAGGCACGCTACCTCTACATGACAAGCAAAGCAAAGTCATCTCCGCACAGACCATGAAGGCCTTTGGAGGGGTGGAAGGTAAAGGCTTCCACTACGCGTAACCTCGGCTCTCGATAGGGTAAAGTGGTTAGCTCTACGCCCGACCACCTTTGGCCCCAGGAATTATCCTGGTACTCATTTTTGGTGTAGGCTGAGTGAACCTCACTCAGGGCCATGTGCAACTCCGGAAGTGGAAATCTCTTTTCTTAAATGTTACGACTTTTTGACGGGGAAACGAACCGACGTCCTTCTGGGCGAACCCAGCACGCCTTTACCGCCTCGGCTAGGCAGCCACTCACTACATGACAGGGTTGGCTAATAATATAGTATTATATTTACGAGATCTAGAATGTCCCCCATTATCTCACAGTTCTTGAGCCTTCCCCTTCTTTTCTGGATGCGCTCATTTTTCTTTCGATATACGCCCTGCATGTCGTAAGAGGCTACCAAGAGGGGAACAGCCAAGGAATCTGTACTCGTTCTCTCCTCTTCTAAGCCCAAGAACATTCCATGTTTTGCCGTGTAGCTGAAGTCTCTTATTTATGATTCCCTTCCCTATATTTCTTCAAGTGATCGTTCCTTCACTCCTGAAGAATGAGGACCACCTTATGAAAACAATCATCACCATCGTATGTTCCATCGTTACCATGAAGATTGAACTATATTTCCACATCGCTGTCTTCAGTCCACTTTGTGCCTGTTTTCTTTTCCTTCCTCCCTTGGAATCCTTCCATTTGTAAAACTTTCTTCCTAAAAATCTGTCCTTCCAATAATTCTTTTTCTCGTATGTTGTTCCTTTCCAGGTATTTCTTGACTTCTTGAATCCAGGTGGTGGTTGATTTCTTTGCACAAAGGTACTCGAAGATTCGTTTAGTTAGTCTATTGTCATCCATTCTACAAATCTGTCCAAGAAATATCAATCTCCTTTTATTGTTTTTGATATGTTTTCTATGTTCTGGTAAATTTAATTGTTACTTCTTAATTTCCAAAACTCTGCAATTCCTAGTGGACCTAGCAGGCCTATTTTCCCAATAATTATTGTTTCTAATAATTCTAAATTATTATTATTATTATTATTATTATTATTATTATTATTATTCATACGCATTATTCGATCTACTGAGATAGCCTCAATTTCTCTCGTGATATTTTGTTTGAGTTCATTTAGAGTGTGAAAATGGGACTGTTGGCGGCAGTAACTGCAGACAAGGTAATAGGGCCTATATTTTTTGAAACCACAAGCACTGGGCAGAGATATAGGAATGATATTCTCGTACCATTCTTTAACAGTTGACGGACAATGAATGCCAATGTGGATATTTCCAGCAAGACTCGGCAACCGCGCATACGGCTAACAAGTCATTAAGTTTAATTGTGGACATTTTTGACAACAGGGTAATTATTAAACCATGGTGACTCGCAAGATCCCCAAATCTTACGGTTTGCGATATTCTTATGGGGAAAATTGAAAAACAAGTTTTATACAACAAACCCTCACACTCTACATGACTTCAAACAAAATACCACGAGAGAAATTGAGGCTATCTCGGTAGATGAACGAATACGTATGAATGAAAATTTTCCTAGATGTTGTTTTTTTCTTGCTAGTGGCTTTTAGTGTTGGCTACTGAATGCATGATTCGAAGCAGTGTATCGATTCATTCAAGTGTCCGAGTGAATCGATTCACAGGAACGGCGAGCTCACGGCACACGATTCAGCTTACTCCCAGCGGACAGTGCTGAGTGGCGCACTCACTGGGCTTTGACGGGGAGCCGAGCTTGCGCTGCAGCGAGACAGTGAATCATAGCACACCGAAAGAATCGTGAACGAGCGCGGCTCAGTGAGACACATGATACACACGGCTCCTTATCGGCTCACTGGACACGCGGAGAGCCGAGCTTCCGCTGCAGCGAGACAGTGTATCATGGCACACCGAAAGAATCGTGAACGAGCGCGGCTCAGTGAGACACATGATACACACGGCTCCTTATCGGCTCACTGGACATGCGGAGAGCCGAGCTACCGCTGCAGCGAGACAGTGAATCATGGCACATCGAAAGAATCGTGAACGAGCCGGCTCAGTGAGACACAAGATACACACGGCTCCTTATCGGCTCACTGCAGCGAGACATACAGTGAGCCATGCTACACTGAAAGAATCGTGTGCTATAATGGACTCTCGAGCTCAGCTCATTTGAAAATAATACTCATTTGCATTCACTGTCCTCTTCTTACAGGTAGGTTTAAATAATAGATGGATTTATTTGCAGTATTAAAAGGGTAGTCACAACATAATTCTGAAGTAGCTAGTAAGTAGGTAGGCTATTATGTTATACTATTTATTAGTTTAATGAATCTTAGTATTATAACTTACTTGACTTTTGACAATTAAACTCGACTCTAGCCTGCCCTATGACTATGAGTCATGCTCATGACCACTCAGAAGTACCCGTTTTATATTGGGAAGAACGGCTCAGTATTTTCTCAGTTCATATGTCACATCGTTGCACAAGACTTCAATCATATGTGGACAGACGCAATAACAGTATGATGAATCAGAAAATCAGCGGGCTACTGTACATCTCGGGTAGCCTATACAAAATATGACGATTTAAAAAATCCTCAGCTGATAGAAAAATACATATTTTCAAAAATGAATGAGCGAGTTGTCGTGCGGTTAATATCGCGTGGCTATGCGCTTGCATTCGGGGGATGGTGGGTTCGAATCCCACCGTCGGCAGGCCGTTAAGATGGTTTTCCGTAGTTTTCCCCTTTTTCACACCAGGAAATGCTGGGACTGTACCTTAATTCAGGCCATGGCTGCTACCTTCCTAATCCTAACATTTCCCACCCTGCGTCGCAGGAAACCTTCGATGTATTAGAGTAACTAGCATTTTTTCTAAGAAAGGAGTTCATAGTATGAAGACCAGATGGCAGCTACGAGCACTGAATGCTGTTGCTGCTGTCTTACCAGCACATACTACACAGATGCAGTAGGAGCGGTGACCAATGAGCCGTGAATCGGATCACTGTATCGATTCAGTAACGTGAACGGAATCAAATGAATCGATTCAGTAAAATGAATCAAATGTCCCATCACTGGTGGCTTTACGTCGCACCGACACAGATAGGTCTTATGGCGACGATGGGGTAGGAAAGGCCTAGGAGTTGCAAGGAAGCGGCCGTGGACTTTATTAAGGTACAGCCCCAGCATTTGCCTGGTGTGAAAATGGGAAACCACGGAAAACCATCTTCAGGGCTGCCGACAGTGGGATTCGAACCCAATATCCCCCGGATGGAAGTTCAGAGCCGCGTGCCCCTAACCGCACGGCCAACTTGTCCGGTAATTTCCTTAGATGAAGCCAGAAATGTGTAGATGCAGGTGGATGACATTTTGAACATAATCTGTGACAAGGCGGGAAATTATTTTACTTTGCTTATGCGTTATTACGTGTGCTTGTTATTTACACGTGATTCATACGGGTGCTCTCTCGGCCCCAAGCTCAGCGAGTTGCTATGTGCTCGTCTGACCTTCAGCTTGCCCATCTACCAGCAGCGCTGCGCTGGCCGGCCGCCCCCAATTTGAGTTGAGAGACCCTGTAATATTAGTGTAATAATAACAATAAAAATGTCAAGAAAATATTTCAAAATATAGGTGTGATTTCGTCTATGAGCTTTATTTAAATGTTATACCCTGGTGATGAACCAACACTCTCCACCATCCAGACTGATGTTCCATCCTTACACCACGGAGGACAAAGTTCTGCTGGCTGTAAACTAGCTTGAAGTTCAAATGTAGGACATAAGATGATACCGCATAGTAGAGGCGTCATGATACACCCTATCCACTGAAATCTCTTTCTCTTTCTTAATCCGTTTACTTTCTAAGGTTGGTTTTTCTCTCGGACTTAACGAGGGATCCCACCTCTACCGCCTCGAAGGCAGTGTCCTGGAGCGTGAGACTTTGGGTTGGGGGGATATAACTGGAAAGAGAGACCAGTACCTCACCCAGATGGCCTCACCTGCTATGCTGAACAGGGGCCTTGCGGGTGCATGGGGAGATCGGAAGGCATCTACAAGGAAGAGGGAAGGAAGCGACCTTGGCCTTAAATTAGGTACCATGCCGTCATTTGCCTGGCGGAGAGGTGGGAAAACACAGAAAACCACTTCGAGGATGGCTGATGTGGGAACTGAACCCCCCTTCTACTCAGGTGACCTCCCGAGGCTGAGAACCAATTTTCAAATTCCGCGGTAGAGCCGGGAATCGAACCGGGGCCTCCAGGGGTGGCAGCTAATCACACTAACCACTACACCGCAGAGGCGGACCACTGAAATCTCACTTTTCAAAAATGTGATTGTTATCCTTATTCCGGGGAGGTCTCAATTCTGAAAGATGATCCAACATTCCTTCCAGCACCATAGCTGCAAAATAACGTTCCGCTAATCTGTTACAAAAGAAAATATTCTGAATTGTTATGCGTGCATACGATCTTCGGTTATTTCTTTCGATGGAGGGGAGGGGGAAGTGAGGGGCCACCCTGTTGATAGATAGTATTATAAATATCCATTGTATAACTGATAGTGAATCAGATTTAAGTGTTACCAGGTGAAGTTTCTCTCGTGCCCATCGATGAGGTAGACAGTCACGATTCACGAAGAATGAGGCGAGTCCTTTGATGTGCCGTCAGCTCTTTTTCTGCCACTCGCTTGAAGGTTAACGATGAGTTCGGCGCCTCCTAGCTGACTCTGCTCCTCCAAGGTCGATTGAAATAAATAACAAGGACGGGGTTTGAACTCACATCTTCCTACTGTAACTTCGATTTCCTTTCACCGTTAAACATTATATCTGGCTGCCAGAACTCTTGGAGTGAAGATCTATTGCAAGAAAAGGAACGCACCTTCTTCTTCTTCTTCTTCTTCTTCTTCTTCTTTTTCTTCTTCTTCTTCTTCTTCTTCTTCTTCTTCTTCTTCTTATTATTATTATTATTATTATTATTATTATTATTGCTCTGCTTCTTCTTCCTGGTCTTCAGCACTTAGTATAGATTTACAAAAGCGAGTTGGCTTTGCGGTTAGGGGCGCGCAGCTGTGAGCTTGCATTCGGGAGATAGTGTGTTTGAACCCCACTGTTGGCAGCCTTGAAGATAATTTTCCATGGTTTCCCTTTTTCACACCAGGGAAATGCCGGGGTTGTACCTTATACGGCTGCTTCCTTCCCACTTCTAGCCCTTTCCTCTCCCATCATCACCATAAAACCTATCTGTGTCGGTGCGACGTAAAACCAAGTGAATATATATATATATATATTAAAATATTACTTTGCCCACTTTTGCGGCCGGATGCCCTTCCTGCCACCAACCCCATGCGGAGGGGGTATTCAATATTCCGTATTCCTGTCGTGGTTGTAGTGTGTTGTGTTGTGTTGTATTGTGTATTGAGAGGAACACAAATATCCAACCTCCAAACCACAGGAATTAACCACAGACAGTTAAAATCCTCTGCCCATCCGGGAATTCAGCCCAGGTGCCTCTGAACCAAAAACCAGTACGCTGACCATTCAACAAAGGAACCGTAATTAAGAAATGTAAAGTCCCGTCCTAGAAAATATCAGTGTATTAATACTATGAACTTTTGAATATTGGTCTGTGGTCTAATGCACGAAGAATCACTGAATTTCAAGTTACAGCGAGCGGGAGGCATTATTCTGCACTCGTAAATATGAGATTGTAGAGTAAAATAAATTGGATAATCATTCTTGTGGTGATTTGCGTAAATGCGGAATAGTGCCTGAAAATGTCAGAATCGATTTACTATTTTTTCTACAAAATTCGAACTGTTCTTTTAAATAAATTATATTGTACGTTGTATTAGCAACTGTTACAATACTGATTATCTATAGTTACATCAGGCAGGAGAGTTTAGTCAGCACTCACTTTCTGTACTAAACATCTGTCGAATCATCAGCCAATATGACCCAATGAATGCAAGTTATCTGTCGAGGTGTTCCCCATAAATTTTTAAAATTCTTGTCTGCAATGGTTTCGCTCCCTCGGAAATCTAGTTATTTTTAGGACAGTTATTATCCCAGATATAAAACACAGGCCAGAACATTCCTTGCAGTGCCGATTGTTTGATGTTAATCTTAATAGTTATGTGATACCGAAGAAATGAAATGTCGTATGGCTTTTAGTGCCGGGATATCCCAGGACGGGTTCGGCTCGCCAGGTGCAGGTCTTTCTATTTGACACCCGTAAGTGACCTGCGCGTCGTGATGAGGATGAAATGATGATGAAGACAACACATACACCCAGCCCCCGTGCCATTGGAATTAACCAATTAAGGTTAAAATCCCCGACCCGGCCGGGAATCGAACCCGGGACCCTCTGAACCGAAGGCCAGTACGTTGACCGTTCAGCCAACGAGTCGGACATGTGATACCGATATTGAGGCCAAAAGACGTAGGGGAAGGTGGTTGAGATGTCTAAAAATAGAGCATTTGACGCCTTTCGTTCGTTTAACAAAAAGATGCGAATCGTAAAGGAATAACATTGTAATGTAGTCCGGCTCCATGGCTAAGTGATTAGCGTGCTGACCTTTAGTCACAGGGGTACCGAGTTCGATTCCCGGCAGGGTCGGGAATTTTTTCCATCCTTGGTTAATTCCGCTGGCACGGGGGTGAGTCTATGTGAGCCTATGTGACGTCTTCATCCTCATCACGATGCACAGGTCGCCTATGGGAGTCAAATCAAAAGACCGGCACTAAAAACCATAAGCCATTTCATTCTGATGTCATCATCATCATCATCATCTGTTTACCCTCCAGGTTCGGTTTTTCCCTCGGACTTAGCGAGGGATCCCACCTCTACCGCTTCAAGGGCAGTGTCCTGGAGCTTCAGACTCTTGGTCGGGGGATACAACTGGGGAGTATGACCAGTACCTCGCCCAGGCGGCCTCACCTGCTATGCTGAACAGGGGCCTTGTGGAGGGATGGGAAGATTGGAAGGGATAGGCAAGGAAGAGGGAAGGAAGTGGCGGTGGCCTTAAGTTAGGTACCATCCCGGCATTCACCTGGAGGAGAAGTGGGAAACCACGGAAAACCCCTTTCAGGATGGCTGAGGTGGGAATCGAACCCACCTCTACTCAGTTGACCTCCCGAGGCTGAGTGGACCCCGTTCCAGCCCTCGTACCACTTTTCAAATTTCGTGGCAGAGCCGGGAATCGAACCCGGGCCTCCGGGGGTGGCAGCTAATCACGCTAACCACTACACCACAGAGGCGGACTCATTCTGATGTACGGGACAATAATTTGAATATGGTTTTTTTTAAGTCGGCAATTTAACCAGCTAAATATATATGGGTCAAAGTCATGCGGAGATCGGAAATGTGAACATTTCTTCGTCTAATTTATGTCGATTTCTGAATGTAAATTCCGAATTCAGACTCAAGATGTGTGTGTCAGTGAATAGAGAACCACATAATGGTAGCACTGGGGGGGGGGGGAGTTAAATGGTGCGGAATATTTATAAAATTTGAACAACCAACCAATCGTGAATGGTCAGCGTACTGGCCTTCGGTTCAGAGGGTCCCGGGTTCGATTCCGGCCGGGTCGGGGATGTTAATCGCTCCTGATTAATTCCCCTGGCTCGGAGACTGAGTGTCTGTGTCCGTCCCAACACACTCCTCTTCATATTTACACTACACCCCCAACCACCACAGAAACACGCAATAGTGATTACATCCCTCCATATAGGGTGGGCGTCAGGAAGGGCATCCGGCCGTAAAACAGGGCCAAATCCACATGTGCGTCGCAGTTCCCACCTGCGACCCCACAGGCATGGGAAAAGGCGGTAGGAAAATAAGAATAAGTAGAACATCCAAGTAATCACCACTGATTGTATTTAAGGCACACATCCAGGTAACTGATTCCCTGTGACTTGTTTAAGTAGTATTTTATTGAATAATTTCAAAGAAGTTAGAAACTTATCTACATCTCCCTTCATGAATGATGACAAACCCTTACCCCTCGTCTTATAAATGAATATTTACCACAATGTGTCCCCTTAAATTCGAATTTTATTTGCATATTATGATCTTCCCTACCTTTAAAATTTGCACTTATGCTTATTCGCCTACTGTTGTCATTCCGCGCCATCTCTGCACTGACAGCTCGGACAGCTGCTTCGTCAAGAAGCTCGTCTCCTTACTCCCAAGTCTTCCCAGCCCAAAGTTTGTAGCATTTTTGTAACACTACTTTTTTGTCGGAAATCACCAAGAACAAATATCGCTGCTTTCCTTCGGATCTTTTCCAGTTCTCGTATCTAGTAGACGTGGTGTAGGTCACATCCACTAGAACCATACTCTACATTGAAGTCTTGCCGGAAACATACGCGTCCTCTCCTTTACATCCTTACTACAACCCTTAAATACCCTCAAAACCATGGAAAGAGATCTGCAATCTTCTTTACAATCGTTAACGTGATTACCTCAATGAAGATTATTCCTTTTTTTAACTCCTATGCACTTACAGTGATCTCCGTGAGGTATTATCACATCCATCAACACAGTAATTAAACCTGAGAGGTTTCTTTTTTTCCTCTTCGTGAAACTTACAACCTGATTTCTCACCTCGTGTAACATTCATCAACCATTGTCTGCTGTTTATCTCACAACATTGTTTCGATATTTTTTGCATTCCCTCACAATCCTGCAACTTTTTTTATTACACTATACAGTATAACATCATCAACAAAAAAACTCCTTTACCCATATATTTTTTATATATCTGTATAAGAAAACATAAAGATCCAATAATACTGGATAATATCCATTTAATCATTACAAGATCAGGATCACCTACCTACATTCTCTGACTCCTATATTCTAGAAATACAGTCACCCATTCACACACTCTTTCTTTTGTATCGTCCAATTGCACTCATTTCTGTCAGTAGTCTCCTATGATCTAGCCTATCAACAGCCTAGGTTACCAAATATTTTGAAGCATTGCCGTGTTTGGTGTTATTCGAAAGGCGAATTAGAATAGGATTGAACTGGGTTATCATAGACCTCCTCAGATTGCAGCTTCACAAATTATACCCGATCGGAATCATACGACTTATATAAGAGCACTGGACGACTGATACGGAATGATACAGAATGCTTGGCCTACATAATTAGCCATCCGTGTCGCTAGACGACCAGTCGAATAAGTTAGTTCGCAATAACATACCAGACGTGAAGATAAGATCAGTTAATCGATTTCTATTTCTTACATTTTATTTATTTCATTATCTTTTCATTGGGAGTGACATTTCTTACCCATATTCTTTGTTTCACAGTCGACTTTCCATTCCAGAATACTCTGTCACTATTCTGTTAATAAAGTTGTACTAAGTAGACTGCTTAACCTCATGTTTCCAGTGACCAATCAGATACAGGAATTTCAGGAACTACAACCAATCAACAGCGTCTTTCGCAACAAAATTATCGATTACATATTAACAACATTGGATGTTATCACTTGCCGAGCATTCAGCTAAGAAACTGCTTCACAGTGGTCAAACTTCGACAGCCCAGGGAGCTGACTCGCCCGCCGCCAACAGCCCAGTCTCCCGGTATTCAGTCTGACACTCCACCTAGCTTAATACTGAAGATAGCAATTTGTTATGACGGCTTTATGTCCTGAGTTCGTGACTTGTTTGCTGTACCAACCACTCTAAAAGCTAGCCCTGCCACGAATGAAGCATCAGACACAGACCACTCTGCAGGCTGCTTTTGACCATTCCGGTGTGTCCAACGCACTTCTCTCGCCATTCCTCACCCAAACCCCATCGGCCCAACGTACACGCATGCACATAAATTGTGTTTCAACATAAACAATCAACACTGCCCCACCCCAGTACTGAAAAGGAGGGGAGGGAGTGAACGGATAGTCCTGAAGGCACAGAGTGTATATTGCTATACATCCACCACAGTGCCCATTTCAATCACAACAGTCTTGTAGCAGGCTGTCTACCTGCATCAATGCGTTAAGCGAGGAGATGTGGCGATACCATGCTTTGTTTACATCGGGACACCATTTCTGTTCATGCGTGTACCTACCATGTCCAGGAGTAACAGGTCGGGTTTCGGGCGTCAAGCCTCTGGTTGGCTGGGAAGCTGTCGGTTCAGCAACAATGAGGGTCCATGAAATAATAAATTTCGGCGATTCGTCTGTTGGAATAATCAACGGATCCTCACGTAACTTGTGATTAACCAGCAAAGGGGCACCAAGAAAAGTTATGGCTGTCAATTCACCACCAAAAGGGGATACCTCAAATATTAACAGTCTATAGACTCGTTAACAAGTATAGCCCTATCAAAGCTGGCGATTCATCAGGAAGGATTTCCCCATTAATATTGATCATTTCCCGATTTACCAGTAATAATGTTATCATGAATCCTAAGTATTTGTTCTTTTCATCCGTCATAAAGGCACAAAAATACTCGTTTTGACATCTTCAAAAGTAACTTTGAATGGCATTTAGTTAAGACTAGATTTTTCACACGGAAATTTCAACCACTTCTTCAATTTTCTACTTGCGCTGCACAAATCCGAAAGACTGAATACTAATATTGTATTTATACTGTATTACTTACTTTAGCACAGTCTCCCTTCTCTCCATTCTAATTTGCCCCAATTTCACACTTCATAAACATTGGTTGAATGTGATATGATGCGGAACGTTTACCAAGGTGATTGGGTGGGTGTTCAATTCCCAGGATATACCTCGCCTTGTGCGAGCTCTTTCTGCCATGAATCGACATAGGGGCTACGGAATAGTAGACTTTTATTTACTCGTTTGCTGTTGGTTTAATTTCGCATTAACCCAAACTTATACAAGTTTTCGGTGGCGCTGCGAGGGAAAAGACGACGACTGGAAAGGTAGCCACCGTGACCTTAATTAACGTACAGTCCCGATATTTTCCTCGTGTGTAAATGAAAAAGGATAAGAAACCGTCTTCAGAGCACCTTGGTGGGGCTAATCCTATCATCTATCACTATTCCTTGTCGCTTAGTCAATCCATTCGATGAAACTGAACTTACCAATCAATGTTTCCACCTGTATTTTTTCTTCCCTCTGTGGTTGGGGGCGGTAGCATAGCATCCACGCTATCCCCCGACTGTCGTAACAGGCGACTAAAATATGCCCCTCTCCCCTCACTTTCATTATTCTTATCCGACCTTCCTTGGTCAACTCTTGTTCTTTTTCGACCCCAACGATATTAGTTGTCGAGGCCTAGGGAGTATTTCATTTTCACGCCCTACCTGGCCCTTGCCTTTCTTTGGCCGATACCTCCATTTTTCGAAGTGTGGAACCCCTTCAACATTTTCTCTCCGATTAGTGCTTATAGAGGAAGGTTGTACATTTTCTGGCGAGATGTAGTGTTACAGTTCACTATGCCTTCTGGTATGGGCTAGAATAAATTTGTTACTTTCATTTACGTGTCTCAGGCTCATCTTTGGCTTTGACAAGATGAAAGTGACTGAGGTATGAGCGATGCTAGTAATACCATTCCTTATGCAGCCAGTTCCTGTTATAAATGGTGTGAAAATATCGCTCATAGGGTCAGTTAGTGCATGCATTTCGGTGGGCTTGGCAGACAGAAATGTAATAGCAATTTCTGGCTCGGTGAGGAAAGCCATAGGAAACTACCTTACTCCTTATTTCACTAGCATGATTCTTCAGTGACGCCTAGGTTATCTATGGCAGCTGTTGGTGGAGCTGCAGAGGATCAAACCAGCCTTCGGCCTGAATACACACTATGCATATAGAGGATGGTTGCCCCGTTGTACTTCCTCTTAAAACAAAAACCACCACCAGCAATATTGCTTCATCTGTCTTTTGGCAAAGGCCAGAGCAAAACGTAGCTTCCACCGAAGTCCCAGTCTCATCCATGGTTGCGAGAATATGGAAGCTGCTGGGGTATGGTTTGTGCTGAGTAATGACATTCGGAGCACAACCAGTGCATCTGAGTGTCATGACAGTTCCTACTCCTGAGACTGTTCGTGCTGCAATGTCACTTTCTGGCCCAAGGAGGAAAGCAAAGGTAAACGACCTCACTCCCGGTGTTGCCTAGTACGCCTGATTATGGCGCCGCTTTCCTTATAACCACATAACATCGAGCGGTGATATTTGAGGACCCTGATTCTTATCCCCCATCAGAGTTAAACCTTCTACGAACAAAGTGCTGCCGGCATTCGTAGAGGTCTTGAAAGATGCTGAAAGGAATTTCTTTCGGAGTGAAGGCGTATGGCCTCTGGAAAGGCCTGGTGCAGGGAAATTAATAAATTATGGTTATGGTTAAAATTCCCAACCCTGCCGGGAATCGAACCTGGGACCCCTGTGACCAAAGTCCAGCACGCTAACCATTTAGCCACGGAGCCGAACTCGTTCGGAGTAGTGAAGTGTCATCTTCCTTCTAGTATTTATTCTAGTCCTGGAAAGAATAATAAGTTATCACTGAAATATCTTGGATCGTCATTGCTTGACAGGCTGCCTTGCGTAGACTTGTACCACTCTTCAGGATCTCAAAGCCTGTCACAGCAGGTACTCTTCACGTTCTTTGTGACTGGTTATCTCAGTTTAATGTAAACACTATTATATTTCTACGTCCTGCTGAGCTGACTGACTCAGATGGTGAAGTCACTGGTCACCTGAGCCGAAGATAAAATGTTCGATTCCGGCTTAGTCAAGTGGCATTTGAAGGTGCTCAAATACGTCATCCTTTTGTCGGTAGATGTACCGGCACGTAAGAGCACGAAGGAGGGCAAAATTGTGGCATCTCAACGTCTCTGGAAGCCTTAAAAGTAGTCGGTTGGATTTAAAATTATTATTATTATTATTATTATTATTATTATTATTATTATTATTAATATTATTATTATTATTTTGCCCCACAGGAGTGCGACAGGCTTCGGCAGCCGGCACGATTCCTATCCTCGTCGCTAGATGGGGACTTCATTCATTCCATTCTTGACCAGGTCAAACGACCGGAGTCTGTGGAATTTCATTATTATTATTATTATTATTATTATTATTATTATTATTATTATTATTATTATTCATCTGTTTACCCTCCAGGTTCGGTTTTTCCCTCGGACTTAGCGAGGGATCCCACCTCTACCGCCTCAAGGGCAGTGTCCTGGAGCTTCAGACTCTTGGTCCGGGGATACAACTGGGGAGTATGACCAGTACCTCGCCCAGGCGGCCTCACCTGCTATGCTGAACAGGGGCCTTATGGAGGGATGGGAAGATTGGAAGGGATAGGCAAGGAAGAGGGAAGGAAGCGGCCGTGGCCTGAAGTTAGGTACCATCCCGGCATTCGCCTGGAGGAGAAGTGGGAAACCACGGAAAACCACTTCCAGAATGGCTGAGGTGGGAATCGAACCCACCTCTACTCAGTTGACCTCCCGAGGCTGAGTGGACCCCGTTCCAGCCCTCGTACCACTTTTCAAATTTCGTGGCAGAGCCGGGAATCGAACCCGGGCCTCCGGGGGTGGCAGCTAATCACGCTAACCACTACACCACAGAGGCGGACATTATTATTATTATTATTATTATTATTATTATTATTATTATTATTATTATTATTATTATTATTATTATTATTGCCCCAGGGAACCATACTTGGTATACAAATAATTACTATCTAAAAATGAAATACTCTGGGGGTAAGACACTCTGAGCATTCTTAGGCGAGGGGTGACATGTAAAAACAATCGAAATCGACCAATGTTAATGTGGAATTCATAGTTATCGGGGTCTCCTTTTAAGTCAAGTTCAGCCCCATCGGCGTGGTGGTGAGAAGGGGTGAAAAGGATTATGTCGAATATGACCGGGATTATGTGTGTGTGTTTTTTTAGTACAACTCTTAACCAAACTTGGTACTATCTGGACAAAATACTGTGGGATAGACGCCCCTAGCATGCCTTGGGGTGCTTATATGTAGAAATAATGGAAAATGGCCTATATTAATAGCGAATCCATAGATTTCTGGGTTGCTAACATGAATTGTGACACTCTACATGTGGTTCAAGTATGGCCTGTAACTCCAGCCCCCATCGGCATGTTGGTGACAAGGGATGAGAAAGGAAATGTCGAAACAGACCGAGATTGGTGTTGAATCCACAGTTTTTGAGATCCTTAGGCCGATTGGTGACAGTTCCAGTGACAGGTGGAATAGTGTACATCATATATATGGCGAGACGACTAAATACACTGACTGACAGAGCAAATGCAACACCAAGAAGGAGTGGTCAGAACTTTATGCCAATTGCAGGGTAGACTGACGTCACTGAGGTATGCTCATGATGTGAAATGCGCCGCTGTGCTGCGCACGTAGCGAACGATAAATGGGACACGGCGTTGGCGAATGGCCCACTTCGTACCGTGATTTCTCAGCCGACAGTCATTGTAGAACGTGTTGTCGTGTGCCACAGGACACGTGTATAGCTAAGAATGCCAGGCCGCCGTCAACGGAGGCATTTCCAGCAGACAGACGACTTTACGAGGGGTATGGTGATCGGGCTGAGAAGGGCAGGTTGGTCGCTTCGTCAAATCGCAGCCGATACCCATAGGGATGTGTCCACGGTGCAGCGCCTGTGGCGAAGATGGTTGGCGCAGGGACATGTGGCACGTGCGAGGGGTCCAGGCGCAGCCCGAGTGACGTCAGCACGCGAGGATCGGCGCATCCGCCGCCAAGCGGTGGCAGCCCCGCACGCCACGTCAACCGCCATTCTTCAGCATGTGCAAGACACCCTGGCTGTTCCAATATCGACCAGAACAATTTCCCGTCGATTGGTTGAAGGATGCCTGCACTCCCGGCGTCCGCTCAGAAGACTACCATTGACTCCACAGCATAGACGTGCACGCCTGGCATGGTGCCGGGCTAGAGCGACTTGGATGAGGGAATGGCGGAACGTCGTGTTCTCTGATGAGTCACGCTTCTGTTCTGTCAGTGATAGTCACCGCAGACGAGTGTGGCGTCGGCGTGGAGAAAGGTTAAATCCGGCAGTAACTGTGGAGCGCCCTACCGCTTGACAACGCGGCATCATGGTTTGGGGCGCTATTGCGTATGATTCCACGTCACCTCTAGTGCGTATTCAAGGCACGTTAAATGCCCACCGCTACGCGCAGCATGTGCTGCGGCCGGTGGCACTCCCGTACCTTCAGGGGCTGCCCAATGCTCTGTTTTAGCAGGATAATGCCCGCCCGCACACTGCACGCATCTCCCAACAGGCTCTACGAGGTGTACAGATGCTTCCGTGGCCAGCGTACTCTCCGGATCTCTCACCAATCGAACACGTGTGGGATCTCATTGGACGCCGTTTGCAAACTCTGCCCCAGCCTCGTACGGACGACCAACTGTGGCAAATGGTTGACAGAGAATGGAGAACCATCCCTCAGGACACCATCCGCACTCTTATTGACACTGTACCTCGAAGTGTTTCTGCGTGCATCGCCGCTCGCGGTGGTCCTACATCCTACTGAGTCGATGCCGTGCGCATTATGTAACCTGCATATCGGTTTGAAATAAACATCAATTATTCTTCCGTGCCGACTCTGTTTTTTCCCCAACTTTCATCCCTTTCGAACCACTCCTCCTTGGTGTTGCATTTGCTCTGTCAGTCAGTGTACATACAGTTATCACTTCTTTTTATTATTTATTTGAAAGGATCAACTACTTCCCAGACAATGCGTTCTGCCACAAGGCCAAAATTTAATTAACGCGAAAGAAAATAATCTAAAACTTAAAATTAAACGCATAACAATAATTCTTAATCTACAAAACAATTCGTAAAAGATCCATCAATGTCACAATAAAGAAATCTCCAAAAATTCGCTTCACACATAATTAACAGGTAATACTCGTACAAATCCTAGAAGTAAATATAAAATAAAGAACGCGAGCAGTGCCGGGTAGTACAGCTAGTAAATAAATAAATAAATAAATAAATAAATAAATAAATAAATATATAAATAAATTATTTAATTAAATAAATAAATAACAAAAATTAAGTAAAAGTTGGACTTCGCATAACCTTTGAGAAGACAGAATCCATTACCGATATTAGATATTCACCCACGGCGCTAAAAGCACAGTACGGGAAAATTGACACGGTTAATCAACTTAAATACCTAGGTGAGATAATTCGATTAATGGACTCGATAAAGAAGCAAACAGATCAAGAGTAAGAAAACTGAAACTAACATGCCAACTCACTAAAGATATCTACAGTAGGAAGAATCTCTCAAAGAAAACTAACATCAAACACTACAACACAGTAATCAAACCAGGGAGTCTGTATTCCACAGGATGCATGTTTTCTATGAAAACAGGTAAAATAGAAGAAATAGAGAAAAAGGGAAATGTTGTGGAAAATCTGGGGACCATTGAAAACAAAGGAAGGAGTCTAGACATAGGAGGACGGAGGAAATGAAAGTATGTCAGACACGATCAGAAAGAGGAGAAATAGATCTTTTTAATCACATAATGATGGTGAATAAGAGCAAATTGACAAAACGAGTGTTTAACCATGCTTACAAGAGCAAGAACGGCAACCAGTAGATCCAAGGAGTAAAGAAAAGATATGGCAGAGATTGGAATAGCATACGATATAATACAGGACAGATTAACTTTCAGGCCGGTGTAGAGGTAGCGTGCCTGCCTTTTGCCCGGAGACCCCGGGTTCGATTCCCGGCCAGGACAGGGATTTTTACCTGGACCTGAGGGCTGGTTCGAGGTCCACTCAGCCTGCGAGATTAGAATTGAGGAGCTATCTGACGGTGAGATAGGGGCTCCAGTCTAGAAAGCAAGAATAACGGCCGAGAGGATTCGTCGTGCTGCCCACACGACACCTCGTAATCTGCAGGCCTTCAGGCTGAGCAGCGGCCGCTTGGTAGGCCAAGGCCCTTCTAGGGCTGTAGTGCCATGGGGTTTGGTTTGAATAACTTTCAGAAGACGTATACAACATTTCAAGTATTTCCAGGAGAGGGAGAAGAGGAAATGTAATATTGTAATTTCCTCTGGACACAACAGAGGAGGATGAACTATGGGAAGTCAAGAAAAGAAGGATCAAGTTGAGTGCACAGGGTTACTTTCCGTGGTCCTTAGCTGGACAAAATCGAAAAGAAGAAGAAATAAATAAATAATATCTACCCAACCTTATTCCTCTACTAGGCTAGTAGGGATGAAACAGTAAAAGTTTACTTGTCCTGCGTTATGTGTGCACACACAAACCATAGAAAATTATATGATTTAAGAATAGGATTTTACAAAAATAGGAAAAGCGCTTCGGACATAATACGCTCCGACCCCTTCGCTGAATGGTCAGCGAAATGGTCCTCGGTTCACAGGAACCAGGATTCGATTCCCGACCGCGCCGAGGATTTGGTTAATTCCTCTAGCTGGGGAACTGGGTGTTTGTGTTAGTCTTAATATGCATAAACATTTGCAAACAAACCTCCACGAAACCATGCAACACAGCGTTAACGCAAGGAAGGACACCCGACCATAAAACTGAGCTGAAAGCAAACAAAGAGCCGATGCCAGGTAACAGAAAAACGCCAGAAAGAAGACTTCTGACATAATACGATTAGGTCCCCACACTAGGGTGATGAGACTTGATGCAATTACAGTAGAGCATTGATTATCCCAGTACGGATCAACCGAAACATCTCTTAACCGAAAGCTTTGGATTCGGCATATTCAAATTTGATCACCAAAGTGAACTTCCACTAGTTGTGCCGTTCGCAATGGTGACTATACTGAAATTCAAGTTAAGAGCTTAGGAAAAGTATCCTTCCGCATGTGAGCACGTCCCCTGTTCCCCCTTCCCGTCTCGTCTTGGTTCTCCATCTCCGCCACAACCAGCTTATCATTAACGCCGTGCGTCCATCTGACAAGTACAGTACTTCATTCTGAAATAGTGAAGCATCAAACGGAATCACTGCCTTTCACATAGCTGTACTTTGATTACGTACCATACCTATTTATTCCTCCATTGACCATATAAAACCCACAGATTACTGACGAATTCCGAGGCAAGAGAAGCAAGAATTATTTTTGTTTCATAATGCGATTTGTGTGAGGCACATGGAGACTTACAACATACGTATACGATTCCGCTCTCTTGCAACGACTGTCAGTGGCAGTTTCTCATAGTTAAAAAAGCTGAAAAACCCACCGGTGAGTGGGATTGCAAAATACAATGCTTCCAGGAATGTTGTAAATATTGTAGTCTCGTCATTCGGAAGGTAAAAACGAACTCATGATCCTCTCATGACAACATTTCTGTAGGTAGAGTGCGGTTGCGAATATAAAGTAAAGTACACATTATTATTATTATTATTATTATTATTATTATTATTATTATTATTATTATTATTATTATTATTATCATCGAATACGCCAAAGATCCTATTCCCATACCGTGTTAAGGCCCTTCCTGTTTTATTTACGGCGAGTGCTGAGCTGACACATCTTTCTTTCCCTGGAGACTTGGATTTTCCATTCCAAGCGAGCGGCGTAAACACTGTACACAGAAACGCCGATCAGCTGCGCGGACTTTTTCACGTCTTCCACAGTCCACAGTGGTTTCTAATCTCGTAGGCTACTGTAAACGTTTAAAACAATTTGTTTTAGATTTTCTACTTTATTTTCCTCTACTTTTGTTAGCTTTAAAGTATTTCACAGGGAACTCAAGCGTAACAGCATCACACACGTCTTGCTCACAGCTGGCAGCCATTATGAATACTGAACAGTGAACACGCTGTTGCAGCCAGTATTGCCAGCAGTTTTCTTGGATCCATCTTCAACGTCCCACCTATTATGCGAACTTATCAACAGTGGAATGAACTCGAACAAACTTACTAAGTACACAGTGCAATAAGATATCAATATCATATTAAATTATTATTATTTTGCTACATACACCACTGAGAACAATAACTATTCACAGCCATCTACGTATGAAATATAAGAGTTGGTAACGAACCCGAATAACATACAACCTGTGATATATTTTCCATATTTATACAGGGCAAAAAATTTAATTCATCAAGTCAGTTCACCAGAATATCTAACCAAACTGAAGGAAGCTCCTGACTTCAGGAACAAGTAACAAGCCTAGGGAACTATTTGGCGCTGTGGAAGCCTTTTCACCGACCAGAAGTCTGACTAACATCAAAGGGACCGCTAAGGTCTTAAGTTGACTCTCAGTATAAAGGCAAACGCGTTATTCTCAGTGTTCCCGATGAATAGAGCTTAGCTCGGGAATATGAAGCTGGAAATGCAATAGCATTGGCCATCTAGCGTCGCTGTTGTGCAGTATAGCGGAGAGTTTGCACCACAGGAGTCGGCGTGACAGTTCTTCGTTAGTCCCAGCAAGAGGCAGTTGCGTGCTCTGCCAAGGGCAGTTGAATGTCAGCGGTGGAACTTGAGAATGTCGTAGTTTGAGCAACGGACAGATTTCAAAGTTCTGCGCAAAATTAAGCAAATCCGCTAGCGAAACTTTTGGGATGATGAAGTCGAAATCGCCCGGATCATCACGACGGGAATAAAAGCGCTAAAAGGTAGGTCAAAAGACTATGTGATCCTTGGACTGTTAGAGCCAGTCCACGAACACACTGACTCTAGTGCGTACACAAGAGTACACTGTGTTGCCTACACTGTAGGCGCATGTCCTAAAGTTATTGACTGTAGTACATGAGTGTATGCCATGTTATCCACACTGTAGGCGCCAGTCCACGAACGTACTGTAGTAGTATATTGAACTTTCTTGTATCTGAAGGAAACTGATGATTTTACAAGAAATGTGTTATATTATATTGTTATTTTATTGTATAAAAACTTGTGTAAAATGACAGTTTTGCATGCTTTTTAGTGCTCCCTTCAATTGAGTCCTTGCTCCATCATCTGAGCTCAAACCGTTCAACGTTTTCATGACTGAATGGTGCCTAATTTGAGAATATATAACATTTAAAAAAGCAGCTAACTCTTAGCTAACTCTTATTGGATTTTATCCAACGTAACAAAATGTTGTTCCTCCGGTCATTTCAGTGGACAAAATAGTTCACTGAATCTTTACAATCCTGTACTGTATAGGACAGACTCACACTTCGCACTCGTACATTTTCTCCACTACACGGCATATCATAACATTGTGGATATGTTTTTCGGCTTAGAAGACGAGAGAATGGGTCGCCTTTTAATTAGAGGGCAAACGTATCACGCATCAAGAAAAGAAACTCTCGATCAGGTGATGACTTCAGGTTGAATTTCAACTCACCACCAAGTACGACAGGTAATAAATGATACTCGTTCCCAGGAAGCTTGCGTTCTTATAGTAACGTAAAGATGACGCTACTGACCTGGTATACATAGGTGACGAACATTGATTGCTATGGATACAATGGTGTCGGAAAAGTGATGCCACTAATTCTAGATAGATCCCGAGCCTAAAAATATATCCATGATAATACGATTTGAAGAAACCGACACTTTTCATGTCTCATTTGCATATGGATATTGAATTTTCACGATCGCATTGTAATCGAAATCGACTTTCAGCCTATTAGGTCGTGTTACATGCATTTAGTTGAAGAGATGTTAAGTACAGAGCAAAAATGGCCAACCGGACACCAGTGAGATTCGAACCCATAAACTCCCGATTTCCCATCGGTTGCTCTACAAATTGAGCTATGGTGGCCTAGGTCAGCTTTGTTCTGTTGGAAAGGGTGTAAGCTACAGGTATGTCAGTATAGCTCAATTGGTAGAGCAACCGACGCGGAATCTGGAGGTTGTGGGTTCGGATCCCACTGGTGTCCGGTTGGCCAGTTTTGTCTGTACTTAACATTTCTTCAACACAATAAATGCATGTAACACGACCAAATGGGTTGAAAGTCGATTTCGATTACAATGCCGTCGTGACTTGGCCCCCAACGGGGCGACTTGTACGGACTCTACAGTGTGATGGCAGTACCACCAGACCTGTAGCTTAGATCCTTTCTAACAGAACAAAGATGGCCTAGGCCACCTTAGCTCAATTGGTAGAGCAACCGACGTGAAATCGGGAGGTTGTTGGTTCGGATCTCACTGGTGTACTGTTGGCCATTTTTGTTCTGTACTTAACATCACTTCAACACGTACTAAATGTAAGTAACACGACATAATAGGATGAAAGTTGATTTCGATTACAATGCGGTCGTGAACATTCAATTCATTGACTTGACCCTCAATGGGCGACTTGCACGCACTCTACAGTGTGATGGTAGTAGTACCAGACCTGTAGCTTAGATCCTTTCCAACAGAACAAAGATGACCTAGGCCACAATAGCTCAAATCTGTAGAGCAACCGACGTTAAATCGGGAGGTTGTGGGTTCGGATCCCACCGGTGTCCGGTTGGCCATTTATGTTCTGTTCTTAACAACACGTACAAGATGTATGCAACACGACCTAATAGGTTGAAAGTCGATTTCAATCTCATTCGTATAGTTCGACACAGTTTGATATCGCAGCATCAGACTCATTTTTTTTTTTCATGGGTGAATATTATACGGGTTTCGACCATGTTTCTTATTTACTTTAAAAGGATAAGTCTCACTAAACAGACTTCCATAGTGTGACTGTGGAACTGTGAACCACATCATTAGAGTGTGCCCTCGTACACGCTTCACTGAAAACTAGCGTCATCCCTGCAACAATTATCTGGTAAAGCCATCTAACTGTAAATCTGTAAACTGTGAACTACGTAACAGTTACTGAGGGGGTCCCGGAAATGTTCCCATATCCTTTCACTTCATCTTCTCAACTGTGACCCTTCCTTTGAAACTCGTTCGTCACATGTCTGATGGTTCTCCGTTCAATAGCAAGTTAAAATTACGGAGCACGCGATCTCAAATAACAGTTCTCTTACTAAAGTGATGGTAATTTAAAAAGTAAACAATATTTACGTTAGTGCGCTCTAGCATAGAAAGTGCATAACATGTTGTTAACTGGTAATGCTACCCTCGCCCACTTTCGTGAACAAAAGGTATGAATATTTAGCTTCAGAAACTTACATAAAGTCCTCCTCTGTCGTGTAGTGGTTAGTGTGATTAGCTGCCACCCCCGGAGGCCCTGGTTCGATTCCCTGCTCTGTTACGAAATTCGAAAAGTGGTACGAGGGCTGGAAAAGGATCCACTCAGCCTCGGAAGGTCAAATAAGTAGAGGTGGGTTCGATTCCCACCTCAGCCATCCTGGAAGTGGTTTTCCGTTGTTTCCCACTTCTCCTCCAGGCAAATGCCTAGATGGTACCTAACTTAAGACCACGGCCGCTTCCTTCCCTCTTCCTTGTCTAGCCCTTCTAATCTTCCCATCCCCCCACAAGGTCCCTGTTCAGCGTAGCAGGTGAGGCCACTTGGGCGAGGTACTGGTCATCCTCCCCAGTTTTATCCCCGACCCAGAATCTGAAGCTCCAGGACACTGCCCTTGAGGTGGTAGAGGTGGGATCCCTCGCTGAGTCCGAGGGACAAACCGACCCTGGAGGGTAATCCTATCAAGAAGGATAAGAAGAAATTACACAATACTACCTGTAAACGTGCCTACAACTGGGATCAAAGTGTCTTTTTTTTTATCTATCTGCCACTCATTCAACCTGATGAGTTTAATCTAAATGGTCATTTAAAAAAGTAATATACAGTATGTTCTTAGAATTCCGATGAAAACTACCAACTGATATTCTCTGACGTACGAACTGACTACGAACTGATATTCTCAAACATCGTTTCCGATTCCGACCGCAAGCACCAACTTAGACACTCAAACATCGTTTACGACTCCAATCAGAAGTACCACCTTAGATTCTAATACATTTTTTACTACTCCAATAAGATCTAACGACTTTTATTTTCAGAATATTTTACTACTCTGACCAGAACTACCAACTTATGTTTTCAGAATGTTTTACTACTCGATCAGAACTACCAACTTATATCTTCAGAATGTTTTACTACTCTGACCAGAACTACCAACTTATATCTTCAGAATATTTTACTACTCTGACCAGAACTACCAACTTATACCTTCAGAATATTTTACTACTTGATCAGAACTACCAACTTATGTCTTCGGAATATTTTACTACTCTGACCAGAACTACCATCTTATATCTTCAGAATATTTTACTACTCTGTCCAGAACTACCAACTTATATCTTCAGAATATTTTACTACTTTGATCAGAACTACCAACTTATATCTTCAGAATATTTTACTACTCTGACCAGAACTACCAACTTATATCTTCAGAATGTTTTACTACTCGATCAGAACTACCAACTTATGTCTTCGGAATGTTTTACTACTCTGACCAGAACTACCAACTTATATCTTCGGAATATTTTACTACTCTGACCAGAACTACCAACTTATATCTTCAGAATATTTTACTACTCTGACCAGAACTACCAACTTATACCTTCAGAATATTTTACTACTCGATCAGAACTACCAACTTATGTCTTCGGAATATTTTACTACTCTGACCAGAACTACCATCTTATATCTTCAGAATATTTTACTACTCTGTCCAGAACTACCAACTTATATCTTCAGAATATTTTACTACTTTGATCAGAACTACCAACTTATATCTTCAAAATGTTTTAGTATTCGATCAGAACTCGCAATTTGCAACCTAAGATATATTTTAGTACTTCTAAAAATATTGTTAGACATCTTTTAGTTCTCTCTTCAGGATTACCAACGTACATTCTCAGAAATAGAACTCCAATCACAAGTGAACATTTTCTATATACATAATATTCCCAGACATCATAGCCTCGCCTAGAGAATGTTTACACATAACAAGACCAAAATATATGTTGTAATATGCAAACAAGGAGCTGAAGAATCCTTTCTCCAACAGCAATACGCTGCCAACATGAAGCACTACCTGCATGACGGCAACACGTCTCTGTAGCCAGCGCTGTCCCCTGACAAGACTCCCATTCAGCAGCTTCGGAACCAGATGGAAAGGCAACTTGGCTCATTGTCGAATATGAGGGATCTGGAGTGGCTATTGTATGATCTTCCTTACGAGCACATCAGATGACCCAGTGTCTCCACATTCAACCATATGACTGCATGCCTAAATCTTAACATGTATCTTTTTTTTTTATTGACGATGGGTTGTTTTCAAAGGCCGAAACATACATCTTTGGTAGTGTAAAGGTCATTGGAGCGCAGCTACAGTCAGGGTGCATTTCGAAACCTGAGCCTACGGGGATCAATAAGGGAGAAGCTTGTTACCTGGGGATTTGTTGTATGCATCGTAGCGTCACATGCGGGCGAAATAACGTGATGTCCTTACCATCAGGTAAGAACATTTTCATGTGACTGCGTATAGGTTTTTTAAATTCCGTAGTTGTTTTACGGGCCGGTAAATAATGTACCGAATACGTGATAGAGCTGTGATACTGTTGAAAGTTTTAGCTTATACAGAGTGTCTTTGAAAATGTTCCAGTATTTGCAGAGGCGGCAGCACGCAACAAACAAAGGAAAACAGTTCTTATAAACATTGGTCGCAAACACAATATCTTCGGAGTTATGGTCCGCCATGACCACCATGTCTTTTATCTACTCTTCACAACCTGTGCTCGCCAACCATCGCAATGCAGCCTTCCACACTACGTCTCATGGAATCACGCATTCGTTGGAATACCCTTGGTTGTTGCCGGGTTGCATCACAGGCATTGAACACGCGTTCATGTAGTGTATCCACATAATTTATAGGGACCGCTCACACCATGATCCTTACACGTCCCCAAAGCCAAAAATCTGAAGGGTTAAAGTCAAGCGAACGGACAGACCAACGTGTTGGCCCTTCCCGACCAATCCATCGTTTATGGAATACCCGTGTTACTGTAGGTGTCGCCTAATCCTACGATGAAAAAGGGGCAGTGCTCTGTCATACCTGTATCTCATTTGCAGTCGATCCTGTAGCGGCACATTCTCCAGCAACACAGGAACGTACTTCCGTTTTTTGTTGCATAATAATGTTAGCGAGCCATAACTCTGAAGATATTGAGTTTGCTAATAACGTTTATATGACATTTCTTCCTTCGCTTGTTGCGTGCTGGCTTCTCTGTAAATACTGGAACCTTTTCAAGGACATGCTGTATAAGGACGTATAATTTTCCTCATCGTGCATTTATGTTTATTTTATACATTATACTAGGTGTAACTGGAAACAAGATCATGTTGTCTTTCCAGTTACACCTGTTTTAAAGTTTGAAAATTTGGCAGCTAGTACAAATCAACTAGCCAAGTACGCTTAATCAAAAGTCCCAAAACATAGTCCACACTCTAGGGCCCAGTATCCAACTAACGAAGGTGACCCAAGAGGATAGAAACAAGGAATTTAAGAAGTACAGCGAAGTTGTTCCTAACAAAAGCAAATAAATACGCTTTTAAATAGCTTATGATATCCCCGGATTAGCTAATAATAATAATAATAATAATAATAATCGTATGGCCTCAGCTACCATGTGCAGACATTTAAATTTGACGTCATCTGGCTGTCTGCTCGTCAATTTCGACGTTCCGTTTTACTCTAGGCACACTAGATGGCAGACCGAGTAAACCGAAACTCTCTTGGGCGTCTATGGCTGAAATTTTAAGAATTTTGTCGGGTAAACACCAAATGTGTCACCAGAGATCTTTTACATGCCGACATCGTACGACATGGAGTGCCGAATGGACTTTTTTCCGCCCTTCAAAAATCCGACTACCTCTGCCGGGTTTGAACCCACTATCTTGGGATCCGGAGGCCAACACTCTACCACTGATCCACAGAGGCAGCTTACCCCATCTCTCAAGAAGATGCACAAGATTAAAGCCACGCAGTTTTTACTGGGAGGTCCTGGTCATGCTTCCAGCACCGGACTTTCGCCTGCGGTAGACGACAGCGCGAACGAGGTTGGAGAGTCTCAATGATAGCTTTTTGTGAACTTCTCCCCCAGACCTGTGTTGTGATTATAAATCGTCCTTTTCAGAGTCAACTATTTTTGGTACAATATAAGTAACAATAGGACAACTATTTATTTATTTATTTATTTATTTATTTATTTATTTATTTATTTATTTATTTGTATACGAAGAATAAGAAAATTTGTCTCTTTAAAATCAATTACTTTTCCGTACAATACCTGTTTGATGAGGCCATACAGTTTTTCATGTCGTCATGCCCTCTACAGAAGCTCGGTTGCCTCGAAGCACGTGACTTTACACTTTGCAAATGAGTAATGAATGGGTGGACATCTGCTGGCTAGGCTGCGTAGCAACGAGAGTCCACACATTACCAAACTACAGTAATTTCAGTACTAGGGTCACTGGCTTACAATGTTACAAGAAAAGAATAATGTAGGAGGAATGGAACAGCTTTCACTCCTTCTCTATCAGGAAGTTTCCGCTGAGAAATGCCCGTTCATACTCAGGGCACCAAGATGTAAAGACAAATAGCTTTCTTCCTTTTTGCCTCCTAGTGGGCAAACGGAATTAAGCTGCTCCGGGCGTGGTGGCTGTTGGCTGGATGCGCTGTAGCGATCGGCTGCGGTCTGGCTCTCTGGGCTAGGCGAGTGCTGCAATCTGCGGGGAATGCTGTGCCCTTTAATTACCCTGAATATATTGCGTATGTTTGTGAAAAGTAATATATATTTTGTGTTAATGTTACACAAGAGTGTGGTATAAGAAATGACAGGGCCTTAGGACTGGACAAAGGAGATATAAACAAATTCACTATAGATTACAACTGAAAAAAGAGAGAGATCAGTTTTATTTATTTATTTCTGTTCTTCTCTACATTTTTAAACAATTCTGAAATATTTTGTTAACAATTAAATTTATAGTAGAATCTAAATAAATTATTTTTAACGAATAATACACAGTAGACCCTTTGAGGTGTTAACAATGCTGTACTCTCGGAGTACTATCATATAATACTACTGGAGTAACAAGTCGAGTGCTAGGTACAACTCGAGCATAGTGTTAATGACCGTTCCCTTCCCAAAAGTGGCATTCCACTCAACATTCAAAACGGGAAATAATTCGCAAAAAGTAGACACGAGTAAAGCTCACATTATTACTTGGCCATAGTAGAGAATAATCAGATCACAGCAAGAAATTAGTTTTATGAAAGGGCCAACAGCACAGAGAGAATGGGGATCTATAAACATGATTCATGATCCCGGTGACATGACCAGTTACAATAATGAGGTATAAGAGCCCAAGAAAACAGAGGCTTTAAGCTACGATCGGGGAGAACAAAGTGTTACGGTCTTTGTACTTGATAGTGTCTTTGCTTACTATCAACTTGCTAGAAATAGCGTTGTAATTGAGATTTGCTTTTAAGAAAGTGCCCTTGATCGGGACACTAGACAACAAGATATCAAAGTACCCAGAACTGACAGTACACAACCGCGCAGAGTGCCGAGAAGCGTGCAACATGAGAATATAACAGTTCAATACGTCGTGTCAACATTACCGTAAACAGTGCAATTTAGAGCTCCATACATGTGCATAAACAAGTTAAAGGGCCGCTACCCAAGAGAATTGCCGTAGTAGGTACCAGTGAAAACAGAAGTAATAGGGGAAAGGAACTCGTGAAAGAGAATTTTGGAAAACAAGTTTGGAAATAACAAATATATTATACCAATTTCAAAGGGGTAACAAATTATATTTACATCAGAACAAATAGTATGAACCAGCATATGGCGTAATAAAAGCGTTAAGTTCGATTTTAAGACACGTAGGTGATACAAATTTTAATTACATCGTCATAATCGAATTCCTAAGCACCAATGACTACAATCTTTGGACATATGTTCCGACACTGCAATTAGGGGAAAAAGAAAAAGAATGGGGGGAAACCCATAGATTCTGAAATCAGTTTCTTTGCTTTATATTACACAATACGCTAGAAGGGAGGTACATCAAATAAAGTTTCAGGCTCGTGCCAGTAGAATACAAAGTTGCAAGATAAGCTCACAAATTGATACAATATTTACAATATGACATTGTAATGTAACCTCATGCCAAACACTTCAAGAGATTCAGAATTGAAATAAACCAATCTCCAGTGTCAGGGACAGATCCTTTTGGTAGAAAGGAAAAAAAAGGAATTCTAACAAATGATCCCAGAAGGGATTAAAACACACACACATGCGCAGAAGCGATAATAAAATAGAAGCTAACCGATGAACATACAAATTAAATTAGCAGACCACATCTTTTGAACAAGCGCCATTTTTACGCAAAATTAACAGATAGATGGGATAAGGAAAGAAATAAAAATAGATAGAAGATAAAGGATAGAATAAGGAAATAAGGAACGGAGGAATGGGATAGGATAAGGATCAAGCCGCCAAGTCCCCAGCACAAACAGAGGCGATGCAAAAGTTCATCTCAAAAGTAAGGAATGTTTATGGACTAGAATATTAGATCAGCTGTCCAGTACACCATTTACACCACATTTTAGGAATATGAATGTCCAAAAAGCAGAACATTTGCGCTGCATGAATACTCAGATGTATCCTGAAGGGAGCAAAGTTCAATTTTCGTTACTACGGCGAAGCCCAAGTATAGGAAGGTAGGGCACGTTAAATGATAGAAAGAAACAGTGTCTGCTCACCCTTGACAGAAGTCCAGTACGAAGTTTACAAGTAAAATGGACACGGTCCAGCCGTGTGGAGAGTTCCAGCTCCCACTGTCTTCAACAAGGTTATACCACAACTGACTTGCCGAATGAACGACACAAGGCCATATATATATGCCAGCGGGGTAGATCGAGAACATACTATAGGCGTGACGTCAGAGTGGATGCGCCATACAGGCAAGCAGTGACAGCAGTAACACAAGCAGCCGGGAAGCAGACAGTTCGTAACCGCAGACGGAGAAAAGAGAACCAATTCGAAGGAGAGATTTTTTTTTTTTTACGTAAGGTAAGCACAAACAGCTCGCAACAAAAGTTAAATCCCAAATGAGTATAGAAGGATAAATTTAGATAAACCTATTCGTAGAGAAAGTTAAGTGAAAAAAGGAAACGGGGGTCAGTACTCGTATGTCTTTCTTAACATTTGGATATAAGCTTTTACATAAACCCCGTGTCCTATAAAATAATTAAAACAAAACCTACAAAATTTAGATTTGCATGAAAAAGAAACTTCCCGCCCTATCTTAAAAAAGATGTCCGTCCGCTATCATTACTTAGAGCTGCCTTCAAGTTAACGATTTCGAACAGTTCGTTGCGTTAGTGCGGTTCCAACTGCCGCTCGAATTGCTACTGCAGACGCAGACCCCTGCGCCACAGCCATACGCCGAATACGGCGGTCCTTCCTCTCGGTGGTGTCACGGGGACGTCCGGAGCCCGATCTTCTTGCGAGCGTACCTTCTCGTGACCAATGCTGCCAGCACGCATGCACAGTGGAGCTGTTCCTGCCAAGTCGTTCTGCAATAGCGCGGAAGGAAAATCCACCGTCACGCAGCCCTATTTTACGATCTTGTTCAACCGCAGTGAGCTGTTGATACTGACCTCTTCGTCGTCGTAAAGGCATTCTTGACCCACCCACAGTCACTCCGTCCAATCTCACAGGTGACTAACGCTCTCGCACAGTACCGCCCGTATTTGAAGCAAAGGTGATGTGAAACGCCGTGAGGCCGCTACTAGCACCACGCTAATACAATTTGCGGGAACTTCGAATCAACGTCATCTTTCTGATGTATAAACACCCCGTTCGTTAATCTAGCACAACCCGTTCTTGGTGTTTTGATATTTTGTTCCGCCAGGGTAATAATAATAATAATAATAATAATAATAATAATAATAATAATAATAATAATAATAATAATAATAATAATAATAATAATAATAATAATAATAATAATGATTTCACGTGCCACTAACAACTTTCACGGTTTTCGAAGACGTACGCACACGAGGCTGACCTATTTGAGCACATTCAAATACCACCGGACTGAGGCAGGATCAAACCTATCAAGTTGGGGTTATAAGGCGAGCACTCTACAGTCTGGGCAAACTCAGCCCGATTTTTTTTTTTTTTTTTGCTAGTTGCTTAACGTCGCACCGACACAGATAGGTTTTATGGCGACGATGGGACAGGAAAGGGCTAGGAGTGGGAAGGAAGCTGCCGTGGCCTTAATTAAGGTACAGCCCCAGTATTTGCCTGGTGTGAAAATGGGAAACCACGGAGAACCATTTTCAGGGCTGCCGACAGTCGGGTTCGAACCTACTATCTCCCGAATACTGGATACTGGCCGCACTTAAGCGACTGCAGCTATCGAGCTCGGTGCCCGATATTTTAACGTTCTGCAGGTTACACTCTGTTTTCTGTTCTTTAACTCCAATTCTGCTATACGATGCCTCTATGGGTTACTCCGATTTCTGAGCAAACTTTTGAATCACGCGGAATTAGGGTGACCGGCTGTTGAAGGAAGGAATAAGGGACAAGTCAGTAAACAAATGGAGACATTCCATAGATTTAGGAGAGCTACATTTTGAGCAGTAATTTTAAAACGACAAAAATGTAAACATTTTCGAAAGCACTGTCTTCCCACATTCCCTCTCTTTTGACCAAGAGTTCTCTTACTGAAGTAATAACATAGAAAGATGCATTTCACTCATCTGTATTGTACAATTTCTTTTCCAGTCTGTGAGTTGAAGACCCTTCATCCATAGGATATACTGAACGTCTTCTTGCAGTTTTTATAAAACATATTATGGACAACATTTCGACAGGGAAATAAGTACAGCGTGTTTGTTTCCCACTTTGCTTTATACACGCATATGCGTTTATTTCTCCTTTTTGCCTCCTCGAGTTTAAATGATGGCTTTATTTTTTTTTTGTGACGAGGTAGGAGCTAAAAGTACAGTCATCACTATCCGCCGAATCCATTTTAAAAATCACAAAAACTTAAAGGAGAACTTCATTTAATATAACACGCCTATGTTGATGCGCTTCGTGCTACAGAATGACCACACACGGCGCGCCATGGACTAACGGTAACTCTAAAGTTTGAAGGTACCCCCGGAACGCTTCTCCCAAGATGCTCTAACCCAGGGTCAGCCAACTGACTGGCGTGTGGTGTAAGAGGGCCCGTGTGACGTCGGAGAGCACATGTGACGTATGAGCGCAGAAGCTGGGGAGACGCTGTCGTACGAAGAGACAGCCTCGCTTTGTAGTAAACACGTGCAGTGCCATACGTAGTGGTGATGGTAGTGGAACAGTACGTATGGATGAATCGGACACATCACGGTGCGACAAGCCACCTACCGCTTCGATCTTTTTATCTTTGTGGGAAGATCTATATTTATTTGTTGAAATTGATAGGAATGCTACAGCTAAATGTTTACTTTGTATATGTAGAAATAAAGTTGCTTTATAACTCTTATGCTACTTCATAACAAAGTTACGTTACAATAAAATATGTAGAGAGAAATATGTACTACACATACCGCATTGTACCTACAGCCCTTGGGCCTTCCCCTATGAATGACGTTGTGTTTCCCCTCGCCCCTCTAGCCCTTACTTCGCAATTACAGTACTAAGTACTTCGTTTCGCTGCCCGAGCAGAGTGTGTGACGTGTTACCTGACATCACACGTACACGCAGTTGGCTGACCCTGCTCTAACCTCCTTCTTTGCACTTTCAGAGTTCATACTCTTGGCAACGGTTACGCTATATGTATTTGCAGCTAAATGGCAGGATAACTGCGTATTGTGAAAATTCGTACCGATGATAATAAAACAAAAAAATCATTCAGACAGAAAATGAAACAATTGCGGGACATTTTCAAAATACGTTAAAATGAGGGATGTCCCGCAAAAATGCGGGACAGTGGGTCACTGTACTCGGAAAGGTTTAAGAATGAGATGTCTTGTATGAGCTTATCTTTATGAACGAAAGAGAATAGTAACTTATCACTGGTGTTGTAGGTAAAATTTATCTTGACTCATATTCAAACTTTATGAGTTCAAATATTATTTTATGAGAGGCGCCTCTGTGCAGAAATGTGGTTGCCAAGGCCAAGCACTAATTGCAGTCAATAGTAGAGATGTCAGATATTCTCATAAATAAACAACAAATGGAGGTTGAGCACACAATGAGAATATCTGCAAGCAAAATACAGACATTACTGCGGAGTACATAAGAGAACAAACAGCCAGGAATGGCGTGCACAACTGGAAGTTAATGTTCCACACGGCTTCCAGTTCTCCGAAGTTAGTGCCTGACAAACAGAAGAGGTTGTCCTTTTCTCCTCCCTTATTGACCTTCTCTTTAGGGAACATGATGATAGCTTCGTGTGACTGGGAGAATCCTCAAATACACGTCAGAAACAAAATTACAGTATACGTATTGCTTGCTGGTCCCTACTTAATGTCTTATTTCATAACTATTTACTATGCCATTCGTACACCACATGTTTTCGTTGGAGACTGTCATGCATTTCAGCGTTCAGTCTGCAGGCCTCTGTGCCTTCACAGTCCTCTATCATCAGAGCATTAGAAACTGAGTCTCATCACGGTCACCTTGGCCTCCCTCTGCTTCTCTTACCCGCTATGTTCGAGTCTATTATTCTCCTAGGTAATCTATCATCCTCCATTCACCATACATGACTCCATCACAGGAGCCGCACAATTCCTAATTTAGCTTTCTTCTCCTCATTCCGAATTCCCTTCAACCATTGTTGTCACCTGTTTGTATCAACCATTATTCTTTCTACTTACAAGTTGATTTACGTCGCACCGCCACATATGGGTCTTAATGGTGACGATAGGAAAGGAAAGGGCTATGAGTGGGAAGGAAGCGGCAGTGACCTTAACTAAGGTACACGCCAAGCTCAGTCGCTGCAGTCGCTTAAATGCGGCCAGTATCCAGCATTAAGGAGATAGTGGGTTCGAACCCCACTGTCGGCAGCCCTGAAGATGGTTTCCCGTGGTTTCCCATTTACCAGGCAAATGCTGGGGCTGTACTTTCGTTAAGGCCACGGCCACTTTCTTCCAACTCCTAGCCCTTTCCTGTCCCGTCGTCGCCATAAGACCTATCTGCGTCGGTGCGACGTAAAGTAAATTTTACAAAAAGAATTAAGGTACCCACTATCTCCCGAATGCATGCTCACAGTTAGGCGTCCCTAACCACACGGATTCTTCCTGCTGCCATGTATGTTACTTCGAATTTATTAGTAAGATATCCTCAGACCACCTAGCTTTCACTCCCATACAACAAATAATAACCTTGATTGTAACAGCAAGTTCACAACATTGCCCGCACTGCACCTCGATTCAGTTTCACCAAATATACTATACTACCATTGTGGGAAAATACACATCTTAAATACTTGAAACAATTTACCTGTTCTAGTTTTTTGTGTTCCTAACTTGACAGTCAGTCCTCTTAGGTTTCTTCCCTAATAACTACTTTAGTCTTGTAACTGCTAATTTTCAGTTTTCAAAGTATTGTACGCAGATTTTCAGCACAATCTGCTATTAAGACCAAATTGTTGGCATAGGCCAAACTGCTTACTACAGTATATTTCCACCCATCTGAATCCCTCCTTGCCATTTCATACCTTTCAGTAAATGCTGCATTTATATTATGAACAACGAAGGAGGAAGATTACAGCCTTGTGCAACCCCAGTATCTACTTTGAACCTAGAACTCATTCCAACTGTCACAGTACCTCGACTGTAAATAGTAACGTAACGGGAGCTATAGAAACATATCTAGAAAGATCTGGAGTTCGACATGCGTTTATTTTATCTATTAACTACAAAATCAAATACATAATGATAAGAATAGCGCATAATTACAAAACAAATCGAATACATAGATATTCACAATTAGAATATGGCTCATGTGTATGGGACCCACATCAGGATTAACTGATGAAGAGAACTGGAAGAAATCCAAGGAAAAGCAGTATGATTTGTTCTGAGTGATTTCCGACACACACACACACACACACACACACACACAATCACCACTGATCTGCCTATAGGGCTGGCGCCCAGGTGGCATATTCCGTATCTCTTGTTTACCTAGTTATTTCTTAAATAATTGCAAAGATATTTTTTTCAAATCACTAACTCCTCTTCTATAAACGAATATCTGCACCAATTTGTACTCTTGAATTTCAACTTTACCTTCATATTGTGATCTTTCTTACTTTTAAAAACGTCACTCAAACTCTACTAATATCATTCCACGCCATATGTCCACTTCTTCTTCTGCTTCTTCTTAGGACATCGTCTCCCGACGAAAGTTGGCGATCCAGTTGATTATGAAAACCCGCGAAACAGCGGCTCGAAAGGTTGCAATGGAAGTTTGCCCATACCAGCGGCGCGGGTCTTTAATCCAGAAATTTCTCCGTCTCGCAACGGATCGTCTTCCTTCGATGATGAGTTGGAGAATTCATCGTTCACCTCTCATGATGTGCCCAATGTACCTGAGTTTTCGTTCCTTGATGGTTGTTAAAAGATCTTTTGTTGTTATTTAACAATTTGAGGACTTCCTCATTGTTCTTCCTTTCTACCCACGATATTTGAAGCATTCTTCTGTACAAGTATATTTCGAAAGCTTCAATGCGTCTCTCCAGTAAAGCGCTGAGCGTTCAGCCTTCAAAAACTTACAGCAGACCAGGAAAAATATAGCATCGCAACATCCGAACCCGGAGCTGAAGGTTGAGATCTCAATTGGTGAACATGGTCCTCATATTGTTGAACAAATGTTTGGCTTTCCCAATCCTAGATAAGATTTCCACTAACAGCTCAGAACATACCACTTAGTCGAGCAGCTCGTTTTTTCCTCACAAGTCTTTCCAGCCCAAACTTTGCAATATTTTCGTAACGCTACTCTTTTGTCGAATATCACCCAGAACAAATCGAGCTGCTTTCCTTCAATTTTTTCCAGTGCTCGAAAAAAGTAATCCTGTTGAGGGTCCCATACACTGGAACCATACTCTAGTTGGGGTCTTAAAAGAGACTTGTTTATCCCCTATTCCTAAATGCAGATCATTGATTGATTGATTGATTGATTGATTGATTGATTGATTGATTCATTGATTGATTGCCTCACTACCGAATTATACCCTATTGAGAGAACAACATTTTTGAGCATGTAAATATATATTTGCACTGCATTTAAACTGCTTGAGCCACAGGCGTATTCATTGTGCGTTCTGTTGTCGGATATATAGTATGTCATAAGAATGTTCCATCGCTCTGATCTGATAAATTGACATAAGAATAAGTGCACTTAGGTGCGATAAAACGAATGATTTATAAAGAAAACGATAAAATTGTGGCGATAGATTGGTTCAAGTTCCTCATTGTTCATTCGATCTTGTGCTAACCACTACAGCCCTGATGGGCCTTGGCCTACCAAGCGACCGCTGCTCACCATGAAGGCGTACCGATTACGAGGTGTCTCGTGGTCACCGCGACGAAGTTTCTGTGTTGCCACTTGAAGAAAGGCTGAAAAATATTGCAAAGGATTTAGTTTTAATTATTTGTGTATGAAAGATGGGATGAATTCCCTAGCTCTTGACGAGTTTCGTATTCCTTTATAAACCTATGTAATTAACTCTTAAATTGTGCCTCTCTGAGCTCCGGATGGGGAATATGTTCCTCAACCCATGATTGGCGCGATACTGATGCAATCACACTACGCGTCAGTAAAACTGATATTAATGCCAATACTGATGTTCCGATACCAAAATATTTGAATCTTCGTCAGCATTTGACTTCATTCCATCATTTCGTTCCATCATCAGTCAATATTAGTTAGTATTTCCTAATACTGACAGTATTACCTTTTTACAATTTGTTTTTACGTCACACACCATCAGCCGTCCTATGATGACGATGGGATGGGAAAGGACTATGAGTGAGAAGGAACGGGCCGTGATCTCAATTAATGTACAGCTCCAGCACTTTCCTGGCATTAATCCAGGAAACCTCGGAAAACCCATCAGGGCTGCTGACAGTGGGGTTCGAACCCACTATCTCCCGGATGTAAGCTCTTAGCTGCGTGCCCCTAACCGCTCGGCCATCTCGCCCAGTGACAGTATTACTGAGAGAGGGGCAAAGATGTGAATACAAAGATTCACTTCCAGGTCAAATCCTGCATGAGTAAATAGTCCTGAGAAACGAAAAGCGCGCGTGTAGTAGTAGTTGTTATTTATCGATGTGCGACTGGTGACCATGATCGGTTAAGTTATGAAGTCCTTGTGGTCTTTCACCATCGTTAGCCGGTTAGTGTCTTGATGGAGGAAAAAATTCACCATTAGAATGCTGGCCGGCAGGGTAGGAGATGTGGTGGTATGCAATTTCTAATCACTTGATTGTATGCCAAAACCCTGTACTCAGCTCCAAGTCCAGCAAATTTATGTGCGCTGATGACATTGCCTTGGTATAACAAGATGGAAGTTTGTCTGAAGCAGAATCAGCATTTACGTAAGATGTGAAGAAGCTGGATAATTAGCCTACTCCTGTCTCCGGCTTAACCCTCAATACAAAAGGAATTGTATCTGAGTCCCTCCTCCACAGTAGACATGCTTATTTTAAGCCAACCATCACATTCGCACGACAGCCGCTCCAGTACTGCAACACACCCAAACACCTAGGAGTAACATTAGACAGATCACTGGCATACAAGACCCAAAATTAAAGCACGGGATAACGTAATCTTACTTCAAAAACTAACAGGTAGCTCTTGCGGAACTAATACTTCCGTCCTTCGATCCAGTGCTCTGGTTCTTTGGTATTTTGTTTCTGAATACTGCTCCTCAATCCGGCTAAACAGCAGAGTTGGCTAATGTGTGTATGCTTCGAAACACTGAGCCGGCGCGATCACCTGTATCGATGGTTCGACAGAGTAACGCTTCACTGTTTCGAAGCACTGAAATTGCTTCGTGTGTCGCGTCGCGTGAACAGAAACTCCAGCCGTTCCGTACATGTCAGCTACACCGATGCTTCGAAATAGCAAAGCTTTGAAATAGTGGCATGCTTTTTTAATCCTCTCGCCTCAATAGAAACACTCCGCGCATGAAATTGCCCTGAAGATGAGCCGAAACCCGTTAATGGACGCTTCATACTCCAAACCGCCTGTCAAGTTACTACAAGAGCAATGTACTCCGCAATGTAATGTCTTTGTTTTACACAGAAATAGGACATTATTGTTCTCAAAGCAGGGTCATACTACAACAGAAAGACGCGCCCGTTTGTCAAGTGCAAAAGTTTCAAAAATTATGATTTAAAACTTCAATTTGATTTTTTTTTTTTGCTAGGGGCTTTACGTCGCATCGACACAGATAGGTCTTATGGCGACGATGGGATAGGATAGGCCTAGGAGTTGGAAGGAATCGGCCGTGGCCTTAATTAAGTTACAGCTCCAGCATTTGCCTGGTGTGAAAATGGGAAACCACGGAAAACCATTTTCAGGGCTGCCGACAGTGGGATTCGAACCTACTATCTCCCGGATGCAAGCTCACAGCCGCGTAAATTTGAAGTAGATTTCTAAACTGGATTAAGTCAAATCTGTTCCTGCGCACATAATACCGACCGTGGACTCTTCTTAGACTTAATTATCCATTTTACAATCGTACAAATTAATTCATTTAGTTCATTTAGTTTGTTAACTATCGTACAAATTGGTCGACGCCCCGAATAAATAGCATTTTTTTAAATAGTACAAATTAGTTCATTTAGTTTGTTAACTAGCTTTCGTAACTAGTTTAGGTTGCTTGTTAACGTACATAAAATTCCGATTTTGGACCCTTCTTAGATTCCATTACTCATTTTGTAATTATTCAAGTTAGTTCATCTACTTAGACCGCTATTTTATTATGCTTTTGTAACTAGATTAGATTTTGTTATTGTTCACAGAATGCATATTTTGAATTCTTCCTAAATTTCATTAAACAATTTATAATTGTTCAAATAAGTTACTGTGGCAGTATGCTTTTAACTGTAAAAAGTGGCTGCCTGGCCGAGGCGTCAAAGGCGGGCTCTATTCGCCCGCAAGGACGTGGTTTCGAACCCCCGTCAGGAACTAGTAAAATTTAAGAAACGATATTTCCACTTCCGGAGAAGCATATGGCCCTGAGGTTCACTCAGCCTACACCACAAATCAGTACCAGGTTAATTCCTGGGGGCAAAGGTGGCCGGGCGTAGAGCTAACCACTCTACCCTATGAAATGCCAAGGTTACGGATAGTGGAAGCCTTTACCTTCCACCCCTCCAAGGGCCTTCATTGCCTGTACGGAGATGACTGTAAAAATGATCCCTTTTAGTATCATTGTAAACGCGTAGTGAAGAAGCAACCGCACTTTGTTACTATATACTGCTACTTGTGTTTTACAACATCTATTTATCATACTGGATTTTGTACATTTGCTCATTAAATATTGCATAAGCCTCATCTTCTTTAATTATCAGAACGTGGAACATTTTATTTGGTGAATTCAACCTTAGCTATGAAGCGTGGCTCATGTTTTTCTACACCATCGCAAAACACTGTTTCTCTTGCAGTCCGAGACGCAAGAGCGCCGTGTATCGACACTGTTCCACAACGCCACCGCGAAACATTGTCAAGGCACAACACTGCTTCTGTTGTAGTCCAACACGGAAGTGCGCCGTGTGTCGACACACTGCTTCGAAGCAATTCGCTGTGCCGTATCAGATGTTTCGAAACAGTCCACAGTGTCGCTTCGCCCATCTCTACTAAACAGTGCTCATATCAAAATAACAGATAACCAACTAAATCAGACAATGCACATCATTAGTGGTTGTATCCCTCCTACCAACCAACACACACAGGCTTCTTGTTTTAAGCAACAATACTACCATAATCACTAACGAGATCAGAATCGCTACTGAAGACATGGAAACCGTGCTTACCAATACACGCAGACATGTTAAGAACTTCTGAACACTCCATAACCGTCGTGGGGCACGGCAGACAACCTTAGTCGGAGCTCATTCAACATCTCAAACACTTTGAAACACCATGAAATTCTTCAAAACGTATGTGTTCAGCCAGCTATGTCCCACCTTTCCAGACATCAGTGGAGAATTCTCAATCGAATGAAGACTTATCAAGGTAAATGTGATGCTACCCTCACCAAATGGGAATGGAGGACTTCACCGAACTGCAGCTGTGGAGAGCAGTTACAGACGGTTCAACACATTACGTCTGAGTGCCTACTTCGAGCTTTCCAGGGCACTTTGACAGACCTTCATCTCACATCCAATGGAGTCGTCCCGTGGATTTCCAATGTGAATTTGGATTCGTAACCAATATTCTGATCTTGTGATCTCTCAGTATCTCTCATTTAATATGTACATAACTTGTATATATCTTTGCATTATCATGCGCTGAATAAATAAGTTCCGAAGCTCTTCGCAGTGCTCTTATGACATACGATGTCTTGAGTAGAACCGGGTTTTACCCTCGTCATCATTATCACCACCACCGCCTCACCCAGACGTGCAGGTCGCCCTTGGGCGTCAACTCGATAGACCTTTACGGAGGCTACGTGGCATCACATCTGCCGGTCTCCACTCAACACAGGAGTAGGCGAATCACGTACCAATCCACGTCCGTGCCACGTGCCGACTGGAATGTTGACAAATATCTCCACAATTTTAACGAGTTATGTCTACGATACTACACCTTACAGAATTTTGAAACGAAGTATCGTTTTCATGGTAGTTTCGTATCCCTTCTTACCGCAAACGCTGTATATCTGCGAGAAATCATTCAGAATACTGAAGGTCACGCCAGACAAGACATATCGCTATGCTGCTGCAATTTTCATTCCCAGAGGAGATTATTTACGCATTCGCTAGGCATATTTCTGCTAAAATAACACTGTAAAGTGCATTTGTAACCTTGATCTTGACTTGTTTTTTTCCTGCTGAAGAATGTGGAAGTAATTATGACATAATATCTAGGCTGACTTCTCATTGCGAGTGAGTACACGTATCTCATTTAGATTAGGTCTATCCGTTTCTTCTACTTCTTCTATCTATATCGGTGCGACGCAAATACGACTGCAAAAAAACTTATTTTTCTTCTCCTTGTCCATTCTTTAGCTACTCTTCTATGGTCGACGCCATTTGTAGTGGGAGATTAAGCGATCCCTTCTTATCTGCCTCTTCGGAATCCGCGAAGCACACACTGTAAGAACGTTTATCTGCAACACGGAAATTCGAAGCGCATTATAAACCAAGAAATCCAAACACCGTGGTGGAACATCCCCGAAGAGCCTTGGCCTACCAAGCGACCGATGCTCATTTCGAAGGACTGAAGATTACGTGGTGTCGTGTGGTCAGCTCGACGTATCCCCTTGGCCGTTATTTTTGGCTTCCCAGAACGGGGCAGCGATCTCACCGTAAGATAACTCCTCAATTGCTATCACGTAGGTTGAGTGGATCTCGAACCTGCTCTAAGATCCAGGTAAAAAGCCCTAACTGGCCAGAAATCGAACTCCGGGCCTCAGGGTAAAAGGCAATCAGGCTACCCCTATGCTGCTAAGAAATGTACGACTTGAAGTCCACTATCGATATTGAGGATTATTTCTCGAAATATATGTTTTACGGTGCACCGACACAGACGAGGTTATAGGGCAAGGCTAGGATTGGGAAGGAAGCGATTGTGGGCTTAATAAAAGGACAACCTCAGCATTTGCCTGGTGTAAAAATTAGAAAAAGTATAAAACCACTACGCATTCCCGGATCCACTTTGCCATATCCTTTTTCTTTCATCTCCCTAACCACCTTAGACTGGGTCTTGCCCTCCCTCCTTCTAACTGGGTCTCCATCATTTGCTTCTGCATCCTCTTTACATGTCCAGATCGTCTAAGTTTTCCACTCCGATTTCATTCCTTACGTTATCATTTCTTACTGTATTATTTCTTGTTTTTCCTATCATACTTCTTAAAAAACTTCATTTCACTGACTGGATTTTATTGTCCCGTCATTTTGTCACTGTCCAAATCTCCGCAGCTTATTTTAGTATTGGGCAGTATCTTATGCATCACCTCTTTACACTTCATTTGTACCTCCTTCCTCAATAGTGGGTTCGAATCCCACTGTCGCCAGCCCTGAAGATGATTTTCCGTAGTTTCCCATTTTCACACCAGGCAAATGCTGGGGCTGTACCTTAATTGAGGCCACGGCTCTCCCTTCCAACTCCTAGGCCTTCCCTATCCCATCGTCGCAATAAGACCTATCTGTATCGGTGCGACGTAAAGCAACTAGCAAAAAAAGAAAGCCTTCCTCAATATCAGGTTTCACATAAACTCGTGAGATGCATCTCCCTGTTGAATCCTTTTACTGAACTACATTTCTAGCCCTGCATCCTGCATCACTTCAATTCCGAAGTGCTTGGTGCTCCCCACAACTTGAAGGTTTTGTCCGTTATTTTTATAATTTCTTTCCCTTCTTTCTCTTCTCTAGTCGACGCCTATTTCTTACTCTTTCCTACATTGATTTTCATTCTATAATTTTCAATGATCTCACTCAACATGTCGAATACACTTTTGCTTCATATCTGTTTGCTCCGACTCCACAATATAATCTACAAACAGCATTGCCTTCAGCTCATATTCTACCTTTGTCTCTTTCACAATTTCGTCCATAACCATTATCGATAACAGTAGTGACAACACACTTCCTTGTCGTAGTCCAGTTTCATACGAAAACCACTCTGTTCTCAACACATTTGTCTTCCAAATCTTTGCTGTTGTCTTATTTTCGATACCTTTGCTCTGGGTACACTATCTTCACAATTTTCTAAATCAACGAATGTCATCACTTACTTCTTATACGTAATCACCTCTTTACACTTCACTGGTAGTATATCTCTTCCGTATTCCTACCTTATTCTAACAATATATTCATTTAAGTCAACATAATACACGTTTCATTGGAAATTAATATATTGACTCACTAGAAGAGCTAACGACGATCACCATATTACACCAGTCAATAAATCAGTCCGCCATCGTCAATCTGCGTTTAGGGCTGTCACCAGGTGGCAGATTTCCTATCAATTGTTTACCTATCAATTACTCCAACCCCTAATTCCTGTTCCGGTTAGTGAATATTTTCCCCAGTCTGTCTTCTTGAATGTATCTTCAAATTATGAACTTTTCTGCAAGATTGTTCGTTTAGTAATGTCATTCCACACCATGTATCCACTGACAGCTTAATCAAGCAGCCCTTCTACTTACTCCCAAGTCTTCCCACCCCACAATTTTGCAGCATTTTCGTAACACTACACTTTTGTCAGAAATTACCCAGAATAAACCGTGCTGCTTTCCTTTGGATCGTTTTCAATGTTTGGATCCAACACACTGGAACCATACTCTAATTGGGGTCTTACCAGAGACTTAGTCTCCGAAATCTGTAACAGTAGTTACGTGGACGTAAAGCCAATAGCATTATTTTAGTAGAGAATTATATTCCCTGTCTTTTACATTCTTACTATATCCCCTAACACCCCCATAGATACGTGAACTGTTGTAAACAAGATAAGGTTTACAAGAACACAACTTATTTATTTGCTTCACATAGAAATTTACAGGAATAAACATAAAATTGTCTTGAAGCAAAGTAGATAATTAAGCTTGAGAGAGTTTCTGTTTCTATACACTATGTACACTTTGAATGTATTTACACTAGCTTCTATCTTGAAAAGATAGTTCATAGGAATGTTCAGTTCGTGATAGTTGAAAACTATCAGTTTCACTAGCATTGATTAGCTAATAGAGTTCCTTCTAACTTGAAGTGTCTGAGTTCATGAGCTTGCACAGAATGACAGCTAGGTTCACAATTAGAGAATCTAATGTGTGTGTCGGAGCCTGAGTGAGATTGGGGATGTGTAGAGTACAGCATCGGGGCTCGACGTGGATGAAGGAACGGGAAATTGGAACAGTGACCTGAGGTGAAACCTCATACTACCAGAATTCCGTCCACCTGGTCGAGACACATTGTTAAGAAGAGTAGCCTCCGTGTTCGACGTACAGTGTATTCTGGAGCAGGACACTGGGGAGAATCCTCGAGAGTGGCAGACAGGGAGCTCCTTTTATACAGCACTCGACGAAACAGACACGCGCACTGAAGGCTGCGCGTTGAGTCTCGAACTATCCACGCTTGCGTGCGTGCGGCCGGCTGGCGCTGAGCGGAGAGAGCGGAGGACATACAACATGAACTTTTATTTACTCCAGTGAAGATATTTCCATATATTAGCACCTAATGCTAATAGCATGCTCCCCATGATGTATTTTCACCCCATCGTTAAAACTGAGAGGACTCCCCTTGGTGAAACCTACAACCTGATTTATCACCCTGTTTACTATCATACCATTGTACATCTCACAACAATGTCGAGGTATTTTTGTAGTCTCAACCAAAAACCAACGAGAAAAAGCAAAGGTGTAATTGCCGGAACTTAACTGTGTCTTTCTTCTGTCATTCTTTAGTCCCATAGTAGAACGCGAATTCATTCTTAAGAGGCCTCACCTGCCGCGTACATTAATGGGATTAAAGCAACAAGTACAGAGTGATATAGAGTCATCAATTTGGTCCCAATTCGTTGTACTAAAATATTGAATAAAAGTGAATGTAAGCAATTACAATATCTTCCCGTATATTGCTTTAACTGTAAATTTACTATGCGCCGTGCGGCTGAGGCAATATGATGAGCCATCTGTCTTCATTGCTTTCCGCAAGTATCTACAAGCAAAATGAATAGTCAGTTTGTCTTCATTTTTGCACATTCGAAGTACATATTTTTAAAACTTTTACAGGAGAGGAGGGACCTTAAAATTACCCCTAAAACTGCAAACGTCGCTTCATTATACTCATCTAATGAAATATAGGAAATACCTGATGTGGAATGTTCTATCTTTAAAATAAAAGTGGAGATACTTGTGTTTACGTCCAAATAGACCAATTCAACACAAAGGAAACTGCTTACAGAAAGAAATTATAATTACTGCATCAGAAATAGAAGCGAATGAACAAAACAGTGCCTGAGTTAAGCTCTGTTATAGATAATCTTAACCCTGGAGTGGTCGCATGGGTTTTGTCAATATTAATGGTCGCACCGGGTCTCTCAGACCCATTTTTTCTCTGTGTTTTAGTATTATATGTTTATACTTTATATCCAATTACAGTATTATAGGACGTTATTTCGTTTATTTTAATGCAGTTTATCACTACAATATTTAACTATCCCGTTTCTTAAGCAAAAATGTATTTTTATAATTACACTGAAAAAGTGATTGTTTTCTGTTAACTTGTGACAGGTAAAACATGGTAACAGTAAAATGTATTTTACATCAGTTTTTTCACATTTTCCTGCATCTACATGCACAAAGCAACACTTGCATCTATTTTCTACAGTCTTAATAAAATATATTTTTGAGAACTTCAAACTTGAACTATTGGTACAAAAATATGGATTTTTTTAGGTATGTGTGAATTATGTGTCACAATTCATAAAATAAAAATCAAATTAGTTTTAGAAACACATCCAAGTACAGGGAAACATCACTTTAATCCATTTTTATGCACATTCTACAGACAAGTTGTCCATGTTCTCCGCAAATGAAATGTTAGCACTTTGGGCAGATGAAGGATGTCTTCCTGTCTTCGTATGTTGGGCAGAAATGACCAAGCGCGTCTTCATCTTCAGATTCCTCCAATATGGAACGAATCCAGGCAGAATTAGCTCGATCCATTGTTACACAGAAGAAGTGTACTAAACTAACAATGCAGAGTTTGACAACAAAGACCAACGTTAACAGTCGCACCGAGTCTGCGAGACCCTGAACAGCCTGCACGCGCAAAATTTCCAAGGCAACTGAGAGCTGGCTACTGTGTTCGGTTGAAGGTCGAGAGCCAAGAAGCTACCAGGGATGGGGAAGCGCTCAGTGCATTCCAACAATAGGAACACCAATAAGTATGTCCGCCCGGGTCTCGAAGACCCACTGCGACCACTCCAGGGTTAAAGCTCATGTAGATAATAAGTACTGAATGATGTTGAGTGGTTTCTCAGATAGGCCTACTGTGTGTACAAACGAGATCAAGATAAGGGTTTGGATGATAAACTGCAAAAGCTATATGACAAGTTAAAGTAATTTTCCCTAGCTCTTTATTTTCTTTCTCCAAAAGCATTCAGCTATCCATTTATGAGAAAAAACATTCGACAAAATTTCATTATATAGCAAATTAGCTCATATGATTAGTTTACTTATTTAACAATTTCGTGTGACTGGCCTGGTGCTGCCCCTGTAAGGCAGACCCTCCTGTTAGGGTGGGTGGTGTGTATATAAAATTGTGTGTTAGTGTGGTGGATAGTGCAGTGTATGGTCCACGAATTTCAGGAATGTTGGGTACAGCATAAACACTCAGTCCCCGAACCAAGGAAATTAACCATTTACGATTAAAATCCCTCGACCGACCAGGAATCGAACCTGGATCCCCGAGGACGGAAGGCCAAGACGCTGAAGACACAACATTCAGAGAAGCAGTAACAGTGAGAGAAAGGTTGGCTGTCACACTGCGTTTCTTAGCAACTGGTGATTCGTACACAAGTTTGCAGTATTTATTTAAAATATCGAAGTGCACAATATCAAAAATCGTCCCAGAACTTTATGATGCGTTGATTGAAACACTTCAGGATTATGTGAAGGTAAGGATAATAATTAATCGCATTTAAAACAGTAAATCGACTCGGTATTATATATGTATTTTTAAAAAGTCAAATGAACAAATAGAAATGCTAATAATTAAAAATCATACAATATTAATTCAATTTAGAAATACATTTCGTTTCCAAAACGCACCCATTTAAAAAATAGCGTTTGATATATTTATTCATTGTTGTGAATCAATACAAAAAATGGGTGAAAATGTAAAATAATGGAAGGAAAAATAAATCACAAACCAAGTAAAAATAGTCACAAGCGCAATAGCCCATCTAAATATGACGAATCCAAATGTTCAGGGCTTGTCCCTTCTGAATGTGGTGTTGTCTGCCCACTAGTGGAAATTCTTCACAATGACCCAAGAATGCTTCAAAATAGGTACCAGTAGGTTCAAAAAAGTAATGAAATGACACAATTTTGCATTATAAACCAATAGTAATAGCTTACCTGATCCAGTGACTCTGCTCTTATTTTCTTTCGATCTTTCACTTCGATATGATCCCAGTAGCGCTTTCATCTTCGCTTTCACTGTAGAAATAGGAAAGTTTAGTTGAGAACTAATTTCCTTACAGGCATCTTCTCTTTTATTGCGATTGAAATGGTTTTTGTTTTTCGGATTCCACATAAAATCTCTATTTTTTTAGAGTTCGATGAGCTGCAAGCACTGTTCTTGATTCATTCCTCGCGCAACTACGGGGACCACGTTTACACTGAGAGAAATTCGATGAGCGAAACCCTTTGATGCGCGGACAAAAACCGACTGACCTCCGGCTCGCAGCGAGGGCCCTCACTCCGCAATTACTCAGGGG